>NC_051072.1:6290622-6627289 GCF_004664715.2 Peromyscus leucopus | reverse complement strand
AGTCCTCCCCAAACAGTTCAACCAACTGCATATTAACATTCAAATATGTAAGCCCATGGGGGCCATTCTCTTTTAACCACCATAACCAAACTTTAGAAATGCTCATTTTATTTTTTGTTTGTTTGGCTGTTTCTTTGGTTGGTTGGTCTTTCAAGACAGGGTTTCTCTGTGTAGACAGGCTGCTCTGGAACTCACTCTGAAGACCAGGCTGGCCTCAAACTTACTGATCTGCCTGCTCTGCCATCCAAGTGTTGAAATTAAAGGCATGTACCAACATTGCCTGGCTGAAAATAGTCCATTTTAAAACACTTGCCTAACATATGGGATTCTGGGTCTGATCCCAGCATTGAAAAAGAAGCCACTCATGTGATAGCATTAACAATAGCCTTTAGGAGATCATGAGTGGTAGAACCTTCACATTTGGAATTAGAGTTCATCTAAAGGTGGCATAAGTTATTTTACCTTTTTCTCCCATACAGAGGATAAAGAGAAGTCCCCATAGATGAAGCAAGAAATGGACCTTAAGGATCTCAAATATTCCTCTTCAATATTTAGCCTGCAGTACCGTGAGAAATAAATTTCTCCTGTTGATAAGCCTCCAGGTTCATGTATTTTGTTATAGCATTTGCAATGGACTGAGACAGTGTGGTCTCTAGAAATAAGCAAACTCACAAAGACAGAAATGATAAAGGTTTTCAGATATTGGAGTTATCAAAATCAAAGGTTGATAATAATTGGAACAGTAAAAATGGATTCTAGTTAGAAATAGTATAATAGAAAGGAAAGAAACTTCAGCACAAAACAGAAGCTCAAGTCCACAGGCACCAAAGAGGAAGCTCACAGCCACAGAGTGGGTAGCAAGGCAGTGACTAGGAAATTACCAAGAGGAGACATGAAGAGTAGGGAGGGATTCTCAACTGACCCAGCATGATTCTGGCTAAGGTTGGGCCACAGCAAGCAGACATCACCTGGAGGATGGTGGAGTGGAGATATGGAATTTTATCAAATACTCAGGAGCTCAGATATTGAGGGTGAAGAGTTCCCTCAAAACTGACTTATTAGGATTCTAGCAAATGATGCAATCTTGACAAGGACAGGGGCCAAGGCCAAGGTCAAGGTCTAGTATTGAAGTTGACAAAGAACCCAACTAAAGTGACTCCAGGAGAATCCCAGTCACAGAAGTGAGATGAGGACCTAGCAGGCAGTTGATGTAAAGTTCTAGTTGAGGAAAATGGTTACTGATAGCTACATGGCATTGTGGGTAATTCAGACCCAGTCACCTATGCACAGAAAGACTGTATGTGTTATGCTTATGTCTCCATAGTAAGAAGAGACTATGAAGAATGTTGTAGACTGCATATTGCAGCAGCTCTCTCAGCCTAAGGTCTTTTATCTGACTGTGTAGCATGTGGAAGAATAGGAAGTCCAAAATCACTAAGTCCCTGGGACTGTTCCCACTCAGCACCATCAGGGGAAATATGGTAGATGACGTCCAGCTTCCTGGAGCCCTAAATGGCACAACTGAAGATGTCCTACACCCCTTCCCAGCATTTCCTCCAGAGAGTTGGCCTCTAGGTGTCTAGAGTGGTAACTGGTTTATTACATTCCCTTCTGGTGGCTCCTTGCTTTCCTGTGCTCTTTCCCTACCCACCTTCTTAGGACCACAACCCTTCTACTTCTATCCGGATCCCTATCGCGAGGTCAGCCACATGGAAACCCAAACCAGGTCACATATTGATCTCACGGCTGCATATGTCAGTGTATCTCATCTGGGGTAATAAGAACAGCATCTGTCTGAGACTTCACATTTAATAAAATAATAGATGGCTTAGAGATATATTCAATGTCATGGCACAAGAGAGTCCCACATACAGGCTCTATAGTTGGTTCCCCATTACCCGTGTTTTTGCTGGAAAACCCATAAGAGACCCCCACAATAGGTGCCCCAACAATAGCTATGTGAAACCACTGAGGTTTCTGAGGAGTAAGATAGAAATACAAATTGTGTTTCAGGAAATTGGTCTAATGTTAGCACAGGAAGGATGGTAATCCCCTATTTCCCAGTCACCTGGAAGAAAGAAGCATTCATTTAGATGTTCTAATCCAAATAGATTGGGAAGCACAAGACCAAGTGACAGAAGAGAGAGTTCCGTCACAGCTCTCCACCCCCACCAATAACTGGCCACCCTCTGACTGAATGAAGGTCCAGAAAGGGCAGGGCTGAGGAGCAGGGCATTCAGCCCTCAGCAGGCTGCAGATGGCACACAGTAGCAGACAGAGCCCAAACCACAGGCAGGAAGCCGCCTCTGTCTTCAGCCCTTTCTAAGATATTTATACTCCCCACTGTGGCCAGCAAACATAACCGGTGTGACTTGGATGAAATTTTAATTACACAGGATTTTAATGATTTAAGTTGCTGTGGGTGGAGAGGGGAAGCCAGTAAATAGACAGCAAAGGTTCACCCAAGTCCAGCCATCTATTTCCCTACAGGCTCACAGGAAAACCAGCCCTGCCCCCAGAGGAAGGTCTTGAGGTTCATGGTCCAAGGTAGCAGAGAGCCATATAATTCTAAACTGTTGGCCATGGCACTGGCTTTGTCAATATTCAGCCTCACCACAGCAGGGCAACCAGTTCGCAGGTCTGGAATTGATCATCTTGCTATAAAAAGGATTATGGAGAACACTATCATTTCTCTACCCCCTCCCCTTTCCCTCCACTGTTTTTCGCAGCCTTCCTGCTCTCCATTTCTGCTCTTTCCTTCAGAATTAGGCTTCCCTTGCTTCTCTCTATTGTCGGGAACTATGACAGAGGAGACCACACTGTTCTGCACTGCCTAAGCTCACTGTTCACACCAAGGGAAGATGGGCTGGAGTGGCCTCACCCGAAGCCCTCTAAAGACACTGATGAGACTTTCACCCACCACCGATGGCTGATGTATTCCTGGCATGTTCAAGAGTAGCAATACCAACAAGTTCAACAGGCCATAGCTTTAATTATCATGGGACCTTATTTGGCAGACAAATATTAACCAACTACCTTGGTGGATGTTACCAGATGGCTAAATGGGCAGTACCTCAACAAAATGTTTATTTTCATTCAAAGTGTTTACTAAAAAAAATAGCTACTGTGTCTGATACCTTTAGGGCTACAATGACTGGTGAGTCTGACAGTGGTTCCATCCTGGCATAATTGGTAATTTGACAAAGGGTAAGATGTAGACAAAAGCCAGAATAAGACAAATGCCTCTGAGATGGAGAGGAAGGGGTAAGGAGGCTCTCCTCTGGGAACTCAGGAAAGTTTCAAATAACGTTTGATTTTGGATTGAAGAGAATGGACAGAACTTTCACATAGAAAGCAAAGGAAGAGATGTACAAAATAGTAGCATCCAGAGTCAGGAAGAGTTTCTTTTCTGCTAGTGTGTGTATGCTGAAAGAGGGACCTCTGTGTTTTAAGCAATGGTGGAGGAAATGAACATCCGAGTACCTGATCTAATCCCCGTCCTCAAAGATCAGCGCCCCCCCCCAAACCTAGAGAAGTTAAAGGTCTTTCCCAAGATCAGATGGCAAGTCAGAGCCCGCTCTAGTTCCCAGTCCAGGGCCCTGCACTGTGTGTGGCTCTTTCACAATCAGAACTGAGCCTCTGGGCTAACAATCTGGCAGCAGGCTAAGGAACAGGTCCTACAGGGAAAGAAGGCTGTGGGCACGGGAGCAGCGAGGTGGCCTTTGCAGGTTCCAGGAAAAGACTGCTGAGCACCTGGGCCAAGCTCTTGGCAGTGGAAGCATGAAGGAAGGTAAGAAGCCAAGAGCAACTGTGGAGGGACATGTGCAGGACAAGATGACTGTTTGGATGTGTGGCAAGGTGGGAGGAGCAGTAGATTCCAAGGTAAGGAGCCCAAGTGACCAGGAATGCCTTTAATGGGCAAAGGAAGTTGCCCACTCTTTCCTTAGCTCCTGGCTGTGCTCTTTCCCTCCATCCCTGGGAGGTCATCCTGACTCCCCCGTCCTTGATTCCACACAGCACCATTGTCCTCCAACACATGACAGAATTCACCCCGTAAGCCATCTCTCTCTCTCTCTCTCTCTCTCTCTCTCTCTCTCTCTCTCTCTCTCTCTCTCTCTCTCTCTCTCTCTCTCCTTCAACTCCTTGCCTCTATAAACCTCTTATTACTTACTGTTTGATTATTCACCAGTCCCTGATAATGTAACTCTTTTCTACATTTGCATTTCTTTTTCTTTTCATATTGGTGACATATGATTAAAAAAAAAACAGTTCAAACATGCTCAAGTGAAGAAGGGACCTTACTAGTTCATAAAATTAAAATGTTTTAAGCCATATATGGCTATAATATACCAAGATTTAAGAACTTCAGGATTCTAAGTTATCTCCCTCTCCCTCTCCCTCTCCCTCTCCCCCTCTCTCTTTTCTCTGTCTCTCTAACACACACACACACACACACACACACACACACACACACACACACACACACACACCAGTAAAAGATCTACAGTTTTTGTGGTTCACTTCTATGTAGACTCCAACAGTAAGATGGCCTCCTGACTCCATTTTTACAGCAGAATTGGGCCAGTGAGGTGTTGATCTCAGCAGGTACAGTGCCCACGGTCAAGACTGATGACCTGAGTTCATTCCTCATGACATACATAGCAGAAGGAGATAACTGACTCCTGAAAGTTGTCTTCTGGCCTCCACATGCATACCATGGCATGCTTGTGTGAATCCTTGTGGTCTAGGGTATACACACACACACACACACACACACACACACACACACTAAATATAATAGTTTTTTAAAGTACTGAGACTTTGTTGCATTGGACTCAGTAGAATAGCATTCTATAACCAATCAGAGGGAAGGATTGCACTCATTGGCAAGCCTGGCTGGCAAGAGGCAAAAGTTAGAATGATCTATATAAAACTGGGAAAGTCCGAGTATCCCAGAAGGAACTCAAAATAAGGCCACATAATTGTGGGTGACACAGAAGAAGCATGCATGCCATCAAGGGGAAACAGCATGTTCTTCCTCATCATTTGCACACATTCCTATCTATCCACATACTTAATATTTTAATCTATTGGGTTGGTTTCCCTATGCATACTTGGACTTCTTACTAGAAACTGTCTTCTAAACATACTGCTTCTGTTACAAAGGCTATACGTTAAAAGATATAACCAGTTTCATCAATTATATATCATCATTCTCCAGCCCAAAAATACAATTTATTTTTTAAATAACCTTACTTAACCACCTATCACTTAAGCATTGCATAAGGATTCGCACAAATCAAACAGACTGGCTAGTGCTTCTCTAAGAACTTAAGTGTTCTTTATTGATTTAAAAACCCACTCACATGAAATATTACAGTACTAAGAGAGAAATGATTTACTGTATATCCTTTCAATATTTGTCAAAGCTATTGTGTTTAATAGGTAATTTAAATCAAGACAAGTATCTATTAAGTATTTAAAGATGGCAATAGTAAAGAGTAAGAATTTCCCTGACCACCCATGAATTAATCCACCACTGCCCCCCCCAAACAATCTATAGTGATTTCTGAAATGATTTCATGAAGGGATAGATGTCTCTACTCTAGAGAATTTCCAAGGTTGGGATCATGATGCAGAAAGGAACTTCTTTGGAAAAGGAGAACACTTTAAAAGTTAAGTTGAGCATTCTCTTTGTTATTGGAGTCTTACACAGTTTCAAACCGGATTCCAAAGCCCTCCTTTAAGTCGGTGCCATGGTGCCAGCAGTCAGTCTGTTCTCTGCCTTTACTGCATTTTCTCCAAGTGTATGGGAGGAAGAACAACTGGCCACTTCTGCCAACAGGTAAGGTTAAATGGAAATATTTTTACAGTCAATCATACAAATAAACACGGTTAAGAATTTTGTTTTTGTTGAAAATACACCACCAGATAGGCAGAGGTCAACCTTAGCATAATCATAAAACAGGGAGAAGTGACTGGTCTTGGTTCCCTGAACAAAGGAGCTCCTTGTGCTGGGGCACTGTCGGAACACTAGGTAGGCACTCTGGAAAAAACGATGCAACTCTAAACCTCGGACTATTTTCATCATTGCCACTGCTAAAACACACAGAGATATTTGATAAAGACAGCAAGAGGAAAAATAAGAAAATAGAGCAAAAGGACCTGATTTGGAAGGCACAAAGTAGAACCTGAAATAGTGTCGAGAGACCATGAAATACACACCATAAAGTCCACCGGACTCCTGTGACAAGATTGTTTTCAGAAAGCTTGCAAGCAAATTGACATTTCATGCCCTATTATAGATAATTGCAAACCTCAAGAGCTTAAAAAAAAAAAATTCACATCTATCCTGCCCGTGAGATGTGCTTGGACAGTGGTGGGTTGGAACTTGTGGGAGTGACCAACCAATGACTGGTCTCACTAACCTAGGCCGTGCCTTGAGAGGAAGCCCATGAGCAACACTGCTTCAATGTCCAGGAAACAGAGGCTGGATAGCCCAGAAACCTAGGGTAGAACCAAACATGACTGGGGTGGGGGGAGCCAATGGAATCATTTCTAATGGTATTCTGCTAGACTCATAGATAGATACCTAGCCCAATCACCATCAGAGAGGCTTCCTGCAGCAGCTAATGGGAAGAGATGCAGAGACCTGTACCAAAACATTAGGCTGAGCTCAGAGAACCCCTCAGAAGAGGAAGAAGAAGGATTGTAGGACACCAGGAAAATGCCATCCACAGAATAAACTAAGCAGGGCTCATAGGAGCTCACAGGTATTGAAGCCTCAATCACAGGGCCTACATGGGTCTGTGCTAGGCCCTCTACAAGTATGTTAGGGTTGTTTAACTTGAGCTAGGTTGTATGGGACTCCTAACAGTGGGAATAGGGGTGTCTCTAACTTTTTTGCCTGCTGCTGGGACCTATTCCTCCTACTGAACTGCCTCATCCAATCTTGATATGTATGAGGGTTTGTGCCTAGTCTTATTGCATCTTCTTATGCCATGTTTGGTTGATATCCCTGGGAGACCTGCTCTTCTCTAAAGGGAAATGGAGGTGAAGTAGTTATAGGGGAGAGGGAGGAAGGAGAGGAGTGGAAGGCTTAGAGGGAAGGGAAACTGTGATTGGGATATATTGTATGAGAGAAGAATAAATAAAAATTTTTAAAAATAACATTCATCAAAGGTAAAGTTTTAAGAAATGATGATGGGGGACTAGAGAGATGGCTAAGTGATTAAGAGCACTTGCTAAACAATCACTGGGATCAGAGTTGGGAATCAAAGCACACCTACCTAGCAAGACATCGCATCCCACACATGACTATAGCCCTAGATCCAAAAGGGGCAGTGACAAGAGGATTGCCAGTGTTTAGCCAAGAAAATTCTAGCCAAGAGAGAGATCCTGCCTCAAAGGAATAGTCAGAGAGTCAGAGAATAAAGGACAAACTTCCTGTGGCTTCTGCATTTATACACAGGCACACACTCAAATACACTCCTACACACAGACATACACTAAACCAGAAAAAAAAGTTAACATTGTAAAGAGACAAGTTTTATTCAATTTTACTATAGAATACCTTCAAAGAACAAACTAGAAACCAGTACTTAGACTTTGTGTGTGTTATCTGTATTGTATAGCTGGTTATTCTTAGTGTCTCTCAGTGGAATCATAGGCTAACCTTTTAGTTTTTTCCAGGTCTCTCTCTTAAAGACAACCTAAAATGGATTTAGCTTTAAAGGGATCACAGACATTCCATTCTTCTACAGCACCATTAATGTGTGCAGCTGGAGAACAGATAGAGTAGATTAAAGACTAACCCCCAATGGCACTGCTGTGTTTTCCTCTTCAGGGCAGGCAGTGCCACTTTATAACAACTCAGAGGGGTTAAAATGCACCACTGCAACCCACAAAATAACAGGGCAAAAATAGGCACGTCCCACACAGCTGTTTGAGAAAAGCTGGAATCTCAAAGTCCTGATGTGTCCTATATATTACTAGGTCCCGTCTCCCCAGCATGGGCTGAAAAGTTCATAAGCATGTTGAGTTTACATTTGTAAACCTATAAAAATACTGCTACCATAGAACACACACACACAACAACAACAACAGCTGGGCCAAGCTCTGTGTGCACCAATATTCGTTTCACAAAAGTAGAACTGAGAATTTAAAAAGGATTATCCCAAGATGGCACACCCAGCCGGTTTCAGAGCAAAGAGGAGAAACTGAGTCTCTAGCCATGCCACATAATGTTCTTTCATTGAGGAGAAATAACTAACCATGGAACTGCTTGAAATAAACATTTCCTTGTAACACAGCTGTTAATGATAGAGTATCGAAAACAGACGTGTGGATTGAGAACCTTGCTCTCTAAGAACATCAGAACATCTTGCAATAGAGTTTTTTTTTAATCTAGCTGACAAGATCATTGAAAGCCATTGCAAACTTATAAAAAAAACTTATAAACTTATAAAAATAATTATGAACTCTGTTCACAAAACATATCTCCTAAGAGTAATCAGGACTCCATAATGTTCAGTTTCCCTCAAAGGCGATGGTCATGTCACAAAGTTACTGGTGAGTACTGTTTAGTGACTTCTTGATAGTCTCTTGTACCCTTCTGTTGGCTACTCATTACAACCTATGGCCATCATCATCTTGAACTTCACATGACATGCTTTTACTCCAGAAGCCATGTTAACACCAAAAGTCAATGCGAGTGAGGATCTCATGTTATGGCACAATAGCCGTGACAATCTTAAGCCAAATAACTCTGCTACCATTTTCTCAGCACGTGGTCAATGCCTGCATTATACCAGAGACTCTGTCACAATAAAGAGTCAGTTTTGGTACTAGAGAGATGGCTCTCCAGCTTGCTGTTGAAGAGGACACATGTTAGATTCCTAGCACCCACATAGGGCAGCTCACAATTTCCTGTAACACCCACCAGGTCCAGGGACTAAACACACTCTTTGGGTACTCAGTGGGTACCTGAATTCATATGCACATACTAATACATAGACACATACTCATACACAGAGTTAAGAAATAAAAATAAGTGGGCTGATTTAATGTCTCAGTGGCTAAGAACCTGCATGTACTTACAGAGGACCTAAGTTTGATTCCCAGCACCCACATTAGGCAGTTCACAATTTTCTGTAACTGGAGCTCCAAGGGATCCAACACCCCTCTAGCCACCTTAGGGGTGTGCATGTGCACACACATATACATAAGTAAATTATGATGAAAGTGCCTCTTAAAAATACAAATAAATCTTTAATAAAAGAATCAGCTATGACCTCTGCACTCAGGGGTTTCATAAACTTCAAGTGCTAGTGAATAATTACAGAGCTGGAGGAGTGTAGAAAAATGCTTCTCCCTATACAAAAGAAACCAAGGCAAGAGGAGTTAAGGCAACTTCAAGGAAATGTGCCAGCAGTTACTGATTTTAACAGACTACCCAAACTCAGTTTTGTAACACAATGTTGACGTTTGTTTTGCTCCGGAGCCTGTAATTCACTGAGAACTAGGTGGGAGTGATTTGTCTCTGCCCCTTGCATTGGCTTCATTGCCTGCTGAAAGGATGGCACCATAGTCACTCACTCAGCTGGACACGGTGCCCAGTGCCTGCAAGAGAGAGTGGGAAATGGACCTCCACCACAGTTACGTGGTGATCAAAGCCACCGTTTCATAGAATTGTGACTTGTGAATCTCCATTCATTGAAAGAAATAAGTGTTAAACAGATTTTTATTTATTTCCCTTTATGTGAAGATATGAGACTCTAAAGACTGTTAGTGTATAATCTATACATAGACTCATCAGCAATTTCCTGTTTGTAAAACAGGTGATGAAAATTAAGGAATGAATACCCCAGTCTAGGGAAGACTAATAGGTAGCCATAGCCAAAAACATCAGTGCATAAAGATCACCATGGATTGTCCGATAGGTGAGAGAACCCATCATTAAGTATTAGTAAGGTGCATAAAGACATTCCCTGTATAAATGATATTAAATGAACCTCACATTTTGAGTATGATGGTAGCAACTTTAACCATTTACATCAGGCTTCTTGTGTCTTTCCCAATACATCCCTTCCCCTCTACAACCCAGCCACACTGCCTCCTACTATACTTTGAATATCAGCCATGATCCTGTCTTAGCTCATTATCCTGGTAGGAAGTAAAGCTTTCGAGGCAGAGGTAACCACTAGAATTTCTTAGTAGAATTCACAGCACAGGAAAATTAATCTACTCATGATATAGCATCTACAGTTAGAAGGAGCCTGTTCAGAGTACAGAGCTTATTTTCTACTTGGTTTACAAAATGAAGGACCCAAAACACTGCCCAAGACAAAAGAGCAGGCTTCATGGGAGAGTGGTGGACCATTAAAGGGCTCTGAATCTGAAATCTTATCAGATGAAATGAACATGAGCTGTTTCCTAACAAAAACAGAATGAGGAACAGCAAGGTAGTTCAGTGAGTAAAGATGCCTGCATCCAAGACTAATGATCTGAGTTTGATCCTCAAAACCCACATGGTGGAAGAAGAGAACCTACTCCCACAAGTTATCCTCTCACCTCGACACGTGTGCATGGTGCCTAGGTGTACACACTCGTCCACAGGATAGATGACAGATGATAGATAGATAGATAGATAGATAGATAGATAGATAGATAGATAGATAGATAGATAGATAGAGGTAGGTAGGTAGGTAGATGATAGATAGATAGATAGATAGATAGATAGATAGATAGATAGATAGATAGATAGATAGATAGACAGATAACTTTTTGAGATTTATTTTAACTTTATGTGTATGGGTGTCTTGCCTGTATGTCTAGATCTGCACCACATGTGTGCAGTGCACAAAAGCCAAAACATGGAGCTGGGCCCCCTGGGACTGGAATTATAGACCATTTTGAGCTGCCATGTTGGTAATGAAACTTGAACCCAAGTCCTGTGAAAGAGCAGTCCATGTTCTTAACTGCTCAGCCAAATCTCCAGGCCAATATTTAGTAGATGTTTTTAAAGAAAATATAATGTCCTTTTTCATTCTTTTAGTTTTTAAGACAGGGTCTTTCCATGTAGCTCATAGACATCCACTTGCTGCTACCTTCTGAACGCTGAGATTTTAAGTTGTGTGCCACCACACCAGGACATAAGGATGTCTTCATAATCTATGCATACACCAACTTCCAAGATGAGATTCATCCATCTTTATGCATATCTATCCTACCCTAACAAGGATATAGAACAAAACCACAAATTTTTAAAAATCATAGGTTTGGGTTGATCTCTAACTTTGGGGTGAGGAGACTATTCACCAGTAAACATAGGAAGTACTGAGAAGACCTCAGCTCTGCTTAATAAAAATGCTCAGGGCAGAGATGGAACTTGCTGGGTGTGGTGGTTTGAATAGGAACAGTCCCCATAGACTCATGTGTTTGAATGCTTGGCTCACAGGGAGTGGGCACTAATAGGAGGTGTGGCCTTGTTAGAGGAAGCGTGTCACTGTGGTGATGGGGTTGAGGTCTCATATATGCTCAAGCTATGCCTGTAACACATAGCTCTCTTCTGTTGCTTGCAAACCAAGATGTCAATCTCTCAGCTCGTTCTCCAGCACCATATCTGCCTACATTGCCACCTGCAATGATAATAATGGACTTAACGTCTGAAACAGTAAGCCAGCCCCAATTAAATGTTTCCTTTATAAGAGTTGTGGTCATGGTGTCTCCTCACAGCAATAGAAACCCTAACTAAGATACTGGTTGAGTCCTTAAGAGCTTATGGAGTAGCCCCACACTGAATAGAATGTGGAGAACGTGCTTCCACTGAGATACTTTTCTTTCTGAAAACTTCTAAACCTCCCCCTCCTGAAGGAGGCTGCTGTGGACTAAAGGTCTATATCCCTCTAAACCCATAGGCTAATGCCCTAACGCCCAATGCAATGACATCTGAAAGCAAAATTTTTAGGAGATGGTTAAATCTGGAGTGTGGGGCCCTAGTGAGTGAGATTAGAACCCTTACAAAACGAAACATGAAAGGCTCCCTCTCTGTCATGTAAAGGCAGGTCAAGAAGTCATCTGTGGGCTGGACATGTGTCTCATGTAGAGCACTCACTCAGCATAAATGAGGCCATTGGTTTGATCTCTAGGACCACAGACAGGAAGGAGGAGAAAGGGGAAGAGGAAGGGAAAGTGGAGGTGAGGTGATCTGAAAACCAAGAGACAGCCTTCGCTGGAAACAACCAGCCAGGGCTATAACCTTGGGCTGCCCAGCTTCTGTACCTATGGGGAATAAATGTCATGTAAGCATTGGCAGTAGCGACACAAAATGACTAAGGGGCTAAAACCAGTGTCAGCCGAAAGCTCAGAGGAGAGCCTCAGCTCCTAAGAACTTTCCCTTGGCTCTGAGGCGTGTGAGCCTCTCACTTTATCTGTGTTTAGAAACCCAGTTGTTTAGAGTGCAGACCAAAACACAGCAGAAGCAGGGGCAAGGTGTTCAAAGCCCCACAGCCACCCGAGGGCAGAAGAGCCCAAGTTCAGGAACAGACTCAGTGTCCTCCCTTCCCCGTGACTTCCATATGAATTCATCCCTTCGGTGCTTCTTCTGATATCTTTCCCTCCAATGGCTCAACATTAAGGAAACATTTAATTAACTGCAAAGCCCCAGTGAGCTATGCACGTGGAAAAGATCACAAAGAATCCCAAGATTTTTCAAAAACCATTTCAAACACAAATGGAGAATTAAGTTGATTTTCGTTTTTCTTCTTCTTCTTTTTTTTTTTTTTTGCCAACTTCAGACACAAAAGCATAGAAGTAATTTCAACTCTAATCATCTACTGATTTTTTTTTTACACTTTCTTCCAGGATTTTATACATAACAGTAAAAGGGGAAAAGTGGAAGCTATAAAAATATTCAAAAATGGAATTTAGCCCAGTAAATTATAGTGAATGCCACCATCATAATAACTAAGGACTGTCAAGAATGTATTCTGCACCTAGAACTATGCTGTGCGATTTGCATGCGTTGTCTCAGCTGGTCTTCATAATAACCTCATCCCACATGTGGCTGATGCATGACATAAAGATGTGAAGCGACCTCCCTGTGGACTCCAAGCAGCCATATTTTAAAGATTATACCAGGTGACACATGAGCAGAATAGTCCCATCCAGAAAGGTGTTCATAGTTCCTAGTAGTGGCAGATAAGCAAGCCAAAATAACTCCAATATCCTATGTTTAGTATCATGGCAGTATCCTAAAAATACAGAATTCCACAAGCATGAAGACCCAAATGGAATAAAAGAGAGGAAAGGAGAAAGCCAGAAGGTTGCCATCATCCCCTACTCTTTTCTTGTCTCCTGGCTCACTGTGAGCCTCTCTGCTCCACCACACCCTCCCTTCCATGATAGACTGAACCTCTGAAAAACCATGAGCCAAAATAGGTCCTTCCTTGGAGTTGACTCAGTCAAATACTTTTGGTCACAGCACAAGAAACATCAAATACAAAATCCAATAGCATCTCATCTAAAGAAATAATACTGAAGAGAACTCTTTCTAGGCATAAGACAAACATAGGCTGAATGGTGAGGAGAAGGAGGACCCATGGCCGAGGACCACACTCCTAGTGGACAGCACTGCACTGAGTCTCCTGTTTGTCTCTCACAGAGCTCAGCTGGGGTGCTGAGAAGGAAGCAATTCACAAAGGACAACAGTGAAGACCAAAATGCCACCAAGCAAAGTCTGTTCGTTCTAGCTGAACAATCTAGAAGGGGGTGACAGAACACAACACAAGATATCTAGACAGTAACTGTCCTCCCCACTGGAAACCATGGGGGGGGAATGCAAACCCCTACTTTCCCAAGTACCAAGGGACAAGTACAGAACTCAGACCCATACTTGCTCCCTTGTCTCAGCTGTGTATTAGTCTTTTCTGCTACTATAACAAAGTACTGAGTTTGGGACTTCGTGGGTGTGTGTGTGTGTGTGTGTGTGTGTGTGTGTGTGTGTGTATACTAAACATATACAAAAGAGCTCTATTAAGCTCATGGTTTTAAAGGCTGAAACCCAGAAATCAGAGGCCCACGTCTCAGGCCTTCAGAAAGGCCTTGTGGCAGATGCCATCACAATGTCAGGAGTGTGTGCAAGAGGCAGAGGTCAGAGAGTGGGACAGGAACGCAAATTGAGAACCCAGACTTCATTGTTTTATAAAAATATACTTGGTAGGATGTAACCAGGATCCATCATAGCTATATCAGTCTCTTCTAAGGGTCATTGCCCTACATAGCTAAATATTCCCTATGTGAACCTATGTAGGAGGTTATGTAGAAATTTCCTTCAAGTTGATATATTCTAGGCTCCTCAAGGCTCAAGAAGTTCTAAGTTGAAACATTCCCCAGAAAAGAAGAGAAGCTCATAAGATTCAGGAAATAAATAATCTACAAGGCTCATGAAGTTCTAGAAACCAACAAGATTCACAAGGCTTCTCCTCAAGGTTATGGAAGCACTAAAAATGCTGGAAGAGAAGAGGGGGAAGAGGAGGCTCTTGGACCACCCAAGCATCCTGGAAGAGCTTCTCTGGCCAGTGGAGCTGCTGGCACAACATTCGGAGAGATCCAGGCCTGCGGCTTCCATAAGCCATCACACAGACACAGTGGGCTTTGGTGGTGAAGCTGTCTTTGAATTGTCTGTGCTTCAGCGCTTGGTCCCTCACCCGCACTGCCATAGGTAACTCCAGTTAACTCACCAGTTTGCTAACTGGACCTTGGTGGAGTCATTTGACACCTGTGTCACACCTCCCCCCAGGAAAAGCCTCATATAGTAGGGGACACACTTCAATCACATCCAAACCATGCACATCTTCCAAGTCAGAAAATTACTAAGGAAGATGATCTCACGATTCTCAGTGGCAAGACTGAATCCCCTCACTACCACAGTGTCGATGGAGACCATATTGTGTCCTGGATTTCCATTCCTACTCAGTATAGGTGAGATCTCCTCTTTCTCCTCAGCTGTATCTGAAGGGTTTAGGGGATCAGATCTGTCACATTTCCCCCATAGTATCAGAGGGTGCCACATGGGAGCAAGAATGAAACACCTCTTTTTTTCCCCAGTCAGGATGGCATCAACCAGGAACTGGAGTTACAGGCATATGGGTGCCATATGGGTGCTGGGAACCAAGCTCAGTTCCTCTGCAAGAGCAGCAGGTGCTTTTAACCACTGACCCATTTCTATGTTGCACTCCTTATGTTTTAAAAGTACCTACCAGCCACCAGAAAGCCAATTGCTGTTCGCTGCCACTCCACCTACAAGCATTTAAAGGTCAGGAAAGCACTTTGGTACTATCAGTTAACAGTTGGGAGAGAAGGCACCAACAATGGGAAACAAAAGGAATGCTAACAGATCTGTCTTGGTGGTGAATTAGACATGAGAAAGGAGAGAAAAATAAGAACAGCACAAAGATCATGAGTTCAGGGGAAACTGGACACCATTCACTAAGTAAGAAACAAGAGGGCATAGCTTAGGGACAAACTTAATAGATCCATTTAGAACAGCAGTTCTCAATCTGTGGATTGTGACTCCTTTGAGGACGAAGGATCTTTCACAAGGTTGCATATCAGACATCCTGCACATCAGATACTTACATTAAGATTCATAACAGTACCAAAATGATAGTTATGAAGTAGCAACAAAAATAATTTTATGGTTGAAGGTCACTACAATATGAGGAAGTGTTTTGAAGGGTCCTAGCATTAGGAAGGTTGAGAATCTGTGGTCTAGAGTCATGTCCAACTGCCTGAGTCTGAATATGAAGGCATGAAGCAGAGAAGAGACTGTTCAGCGTGTGTGTGTGTGTGTGTGTGTGTGTGTGTGTGTGTGTGTGTGTGTGTATGCACGCATTGAGCTATCAGCATGAGTGGGGCAATCCAGGGAGAACACAGAACACAGTAAGGAGCGGAAGCAGGGCCAGTTCCCAGAGAAGAAAGACATTCATGGTGGATAGAAGAGGTTCCTGAAGAGGAACTCAAATGAACCGACTAGGAAGCACACAACTGGGGTGACAGTGCTATCACAGAAGCCAAAGAGAACACAGGGGATGTGGTCAGTGTGGTGGTACTGTGTTCCCCAATATATTGTGTACACTAATAAACTTATCTGGAGTCAGAGAACAGAACAGCCACTAGATACAGAGGCTAGAAAATGGTGGCACACACCCCTTTAATCCTAACATTCTGAAGGCAGAGATTCGTCTGGATCTCTGTGAGTTCAAAGCCACACTGGAAACAGCCAGGCATGGTGACCCACGCCCTTAATCCCAGGAAGTGATGGTAGGAAGCAGAAAGGTGTATAAGGTGTGAGGACCAGGAACTAGAGCCTGTTAAGCTTTCAGGCTTTTGAGCAGCAGTTCAGCTGAGATCCATTTGGATGAGAACGCAGAGGCTTCCAGTTTGAGGAAACGAGATCAGCTGAAGAACTGGCGAGGTGAGGTGGCTGTGGCTTGTTCTGCTTCTCTGATTTTCCAGCTTTAACCCCCAATGCCTGGCTCTGGGTTTGTTTTTATTAATAATTTATTAATAAAATAAGATCCATGCTACAGATCAGTCACCCAATGGCTTAAGTAACAAAGGGGACAAAGCTCCCCTGGGAATTGACATGTGTATTGATGTAACCAACCATCTTATTAAATAAGAAACACAGAAACAATGCAAAAGAGAAAGCCGAGAGGTCAGAGCTCAGAGCTAAAATCTCACCCTTCTGCCTGCGGTGTCCCAGCTTCCCGAATGAGGGCTCTATTTCCTGTCTGTTCGTCTATTTAAAGTATTTTGTTCTGCCTTCTCATTGGTTGTAAACCCAAACACGTGACTGCCTCGTCACTGTCTGAATGTACAGCCCCCTAGGTCTTAAAGGCATATGTCTCCAATGCTGGCTATATCCCTGAACACACAGATATCTATGGGATTAAAGGCGTGTGCCACCACCGCCACACTCTTTCTATGGCTCTAATAGCTCTGACCCCCGGGCAACTTTATTTATTAACATACAATCAAAATCACATTTCAGTACAATTAGATTACCACCACACGTGTGGAAGCGAAAAGTAGGGAGACAATGTGAAGTGGGGACAGGTCAGGCAGTGGATGAAAGAGAGAAGCCAGAGGATGCTTTCTTCAGAGTGATGGTTCTCACACTGGATCCCTGACCATCAGCAGCACCCAGGTACGTGCTAGAAATGCAAATTAAAGTCTGGGGACAAGGCCCAGCAATTTGTATTTTAACAAGTTCTGTAGGTGCACTAGGGATGCCCTTCAGGCTGAATCACAGATCTAGAGGCTGTCTGTCAAACCTGGAAAGAAAAGCTGAAGATGGTCATGTCTTCCAAACTGGGGGAAACTTTCTACATGCTGGCATGGCATGAGGACAGAAAGCGTTGTAAGAATCTACATATAGAGAAAAGAGAATATCTGTAAGGCTGACTCTAGGGAGGATGAGAAAGTAGAGGATGGCCATTTGGAGACACAAAGCCAGAGAAGCAGTCCAAGTGCACATCCATGTGTCAGCGGCGGCAGGACATTCATGCCAGGCATCTAAAACCAGTTACTGGTTCCTTCAAGAACCTCTGTATTTCCTTTCGCTGCATGACTAACATCTGCAGGCTTTAGGAGCATTTCATAGGATCTGATGTCTGAAATCTAGACAGCCACACTGCAGCTTCCCACGCATCAGGTCTCTTGGGAGGCCATGGAGTAACACCTCTGCACCATTCCTGGGTACAGCCCCTGGGACCTGAGCCCACACTGGCTCCAACATGCCCTAGAGAGGCTGAGAACAGGATTCCTGGGCTGAGGAAATGAGAAGACGGTCAGGGCTTCCCCAGACAACACAGGTAGAAGACATGTGGCCTAAGCAAAAACAAGGTTCCACCTTCTACGGTGATTCAAAATGTCAAATACAGACTCAATTTTAATGAGGAAACAAGACTTTGTCTGGTAGGAAAAAAGGAGGCTGCAGGCTGTGACAGCCACTGCTCATGTTTATTTTATTTTTCCTCTGGTTGAGCTGGTCTGCAAAGACCTGGCACACCCAGGCAAGAGACAGTTGCAAAACAAGTGTCTGTACAGGAGACCTACAGGGAGAGTCAAAGACTTTTAACTTTCATTAACCCTGGTCTTGACTTTCTCTTAAAAACATGATGCTAAATCTTTGTGGTCAAAGCCCTCAGTTGACAGCCTTTAATAAAGAAGTCCAGACTCTGGAAACCCCAAAATAAACAGAACTACAGACCGAATCACCCCCTCCTTTGAAAGTTGCTTTTGAACACCCAACGGAGCACCACTAAGATGGCAGGAAAAGCCAGCAATTAATTCCTTCTCTGAGGTTGTTTAGTGTGTCCGCCAGAGCCAATCATGAGCACAAAATGAATACCATCTCCTGACATTACTCCAGATGATTAAAGTCTTCTCTGCTAGGCACTGCTGTTTGCTACTGACTTCACTGGGGTATGAGCTCTGCACGAACTCTGAAGAAAGTCCCATGCCCAGAACTTTCCAATTGTATTTGGTAATGACTTCCCTCTTAACCTACCTCACATATGAAAATGAAAA
The DNA here is from genome assembly GCF_004664715.2 of Peromyscus leucopus. Classification (NCBI taxonomy): domain Eukaryota; kingdom Metazoa; phylum Chordata; class Mammalia; order Rodentia; family Cricetidae; genus Peromyscus; species Peromyscus leucopus. Next base: position 6,608,692 of record NC_051072.1, on the reverse strand, counting down.
GTCAACTTTGGGAACGATACAGATAAATAATAAATGGATAAATAAATCCAGGCATCCCTGCATCTACTTGTCCCATCTGAGAGAGTACACAGGAGGGCTACACAAACTGGCAGACTCAGCACACCTGCACAGCACCTGCACCACACCTGCACAGCACCTGCACCACACCTGCACCACACCTGCACAGCACCTGCACCGCACCTGCACCACACCTGCACAGCACCTGCACCACACCTGCACAGCACCTGCACCACCACACCTGCCCCCGCACCTGCACACCTGCACCCTGCACCACACCTGCACACACCTGCACCACACCTGCACCACACCTGCACAGCACCTGCACACACCCCCACCCTGCACAGCACCTGCACCACACCTGCACCACACCTGCACAGCACCTGCACCACACCTGCACAGCACCTGCACCACACCTGCACAGCACCTGCACCACACCTGCACAGCACCTGCACCACACCTGCACAGCACCTGCACTGCACCTGCACCACACCTGCACAGCACCTACACACCTGCACCACACCTGCACCACACCTGCACCACACCTGCACAGCACCTGCACCACACCTGCAGGCAGTAGTGTTCAGTGCATGAGAGCTTCTTTCATCATAAACATTCATGATGCTGCTACACTGGCTGTATTTTCTAGAAGTAATTAGTTATTTTCCCTAAATATTAAAGTATGGGGCTAGACAGACAGCTCAGCAGTTAAGAACACTTGTTGCTATCACAGAGGATCCAGGTTCTGTTCTCAGCACCCACAAGTTGGCTCACAACCATCTGTAACTTCAGTTCCAGGGGATCTGACATCCTCTTCTGAACTCTGTAGGCACCAGGCATGCACAAAGTATACACACATATATGAGGGCATATTAGTCAAGGTTCTCTAGATGACAGACCTGATAGAATGAACACACACACATATATAAAGAGGTTTGTGAGAGTAGCTTACAGGTTGTGGTCCAGCTAATCCAACAATGGCTGTCTACCAACAGAAAGTCCAAGAATCCAATAGTTGTTCGGTCCATGAGACTAGATGTCTCAGCTGGCCTTCAGTATATGCCAGAATCTCAAAGAAGTAGGCTCTAATTACAGTGAAACAATGGATTTACCAGTGAGAGCTGGGGCCAGCAGGCAAAGAGCAAAAGCACCTTCTTCCATGTCCCTTATAGAGACAACCCCTGAAGGTGTGGCCCAGATTAAAGGTGGATCTTCCCACTTTAAATGATTTAATTAAGAAAACTCCCTCATAGGTGTATCTAGGCACTTGGATTTTAGTTAATTCCAGATGTAGTCAAGTTGACTACCATGAATAGACATCACAGCAGGCGAAACAATAACATACAAAAAATAAAAATGTTAAATGTCATGAAGGCATGATTAGTATTTTAGATAAAGAAAAAAAATATGATTAGGTAGGGCCAGGTATAGTGATATATGCCTTTAATCCCAGCATTTGGGAGACAATATCAGGCATATTTTTGTGAGTCATCCTGCTCTTCATAGTGAGTTCCAGGCCAGTGTGTATGTTTGTGTGTGTGTGTGTGTGTGTGTGTGTGTGTGTGTGTGTGTATGGAATAGTATGAGATTTGATAAAGTAAAGTAGGGTGGATAGGAGAAGAGTAGATGACCTAGGAGAGGACAGATTGTTTGGGATAAAACTGGAAATTAGAGAGGACATAGTAGATCAGGCTACTTTGCATTTCTTTGCATTGGAGAAGATAGGCTGAAGTCGAGAAGAGAGCAATGGGCTGTGGTGGCACAGGGTGGAGTGTGTTGGGGTAGGTTTGCATAGATTGGATTGCACTAGGTTGAACTAGGTGGGAATAGATTGGATTGGACTGGATTGGTCAAAAGAGATTGGATAGGATAGAATAAAAAGAATTAAAAGACTTTGAGTTGGTTGGTAAAGTTTTTAAATTCATTGTATATGTACATCCACAGCTACAGCTGTGTTCTAAGTCACGGTGTAAAATGGAACTTTCCTAGACTGGAAGCGTGATAATAGAAGTGAGACATCGCCACCAATAACTAGTGCTTTCCAGTTTCTAAGTAGAGAACTGTTCCTGCTGGCTCAGCTTGCTGGCAGCATTCACTGAGCAGTGTTTGGAGGGCAGAGAGCCTACCCATGCAGAGCAGGGCCTTCTGCACTCTGAATCTCTGCGTGGTGCCTTACTGGAGCCAAATGTTCTGAAGTCAAACACTGGAAGCAGACAAGTGATGGGACTTATTTCTTAGATTTTGCAGAAAGAGTATATCCAAGCCAGAGCACATCCAATTCAACCCCCATGGGCAAACATCACAGCACCCAGCCATCGCCCACCCAGGCATGAACTAAAGAGCACAGATTGCATTTTCCTACTTCAAATGTTTTAAGACATGAAATATTACCCCCTAAGAAGACAGTTATAAGAAATTCAAATTCAATCACTGCCGCACATATTATTCATCCTCAGTCAAGACACAAAGGCCTGTCTTAAAATTCTTCCTTTCCATGCTGCAGACTTTCCCACCACAAGCTAAAAGGCTGCTGTGGTTGACCAACACGACACATTCATCACTCTGGAGTGGCTTTCTTTGTAGTCCTGGCTTGGTCAGCTCACTAGATGTAACATGTGACTACCTGCTCATGGACTCCAAGTATGAACAGTATGGTTGTTCTTTTTTGCAGGCCAGAGAACCTCAAAGTCTCCTTGTTTTATTCTTGTAGCAGTCTCTCAACATCATTTCATCATGAGAATAAAGACCAAAATGTTTAAACTTCTCCTATCCTGTACAGTTATCAGGTTTGGAGGCCTTAAAAAGGGGAGGGGGGGGTTGCAAGGACCAGCCATCATACACCTTACCGAGAGGTAAATGTGCTCAGCACTGTTTTCTTTTTGCCGTCACTTGTTTTTGAAACAGTGTTTCACTGTGTAGCCCTAGCTGGCCTTGAACTCTCCAGCCTCATTGCTTTAGCCTCCCTTAGGTATGTATCACCATGTCAGGCCAAGAACTTGAATTTTCAGGATCCAGCTGAAATACATAGCTGGTACTATGCAGCCACACAAAAGAAGAGAGACTCAAAATAGGTTTGGAAGATGAGAATTTCTACAACCTCACTTGACAAACTACATTCAACAAATCTATTGGATTATTTTTCTCTTCCATATTATATTTTTGATAGGTCAGTACTTAGTAGCCTAAAAATAGAATCTAAGCTCCAGTTTAAGTTTATTTCTTTTCCTATCCAATGTATATTACATTCACTCGTCATACTTATTTTGTACATTCTAACACAATATATAGTTAATAATATAAAATTACTAAACAAGACAAGAAGGAGGAGGGGTGGAGGAGAGAGAGAGAGACTCAGAGACTGAAAGAGGGAGGAGGAAATTACTGAAAAAACGGAAGAAGGTATATAGAGTCACACTTAATAGGATCCCACCTGCAAAACTTATAAGGCAGCACTGAAAGTTTCTATAAAACAAATATTGGTTGACCAAGTGAACACTATCTACTTTTATGGCTCTATTTGTCTTACATTCTCTAAGTAAATGATGCATGCTTGCAGAACCTTCGTTCACATCGGTATCTATCAAATTATTCTTCAGAACTAAACCCAGTCTACGCATTCCCAAAGCCACCCCCCTAAACCTGCTTCCCAGAAATAAAGAAAAAAAGGCAGTGTTTGCTTATTTATTCTGTGTACCTTTTATTAGAAAATAAATAAGGACATTCTACACTTGAGTCTAGTGTCCCGAGATCAGATTGCTACTGAGATATTAAGGACTAGAGAGGGAGTCAGGGTAGCAGGGGTGGAGGGAGAGAGAACAGGAATGCATCCTGGGCTTTCTTTTGCATCTCAAGGACTCTGGGATGGAGTGAGAGCAGCAGCTGGCTGGGCAGGCTAGGCCTTCCAGCCTGAATCCACTGAAGGGTACTGCTGGATGATTATCTTCAAACCAAATGAAGGATTTCCATGACAGGTGACGACAGTTCAGTCTTGAGTGTCAACTTGGCAAGGCTCTGATCCCCTGTCATCAGCACCACCTCAAAGGTGTTTTGTGGAGGTGGTTAAGCATCGGCAGTTAGCGGCCTTTAGAGAAAGGAGATTACCCACCGTCACCTGGGATTGCTTCCTCCAATCCGCTGAAGGCCTTAGGAGCAAAGCTGAAGCCTTCCCAGGAGATGGAGAAATCAAACTGGGGTCTCCACTCTGACCTGACACATTTCTGAGGACTCTCTTCTTGACACCCATTTCAGGAAGGACATATGGAGCACCCCACAGTTGCTGTGTCTGTGTCTGATGAGACATAATTTTCTGATCCTGAATATTAGTCTAAAGTCACCTGCACACAGAAAGTACCTTTCCATAGTCTCAATTTTAGTCAGTTTCCAAGTCTCCAAATGGCAGTTTTTAATCCCTAGGACATGGAGAAGCAGAGCTTTGACTTGACTTGTTCCCATATCCTTAGAAGCCACATAGCTGAGATCTAGTAAGAATGTACTCTCTCTATTGCACAGCCATTTGGCCCCAATTTCTGTCAAGTTTAGAATATGCTTGAAATGGGCATTTGTAACCATGGGCTTTCCTTGTTAAATAAATAGCTAGTCTGTCAAGGCAAAAATGAGTATATATGGATTATGGTCCATGAAATGTGACCAAAACCAAAGCTGTCTAAAATAAGTCCACCTTTACAAAAGTTTAAATGAACACAAAACTGGTTCACTCCATTCCCAAATTGCAGCTCTTCTAATAACTCTACCTTCCTTACTCCTGTCAACCATCTCCTGGAGGGCTTCTCCTGCCTCCATCTAAGAAGGAAGTTTTACTCTTAGATTTGACACACAAACTATCGCTGATGAGTCTAAACTATCCTCTCCTTACCATGAAAGATGGAACTTTTCTTCCGGTTACATTCCTTTTTGGCCAAAATAGGCCCTTATTGCTGGATGGTTTTACTTTATTCCATCATATTTTGTCCCATTTAATATAAGCTTGTCATGAAAAGAGACAGCAGTGACAGTTAAGTGAAAAGTGGTACCAATTAATGTATTTATAGAATGCCATACACAAATAGACAACAGATGGAGGAGAGTATTTATACACCAAAGACTACACTAAGCTCCAGCACTAAGGGATGCTTAAAAGAGCTGCACTCTTGACAAAAAGCTAGGAAGAGATGACCCCGCAGCTCAAAGGGGTACAAATTGTGGTCATTATTCCTACCACTGGACGTGGTGGCAGAGGGAGAGGTCAATGGAAAAGTTCATTGGCTAACACCATACTTATTTGTCTACACATTTGTACAGACTCCTAGTCCATATAGGAAAAGAGGAGTCTCAGAGAACCTGGTCCTGCTGCAAAGAAAACATCGACAGCCCTGGACTGCAGACACAGCTGAGGCAAGGTCCTAATGTGGGGAGGCTCTTTTTCCTTTTTCTGCTCCTGTCTTCCTATCATAGCATGCCTTTCCCAGCAACCCATTCCTGCTCCTATGGATAAATCTAATGTCACTCACCAAAGCCAGTGTCACTCAGACCTCAGAGTCTTGAAACTTGTAAACTTCCCCAAACTATGGAGATTATTCCTTGTGGAAAGAATTTCTGGCTCCGGAGCAGGCCTAGGGGAAAAGACACAGGTATGTCACAGCTGGAGGCCCTTCCTAGAGTCCTCAACTCTCAGTGGTCTCCACTGCATTATTTGCATCACTCTAGGGCCACAAGGGGTCAGCTGGAAGCATGCTGCGCCCTCTTGCACTGTATGCCTACTAGAGGAGAATCTGGAGTTGACAGCAGCTCCATCCTTCTGTTACTTCTGCTCACCTACAGACTCTTGACACATGGAAGTTTGCTGCTTAGATGACCGAAGGCTCCCCATACGCCAGAGAACAGATGATGAAAGAAATAACTACAGGACTTTTTCTTCTGACAATAATGGAATAGTCAGAAAACATGAAAAAGAAATAGATGGGAATAGATGTGTAGTCACCCTAAATCTGACAGCAAAAGAAATGATTCCGCTCAAGACTAGCCTAGGAAAGCAATGAGTTTATTGAGATTAGGGGACCACACATGACTCAAAGGTAGTAGTAGCATCATGGGAAAGCCCAGTGCAGCATGGAGTTGACTCCTCAAGGCTACATGCATGAAGCCTTCTCCTCAACCATTGGAGATGTTCCCCTTCTCCAGCAATTGATTACCGCTTGTATAACTTGTGGTGGTTTGGATGAGAATGGCCCGCATAGGCTCATAGATTTTAATGCTTGATTCCCAATGGGTGTGACTATTAGAGAAGATTAGGAGGCATGGTGGGTGGATTTGGAGGTTTCAAAAGCCCATACCAGGCCCAACCTCCCCCACCCCAACACTCTTTCTCTCTCTGCCTACCTCTTTAGGATAAGATATAAGACCTTAGTTACTGCTTGAACAGCATGACTGCCTACCTGTGCCATGATCCCCACCATGATGGTCATGGACTAACCTTCTGAAACTCTGAGCAAGCCCTCTGTTCAGTTTCTTTTATAAGCTCCTTCAGCATGATGTCTCTTCACAGTTATGGGACAGTGACTAAGACATACCTGGAGGAGGGACATTACATCTTACACCTCTCTGAGCACCCAGAGTCTCGTAAGTTTCATTAGCCTCCTGAGCCAAGGAATTTCCTCAGCTTCATCCAGGAGGAATGTTTCAATTTGGAACACATACATACCCAGCCAAAAGCAGGGGAGAAGGGCCGAAGCCTTGCAGGTGAAAATTAAGCACTAGATCCAAGAAGGAAGAGAAATGTTCAAAGTGAAGTAAACTTCAATTTCACCTTCAGGACAGATGTGAGTTTCTTAGGACTGAGATAGAGACTAAGAAACTGGGTAGAAAATTTGAAGAGGCAGTGGACCCTGCAAAGCTTCACACAATTTTATAGAGCCAGGAAGACAGCATCTTTGTTAAAGTGGCCTTGAGAAACCCAAGGGAAGAGGAAGAATTAATCTGACACTCAGCAGTGTTTTCCCCAGTGTGTGTCACAAAAGGATATAATACAAAGTGGATTTAAGATTAATGAACAGTGGAAATCTAAATAAATATTAATTATATAAGACAGAAATAGTACCTGTGGATTCCTAAATATGATGGTAATTCAGCTGCATGACCAAAGTACCAGCAGGAACAAGGGATTATATGGGACTAATTATGCTAAGACTCAACATCATCTTATAATATAAAGGACTTGTTGTAGTAGGTTGGGGTTTTGTTTTAATCTTCAGAAAAAAACTTAAAGATAGCATAAGACTTTATAAGAAAATCTCTTTTAAAATAGTAGAAAAAGAGTGTGTGTGTGTGTGTGTGTGTGTGTATATATATATATATATATATATATAGAATGAGGGGGTAAGTACCTGGAAATCACTATGAGAAGATGACATGAATGGGGGAGGGGCCTTACACAGGGGCTTAAGAAGGCTCTGGTTGGAAGGATGACTGGGTGCAAACATAGAAGATGAGCAATCTGATTAGATATCAAGGAGAAGCAGAGGAGCAGAGATCCCAAACATGGTTCTCGATAAATCAGTTTAGTGAGATTTTGCTACAACAGTCTACCTGGCCCATCAAGGACAAGGGCCAAGGTCGTTGCTCAATCACAAAGAAGAGTCACAACAGCCTGACTAAAGTTTTGCCCAGGAGGGTGCCTTTGTCAGTAACTAGATGGCTTCACCGGGGGGAATTCTCTCCAAACATTCAAGAAAAAATGATATCAGGGCAAGAGATATGGCTCAGCAATTAAGAGCACTGGCTGCTCTTTCAGATGACTCAGGTTCAATTCCCTGAACCCACATAGCGGCTAACAACCATCTACAACTTCAGTTCCAGCAGGCTGATGCCTCCTTCTGGCCTCTTCAGACACCAGGCACAAGCATGGAGTAGAGATATACATGCAGACAAAACACCCACACACATAAAGTTAATTTTTTATTTAAAAAAAAATGAACTATACAAATGCTGAAGAAACTTCTACAGGATAGAGAAAGAGGCTGCACTTCCTAATGCATTTTATCAGACCAAAGTCAGTTTGACACCAGAATCTGGAAAGAACACAAGAGAAGATTTACATGACCATTTTCTTCATCAATACAGGTGATAAGCCATAAAATGAGAGCAGCCCTTGACCCCTAGGAGATGCCTGGCCCTGACATCCATTCCTAAGAGCAGACAGTACCCCCAGAAAAGCCTCCATGTACTCCTGTGGAAATTAAGCCATTTCAGAGAAAACTAGTAGCCTGAAGGATCAGCGTGTAACTACAATGAATCAAGACAAGTTTATAACCGTGTCCAAAGACAGACCAAAACAAGACCAGTGCTCAGACCATAAAAACAACTGAATGTCTTCTCATTGCGGCTACTGAAGTTCTCACCAGTTACAGCTCTGGCTTCAGTGCACTCTTCTCCATCTCTGAGATAAGATTAAGATGTTCAATTATAGAACATCCTCATTTCCTGGCAATGTGATTGAAGCAAAGTGCTACTTCCTAAAATTCTCCCTGAAAATAGCAACTCTTTTATAATTCCTTTCTAACCCCCAGCTCTCACTCCAGTGTTCTTTTTCCCCTACAAGAGAGTTGCTTGGGGGATAGAGAGATGGCTCAGTGGTTAAAAGCACTGACTGATCTTCCTGGGGACCCAGGTTCAAGTCCCAGCACTCACAGAAAAGCTAGCAACCAGCTGAAACTCCAGTTCCAGAGTACCCAATGCCCTCTCTGTCTTTCAAGAGGACTGTATATATGTGATGCACAGACACACAGACTGTATGTGTTTACATACATGTAAGCAAAACACCCGCACGTATAAATTAATTTTTTAAAAGACAGTTGCTCAGGCTGGCTTTGGACACATGCTCCCTGTGACTCTGCCTCCCAAGTAGCTGGGGTTATAGATGTGTGGCACCATGCCTGGTCCTCACTTCTCAGCCCCTTTTTCTGCAAATGAGTCTTTTCTCCTAGACGAGAGTTGTTCAGGGGGATGGAGAGATTGCTCAGTGGTTAGAAGCACTGACTCCTCTTCCTGAGGACCAGGTATACTAACCCAGATTTGAACATGGAGTGAAGTTAAACCTGGCCTTTAGCTTCTTTTACCTTCATATCTTCAGTTCTGACATCACAGCTATGGACAACCAAACCAGCTCCTGACTACCTCGTAAAGAGATGCCCAATGGTTCCTCCTGTGGCCAAGGTTTCCTTTGCTTGTAATGAACTGTACATCAAATTCCCTGAATTTCAAACATGTCACTAGTTATCTATGACTATAGGGGATTCACATATGCTGATGTATTCACTAAACACAACTGATCCAGCCATACATAAATACAACAATACGAAAGGCTAAGTCAAAAGGACAGCAGAGAATCCGAGAGCAGTATGGGCAATTCAGCAAGACCCTGTCTCAAAACAGCAATGGTAACCACAAAATTACAATATATCACAATCAAGTCAGGTAAACTCAGGAAAGAGATCTCAAGACTGGCTTAATATTCAGAAGACTAAAAACAAGGCTTATAAAGGACCCCAGAGAGTTTCTGGGTCTCTTCTACCATATGAAAATACAACAGGAAAGGTACCATGAATGAAACAGAAAGTGACCCTTACTAGACACTGACTCTTCAGGAGTCTTGATCTTGGACCTCCCAACTCTACAACTATGAAAAACAAATGTCTCTTTATAAGCTCTTTATAAGCAAAAAATTATAAACCTTAAAAATTAGAAAATCAAGACAACTAATTATAAAGCAATAAAAATTTAATGTAACAGGATCATATTAATAAACAAATTGCACGTGATACAACAGCACATTCTTGTAGGGAACAGAATAAAACTTCCTTTTCATTGGCATAAAATGTGTTGTATTTACAGAAAATGAGCACCCAAGTCAATGATGAAATATGAAGGAAGTCTTACTTTGAAATAGTGAATCAAGTAAGTGGTCCACGGTAGTCACTTCAACTCAAGCAACAGGCATTAGCTAGTGTAATAATGCAAGAAAATAGTGGAACTAAGCTAATAATGATTTTCAAGACCCTTACACTGAAAATTAAAAATATCAAAAGAAATTTTTAATATCTAATATAGTGAGAAACATAATATTGTAAAGGTATCAATTATTCTCAAATGAGTCTGTATCCCAGCAGGACTTTTTGTCAAAAATTGAAATCTGATTTAAATTTTACATGGTATACTGGCTAGTCCTATGTCAATTTGATACAAGCTAAAGTTATCTGAAAGGAGGGAACCTCAATTGAGAAACTGCTTCCATAAGATCCAGCTATAAGACAATTTCTTAATTAGTGATTGATGTGGGAGGACCTAACCCATGGTGGGTGGTGCCATCCCTGGGTTGGTGGTCCTGGGTTCTAAAAGAAAGCAGACTGAGCAAGCCATGAGGAGCAAGCCAGTAAGCAGCACCCTTCTATGGTCTCTGCATCAACTCCTGTCTCCAGGTTCCTGCCCTGTTTGAGTTCCTGTCCTGACTTCCTTCAATAATGAACAATGATGAATGACTTGGAAGTGTAAGCCAAATAAACCTTTTCCTCCCCAACTTGCTTTTGTCATGGTGTTTTTGTAGCAGCAATAGTAACCCTAACTAAGACATGTGGAAATGAAAAGGTCTAAGAAAGGTGGTGGTGGTGGTGGTGGTGGTGGTGGTGGTGGTGGTGGTGGTGGTGGTGGTTTTGTGCATGTTTATATGTGTGTGGGTTTTTTTTCCAAGCAGGTTTTCTCTGTGTAATAGCCTTGGTTGTTCTGGAACTCAGTGGTGGACTAGGTTGGCCTCCAACTCACAGAGATTTGCCTTCCTCTGCCTCCTGAGTGCTGAGATTAAAGGTGTGCACTACCATGTCCAGCCCCAAGAAAGTTTAAGACCATCTAGATAAAATTGAACTTGGAGTTTTACACGAGCAAACTGTGAGACACACTGCAAAGACACAGCCATTAAGAATATGCTATTAGCTCAGGGATGGAGCAATAGAGCTATGGAACAGAAGATCATTAGCTTACTTTAGTTTCCTATTCTGTCACAAAATACCCAACAGCTTAAGGGAGAAAGAGTTTATGTGGTTCACAATTACAGGTTACAGTCCACCGCTGTAGCAGAAACTTGAAGCAGCTAGTTCTAGGATACCCACAATGAAGAGTAGATAGCAATGAATCAATGCATATAATCAGTTTCATCCGCTACAAGAGAGTCAGTCACAAGAGTTGCTACTGCTGCTGCTGAATCAGAAAGAATGGCACCAAGTAGGGGAAGACCTGCTAAAAAAGTTAGAAGCCAGGTCAGACAAGGTCATTTCTTTTAAAGTTGATAGTGAAGAAAATAGTTTGAATTCACAGAGCAGTTTAACAAATGGAATGGATTCAGTAGAGCCTTCCAAGAAGTGGAAAGCTTACCTAAAACAATTCCTGCAAAAGTGACAGAAAAGAATTCCTTTGCACCTAAGCATTGCGTATTTCAGCCACTGCACGTTCTGAAGACCTATCAAGTGGCATCCATGTGTCCTAGAAATGCCAACGCTTCATTGACACCCAGTTGTGACTGGAACCCTTTAAACCCAGAATTCACTGCAACTCAAGATGCAGCAAATGAAATCTTGATATAAAAGTCTATAACTTATTCTACCAACACAGTACAGGAAGAATCAAATAAATTGCAATGTGCTTTGGAGTCTCTTAACAGCTTATAATGAAAAACATGGCTTAAATCAAAAAGAAGCTACTACTACAAATTCAAATTGCTTTTTCAGTGAAACAAGTCACATCACTTGAAGTAGCTGAAGTCAAGAAATCTCAGCCACAGCATGATGTGTCATAGTTCAGAAAAATCCTCCAATCAGAAACTAACAAATTAACCTCACACCTCCCGGAGTGGGACAGGAAGATGGAACTGGGTGATGGTAGATGATGCAATCTGATTAAACTTGAGGAATCTGGCTGGAAAAATAGTAATAATACAATCAAAAAAAGACCTCAGGGGGGCAAAAACTGTAACTGGTATAACAAACAAAGCAAAGCAGGATGATGGAGGAAGGAAGGACGGCCACTAGGATCATCTAGCTGCTATTTACAAATGTGATGAAAGAGAGACTGAGGCAGGAAGAGCACCAAAGTGACAACTGTGGAAACATCAAAGAAGCTGACAACGTGGTACTTGATGCTGTTTTTTTTTTTTTTTTTTTTTTTTTTTTTTTTTTTTTTTTCAAAATTGAGAGCCCCTTAAACTGTCTTCAGTACTTTCTTCTGAACCTCGTTCTCAAAGATTTGGACCACATATGTCTGCCAGCAAAGCTGTGCCTGAGAGCCAGCCAAAGCTACAAAGTGAGACTCTGTCTCAAAAAACAAAACCATTAAAAGAACAAATAAATTTCTTATACGCTCATTTGAGAATTCTGAAAATACTGGTCACAACACTCACTGTGGCTCTCTTGCACTGAGATGAAGCCTTTTTGTATTGCCCAGGCTGGTCTCTAAAGCACGTGCCGAAGCTGTTCCCTCTGACTCAGCCTCATAAAGAACTGTGCATCGTGAGTGCCTCAGGCACCATGGTCTAGTTGTTTGCTCAGCAGCAGAGAGCGTGCCTAGCATGCACAGATCCTGGCCTCTATGATTCCAACACTACCAGAGAATAAATAAATTACACAGCAAAAATCCCTGAATTTTACGTTTATAGTTTTCCTAGGCAGAAAGCTTTTCCCAGGGTTCACTCACTCACTTCCCCCACATTTAACCACCTCAATAAGGCTTTCCTGGACTGCTCCAACTAAAGTGTCCTTCAATGCCTACTCTTATTGCTACCTCCCACCTGACATACTATATATGCTGATTTTATTTCCAGGCCTCCACCAAGCTCCATAAGATCTCAGAATTTTGTTCATTACTGTATGGATCTCAATGATCTCAGAAGGTAGAAATGTTACAGGGACATGGCAGTGACTCCAATCTGTTACAAGCGTGAAACTTAGCTTTGTAACTTGACAAAACGTCACACCATTTCCCACCTAACATACTTCATTCTTTCCCCAACGCTTCACTTGTTGTTGTATTTAGAGGACCCAGAAAGGTGTTGCACCCCTACTCTGTGGTTTTCTTCCACCCCTGTGTGGGGCAAACATGAGCTACAAAGATGGTACTGAGAGGAGGTTAGACCAAGTTGTTTACACAGAGATTAGATACAAATGGTGCTGAGAGGAAGTTAGCTCAAGTATTTTATGCTGAAATAAGATACTAAGATCAGGAGATGATGTCAGTACATAAACAACTCGTAAACAAGAAAATGCACGTAGGGTGACCTTTAAAATGATTGGTCAGTTCCTTCACCCCCTCCTAGGGTTCTGAGGTTTTTGCTATAAAAGAGGCTTACTGCCTAACAACTGCCTAACAATAAACAAGTTCTTGCTTGACTTGACGCCTGTGCTGTGTCTGGTTGTCTCCAGGTAAGAGGAAGGCTGGGAAACAGGTGAGCAGCACACTTACTTTTCCTCGGTTCCAGGCCACCTCTTCACAGGTGACCTAAGTTCCCGGTGGGGCAGGACTCCACGCCCCTGCTCTGTAGTTTTCTTCCTGATCTGTCCTAAGTCACCATTGATTTTCACACCTATCAATGAATCACTATGTTTACACCTGATTGTATGTTTAAAATGGAAGTACAAACTTTGAGGGAAAAGAAGGTACCATATATTATTTTACTAATAATGATCTATACAAATGATACCTTGGTCTGTTCTGTATGATCTTTGGATGAAAAGCCTTTAAACAGTCAAAAAGAGATCAATTAAAAAAAATACTGGCATGTAGTTGATTTTTTACTCTTGAGTGGCCTGCCACCCAGCTCCCAAACAAATACATGAACTCTCATTCTTATTCATGAATGTCTGGCCTTAGCTTGGCTTGTTTCTACCAGCTTTTCTAACTTAAATTATCCCATTTCTGTCTAACTGCATTTTGTCTCTGGGCTTTTTACCTTTCTTTATTCTATATATCTTTCTTTCCTTCTTATTCCATGACTGTCTGGGTAGCTGGGTGGCTGGCCCCTGGAGTCTTCTTTTCCTTCTCCTTTTCTCACTGCTCCCTCTTTGTTCTTCTTCTATTTATTCTCTCTGCCTGGCAGCCCCACCTATCCTTTCTCCTGCCTCATTATTGGCTGTTCAGCTCCTTATTATATGTTTTAGGCAGGCAAAGTAACACGGCATTACAGAGTTAAACAAATGCAACATGAAAGAATGCAGCACATCTTTGCATCATTAAACAAATATTGCACAGCATAAATGAATGTAACACATCTTAACCTAATATTACACAACACTGGCAAAAGTTTATTCCATGTCTCATTTTAAAATTAAAAATTAGCTTTCTTATGGCATAAAGGTATTTGTTAAATTAATTATCTATTTTCTAGCTTGAGAGTTAAAGGAATTATTTATCTGTTTCAAGATAAAAATCATAGATGTACCTTTTCTGGCTTGGCTTTCCTCTGGTCTTTTTCCTCTGGTCCTGTGAGGAGGGAGACATGGCAGGTTGATGGAGACCCACTTTGACATTCCTGGTTTGGCTTTCTTTCATTGTCCTTTAGGTTTGGGAGGTTGCTCTCTTCTTTGTGTTTTTAGCATATTTATTGGTCACTTGGAACCATAGGGACCCTCAGGGGAGGAGGATGTCAAACAGCAGTCCATAAAACATTTTAGACAAAATATTACATCAAATTTCTAAAAGCACATTTTTGTCCAACTTCATCTGTTAAGAAATGCTTTTAACTGTGTACTGCTAATTTCTCAACACTCTAGCATAAGTTATTTCAAGCTCTAATCATTTTGAAAATTGTGTTCATTGTATATGCCCTCATTTGCTCAATTAAAAAAAAATATATTGGTATATTGATTACTTCAAGCTGAGTCACTCAAAGAACTTTAGAAAGAGGCATTTGGTCTGTTTTCTACATTCCTACATTCAACAAGACTAAAAATTCTTTTGGCCTCTTTTTATGAGGCTATAGTTACCCTGGTACTGACACCACACAAAGATGCAACAAAGAAAGAGAACTACAGACCAACCTCCCTCATGAACATTGATGTAAAAATACTCAATAAAATACTGGCAAACCGAATCCAAGAGCACATCAAAAAATTATCCACCATGACCAAGTAAGCTTCACCCCAGAGATGCAAGGGTGGTTCAACATATAAAAATCTGCCAATGTAATGCACCATATAAATAAACCAAAAGAAAAAAACACATGATCATTTCATTAGATGCTAAAAAAGCCCTTGACAAAATCCAACACCCCTTCATGATAAAGGTCCTAGAGAGATCAGGAGTACAAGAAACATACCTAAACATAATAAAGGCAATATACAGCAAGCCAACAGCCAACATCAAACTAAATGGAGAGAAACCCAAAGTGATTCCACTAAAATCAGGAACAAGACAATGCTGTCCACTCTCCCCATATCTATTCACTATAGTACTCAATGTTCTACCTAGAGCAGTAAGACAGCAAAAGGAGATCAAAGGGATACAAATTGGAAAGGAAGAAGTCAAACTTTCACTATTTGCAGACAATATGATAGTATACATAAGTGATCTACCAGGGGACTACTACAACTGATAAATACCTTCAGTAATATGGCAGGATACACAATTAAGTCAAAAAAAAAAAATGGTAGCCCTCCTATATACAAATGATAAACGGGCCAAGAAAGAAATCAGAGAAACATCACCCTCTACAATGGCCACAAATAATATAAAATACCTTGGGGTAACTCTAAGCAAGTGAAAGACCTGTATGATAAGAACTTTAAGTCTCTGAAGAAAGAAATTGAAGGAGATATCAGAGAATGGAAAGATTTTCCATGTTCATGGATAGGTAAGATTAACACAGTAAAAATGGCAATCTTACCAAAAGCAATCTACAGATTCAATGCAATCCCCATCAAAATCCCAACACAATTCTTCATAGACCCGGGAAGAACAATACTCAATTTCATATGGAAAAACAAAGAACAGGATAGCTAAAACAATCCTGTACAATAAAGCAGCCTCTGGAGGCATCACCATCCCTGACCTCAAGCTCTACTGTAGAACTATAGTAACAAAACAGCTTGGTATTAGCATAAAAACTGACATGTGGGCCAATGGAATTTAATTGAAGAGCCTGACATTAATCCACACACCTATGAACACCTGATTTTTGACATAGAAGCCAAAACTGTACAATGAAAGAAGAAAGCATCTTCAACAAATGGTGTTGGCATAACTGGACGTCAACATGTAGAAGATTGCAAATAGATCCATATCTATCACCATGCACAAAACTCAAGTCCAAGTGGATCAGAGACCTCAAACATAAATCCAGATACACTGAACCTGACAGAAGAGAGAGTAGAAAGCAGTCTTGAACAAATTGGCACAGGAGACCACTTCCTAAATATAACACCAGTAGCACAGACACTGAGAGCAACAATTAATAAATGGGACCTTCTGAAACTGAGAAGCTTCTATAAGGCAAAGGACACAGTAAATAAGACAAAACAAAAGCCTACAGAATGGAATTAGATCTTCACCAACCCCACATCTGACAGAAGGCGTATCTCCAAAATACATAAAGAATTCGAGAAGCCAGATATCAAAATACTGAACAATCCAATTTAAAAATGGGCTATAGAGCTACAAGGAGAATTCTCAATAGAAGAATCTTAAATGGCCAAAAAACATTTAAAGAATTGCTCAACATCCTTAGCCATCAGGAAAATGCAAATCAAAATGACTCTGAGATACCATCTTACACCTTTCAGAATGGCTATGTTCAAAAACACTGAAGACAGCTTGTATTGGAGAGGATGTGGAACAAGGGGAACACTCCTCCACTCTTGGGGGAAGTTTAAACTGGTACAGCCACTCTGGAAATCAGTATGGTGGTTTCTCAAAAAATTGGGAATCAATCTTCCTCAAGACTCAGCTATACCGCACTTGGACATATACCCAAGAATGCTCAATCATACCACAAGGACACATGCTCAACTATGTTCATAGCAGCATTGTTTGTAATAGTCAGAACCTGGAAACAACCTAGATGCCCCTCAACTGAAGAATGTATAAAGGAAATGTGGTACATATACACAATGGAGTACTACTGAGCAGTAAAAAACAATGACCTCATGAAATTTGCAAGCAAATGGATGGAACTAGAAAAAAATCATTCTGAGTGAGGTAACCCAAACATGGTATGTGCTCACTCATAAGTGGATACTAGATGTAAAGCAAAGGATAACCAGACTACAAGCTTCAGAGAAGGTAGCTAACAAGGAGGACTGTAAGAGGGATCGATGGATCGCCCTGGGAAGAGGAACTAGATAAGATCTCCATGAGTAAACTGTGGGTTTGGGAGGGAAATAGAGGGTAGGGGATGGGGGATGAGAACATAAGGGAATGGGATGGTGGAGCTGGAACAGGGATGGAGTGGGAGAGCAATGAAAGAAATGCCATGACAGATGGAAACATCATGGGGATAGGGAGAAACTGGGTGCTAGGGAAGTTCCCAGGAATCCACAAGGATGACCCCAGCTTAGACTACTAGCAATAGTGGAGAGAGTGCCTGAACTGGCTTACCCCAGTGATCAGATCGGTGAATACCCTGTCATCATAGAGCCTTCATCCAGTAACTGATGGAAGCAGATGAAGAGATCACAGCCAAACACCAAGCAGAGCTCCAGGTGTCCAGTCAAAGAGAAAGAAGAGGGATTCTATGAGCAGGGGACATCAAGATCATGATGGGGAAACCTATAGAGACAACCAAACCAAACTAGTGGGAACTCACAGACTTTAGACCAACAACTGTGGAGCCTCCATGAGACTGGACTAGGCCCTCTGCATGAGCGAGACAGTTGTGCAGCTTGATCTGCTTAAGGGTCCCCCTGGCAGTAGGATCAAGATCCATCCCTAATGCATGAGCTGGCTTTTTGGAGCCCAGTGTCTATGGTGGGACACCTTACACAGCCTTGGTGCAGGGGGAGGGGCTTGGATCTGCCTCTACTGAATAGACCAGGCTCTGCTGACTCCCCATGGGAGGGCTTACCTTGTTGGAGGAGGGTATTGGGGGTAGGAGGGTGAGTCTAAAGGGGCAGGAGGAGGGAAGAGGAGGATGATCTGTGAATGGTATGTAAAATGAATAAAAAATTCCTTAATAAAAAGATAAAACAAAAAAGAAATTTTTAAAAAAATTATTCAAGAAGGCAACAGGGAGGTGCAAATGTCCAGACCGGCATTTGTAGGACTTACAGAGTTGATTTCCCTGAGATGTGTATGACACAGGGATGCCAAACACTGCCCTCTGGGAGAGTTCTGAGTAGAGCAGCCTCCCAGGATCACACACAAGTTCCTACTGCAAGCTCCTTTGTTCCAGGAGAC
Source organism: Peromyscus leucopus (assembly GCF_004664715.2). Lineage (NCBI taxonomy): Eukaryota > Metazoa > Chordata > Mammalia > Rodentia > Cricetidae > Peromyscus > Peromyscus leucopus. The sequence continues at coordinate 6,590,254 of NC_051072.1, read as the reverse complement.
ACCATGGCAGGCTGACCATGGGCACTTTCCTCTAGCCTCTGTCACATGTACTCTGACCAAGGTGCAATTATAGACAGGCCCCCACGCTGTGGCTCAGAGGTAAAGGATGATGTACAGACACCACTAACTAACCCATGCCTGCGTGAAAATCTGGAGACAATGGCCAGAAGAAAATCAGAACAAGAGAGATTAGGGAAGGAGGTGGGGGAGCTCAGGTAAAACCAGGGCTGGAGTTGGGGACCCATGTGCATGCTCAAGCTAGCTCACTACTGAGTTCATTTTAAATACTGAAAAAACAATTTGTTCCTAATGAAGAAAACATACTGCTCTTCTTAAAAAGAAATACTATGCATTGGTCATTTCTTTGGATTTCATTGACTTTATGAAGACACTCCCTCCATGTTCCTTACTTTTCTGTGTGTTGGCTCATGCATCAATTAGGTTATTAGGCTCAGCCCAAGCCCAAATAAGAAGTGGGCCTTTGATGGGCTCTAGTTTTTGCTTCCTCGAGTTTATCACTTATTTCTAACTTCTATGTTTTTCTGTAGAGTAGAAATCACATCTAAGGGTTTTATTAGACTCAAGTTCAATCTTTGAGGCAAGACTATGTCTTAAAGGATACATCTTTTGAGCACATTCCTATTTAGCTTTCCTTTTACACTCCCCCCCCCCACTGCCCCAATTTTTGAGCCAGAGTTTCACTATCTAGTTCCTGGAGGCCTTGAACAAGTCTCTGCCTCCTGAGTATTAACTGGGATTAAAGGCATGAGCCACCATGCCAGGCCCCTCAACTACATTTTTATCATCTCTCCTTACATGCCTAGAAGGCATCAACACATCCAGCAACAGGTTGTATTTATATATTTATGCATACATACACACATACATACATACATACATACATACATACACACATACATAAATACATACACACATATGTTTGTAACAATAGTAAAAGAAAAAGAGACTATTGCTGTGGGATGTTCTGTATGGCAAATGTGTTGCTCTGATTGGTCAATAAATAAAACACTGATTGGCCAGTGGCTAAGCAGGAAGTATAGGCGGGACTAACAGAGGAGAAAAGAAAGAACAGGAAGGCAGAAGGGGGCACTGCCAGCCGCCACCATGACAAGCCGCATGTGAAGATGCCGGTAAGCCACGAGCCACGTGGTAAGGTATAGATTTATGGAAATGGATTAATTTAAGCTAAAAGAACAGTTAGCAAGAAGCCTGCCATGGCCATACAGTTTGTAAGCAATATAAGTCTCTGTGTTTACTTGGTTGGGTCTGAGCGGCTGTCAGGACTGGTGGGTGACAAAGATTTGTCCTGACTGTGGGCAGGCAGGAAAACTCTAGCCACAGACTATCAATTTGAGGGAGGTGGGAGGGATTAGAGAAGTGGTACCTGAGAAGAGCTAGAGGGAGGGGAAAGTGATGTAATTATATTTCCATTTAAATGCAGTTTAAAAGGAAAAGAAAAAGAAAAATCTAACATCAAAAAAAAAAAAAAAGGAAAAAGGAAAGCAGCAGTGAAATGGTACCACATAGCTACCAAAATATCACTATCAAAGAGGCTATCTAGCATTAGATTTTCCAAAGACGAGTGTTAATATAAATTAGTACAATGAATTGAGAACAGTGTGGCCATATAATTAACACTAGCCACAGGCTCTCCCTGTGGTCATCAACTTTACTCCAGAGCATATCCACAAAAGTAAATGAGTGTTGTTGGTTGGTCTTTGGTCTTTTTTGGGGGGCCCACCACCCAGCTCCCAATAAATACATGGAGATGTATTCTTACTTATGAATGCCCAGCCTTAGCTTAGCTTAGTTTCTAGCCAGCTTTCCTTAACTTAACTTATCCCATCTACATTTTGCCTCTGGGCTTTTCCCATTCCCTTATTATGTAAATATTACTCTGTTGCTGGTTGTTTAGCTGGGTGGCTGGCCCCTAGAGTCCTCCTCCTTCTCTGGCTCCTCCTCAATCTCCCTTTCCTAATTTATCCCTTTATATATTCTTTATATATTCTTTATATATTCTCTCTGCCTGCCAGCCCCGTCTATCCTTTCTCCTGCCTTGCTATTGACCAGTTCTTTACTAGACCATCAGGTGTTTTAGAAAGTCATGGTAACATAGCTTCACAGAATTAAACAAATACAACGTGAACAAAAGTAACACATCTCTGGCCGGGCGGTGGTGGCACACACCTTTAATCCACACTCGGAGCAGAGCAGGAGATCTTGTGAGTTCGAGGCCAGCTGGTTACCAAGTGAGTTCAAAAACAAAGCTACACAAAGAAACCCTGTCTCGAAAAAACAAAAACAAAAAACAAAAAAACAAAAAGTAACACATCTCAAAATATTCTACTACAAATGAGTACATACATGGACCAAAATACATGCCCCAGAGTGCTGAGAGAAACAAATTTCCCAATAATGAAAATCTGAGAGCAAAGGACTAGACTCAGAGGTCCATAAACAGTTCATGGACAAATTAGTGATTCATTCACAAAGTAGAATTGCCAAGTAAAAATGCAAGTGAACAAGCCAACCACCTGGAACAGCATACACGAGCATATTGACTGAGAGACATTGTGTACTCACAAGGATGCGTGGCAGGCGTTCATTGGAATAACATTCAGTTTGTACAACTAACAGTGACTAAGTCAGTCAGGGTATTGCTTTACTTGGGATATGAGACTGGAGTCATTGAGCATGTGCTAAAAAGTGACTGACGTTGAGTTCACAGCAATGTTCTGTGCCTTGGCTTGGGTGACATAATTTAATTCATCTTGTGAAATTCCATCACCTGCTTTTCTCTGTTTTTGTTGTGCTTTAATACAAGTTTTATTAGCTAGTGATTTAGCTGTGCTGAGGATTAAATCCAGAGCCTCATGCATGATGACCACACAGTCTACCATTGAGCCACATCCCTGCCTCAGTTTTTGCTTTCTCTTTTTGTTGTCGTTGTTGTTATTGTTGTTCTGAGACAGGGTCTCACTGTGTTGCCTAAACAAGCCTTCAATTTACTGCCTCCTCCCTGAGTGCTTTGACTATAGGCCTGCACCACCATGCTAGCCATGCTTAATTTTTAGTGTACATTAACTGTTGTCTAAAACAACAGTGAATAGGGAAGAAAAAAATCTTATTTCTTCAGGGATACATAAATGAGCACCATGGAGGCATTGACTTTGCCTGGGATTTGAGTTAGGAATCTTGGGAACTAGTGGGCTCCAAAATTGTTCCAGCTACCGACAAAGACATAACCTGCTTCTGTGCATTATGAAGACCTTCAGATGCCTTATTTCTCATTCCATCCTTTCCCACTCATTTTTCTAAATGCCCTACAGAAATCTGCATAGCACACTACCAGCTTGCTCTTTGTTCCTGGCTCACTGGCACTACGTTAAGGCCCAAGCAAAAATAATTACACGGCGAAACCCAAGTCTCCCTCTCCTGCCGGTGCCTGGGATGCCTGCAGCACCACACTGGCTCAGAATGGAAACGGGAGTCCTGACCATTTCTAAGGCTCACTTCAAAGGCTCACTGTGGGACTGAAAAGGCCAGCCTTTCAGGGCAAAAAAAAGCCTCAACAAGAAGGATAAGTATGCCTTATCCTGGCTGTTTTAACATAGCCTATGTTGATTCCACTGTAGAAATGAGCGCTCGTTAGTTAAGGCCTGAATAAATATTCAGAGAAGAGGGTCATGAGGAAAATGGGTAATGGGGTGCTGGGGCAATGCACTGAGTTTAAATTCTGGTTGGTTCCGTTGCCATTGTTTTTTGTCTGCTTGCTTGCTTGCTTGTTTCTGTCCTAGCTGGATCAGGGTCTCTGGTCCCTTAATGCCTTTACCCCCGACCCCACCCCAAAGAGACATTTGATTAGAAGGTCACTGTTGTCTTTTTTTTAGACTGTTGCTGCCTTTTAAGCCGCGCTGTCCTAATCAGCAACTGCAACTCCTCACCTACAGCAGTGGTTCGGCTGCAAAGGACGCACGCAGCCTGACGATTCTGTTCCCTCGGGCACCGACTCTTTCAAAGCTACTAAGGAAACTTATCGAAATCTCTGTCCCTCTAAGGAACTCAAGATTCAAAGGTTAAGGTGGAATTCTGCTCCTCAGAGAGGCTGACTAGCAAGCTGCTCACCTCTTCTCCTTGCTCTATTCTCCCAAAAAGCCCTTCTCCACCTGGCTCCGCCCTGCCACTTCCTATTAGCTGGTTGCTGACTCAGCCTCCTGACCTCCAGCTGAATTTTATTTAATCAAACAAATATAATACATCTTTGCATCATTAAACAAATGTTCCGGAGCATAAACAAAAGTAACATACCTTAAAATAGTTTCTACAACAGGTCACCAAGCTGGAGATTTTTGTTTGGTTCGTTGGCTTTAAACCTGATGACCACAGGCTCTGAAGCAGAACTGAGGGCCGACCGATACCTCCTTTGGTAGCACATGGCCATGCCTTGTCACAGTCCTGAAATCCTAACTAGCTGTGTTGATAAGTTACCATTCTTCACATGCTTCCTGCCAGAGAACTTGTATTTGGAGACCCTTCTATTCCCTTGGTGCTATGCTTGCTCAACTGGGCAATTGTGTTGCTTAAGCCTAGAACTTCTGGTTTTATTTTTCATGCAGCATCGGATATAACAGTGCATACTAACAAATAGTATTCTTTTACGGTGCCAAAAACACCAGAACAATTCTTTTCATCCAACTGGTCAGATGGTTGTTAAACAGGAAAGAAAATTATATCTATTTTCTCAAATGTTTGGACAGGATGTGGTTTCCAATCAGAAGCATTTTAAAATGTTCTGGACAAAAGGATGAAATCCATGTCTAATTAACATGTTATAAAAATGGAAATCTCCCAGCTTACTTCTCCCTGTATGAACACATTAGACATCTCCCAACTTCAGTTGCCCTGAGCATGGTATGTCCAATAGCAGTGTACGTTTCCAGTGACTCAGATGCAGGAATAGCTGTGGACTCTGCCCTGCCTGGCCTTGCTCCACACCACATACTTTAAAAACCAATGTTATCAACGTCTTTGAACTTCTTGAAACAGCCTGAGAGCAAATGGTGAAGTCGCTATGAGCGTTTGTGTGCCAAATGTTAGTCTAAGCACAGGATATACAATAGAAAGCTAAGGAAGACACAACTGTTGACCTCATGGAAATTACCCTACAAAAGAGGCTTTAAGAGTGCAACCAGAAGTTCAGGTTGACTAAGTGAAGGCCCTTCATACAGTTTTTAAAAGATCTCATTAATTTTGTACATTGGGTTTTGTTTTGTTTTGTTTTGTTGTTTTGTTTTGTTTTTTTGAGACAGAGTTTCTCTGTGTAATAGCTCTGGCTGTCCTAGAACTTGCTTTGTAGACCAGGTTGGCCTTGAACTCACAGAGATCCACCTACCTCTGTCTCCAGAATGCTGGGATGTACGTGGAGTTTGAAGACAGAAAGGCAGTTCTCAAGGTTTTATTTATTAGTATCAACATTTACTTCTGCTTCTATATTAAACGCCTGCTATCCAATATTTAAAGGATATGGATGGAAAAATAAGCACAATATGTAAAGGAAGCCCCTTCAGGCAAGAAAAATGCATAACCTCCATTTGGCTGTGGGCTACGAAATGATAAAAATTCAGAATCATAAGCTGTAATGCTTTCCTGGAGAGGGCAGGAAGAGATGCAGATAGAAGAAAACTCCATGTCACCTTCTTGGGGGAGTAAAACACGAGGAGTTGGGGGTTGGGAAGAAACCTGTGGCAGTTAACAAACCTAAGGCTTTTAGAACAACAGAATTCAGGTTCATGGAGGAGATGGGTTCACTTGATTCTCTAATTTAGGCTCATTCATAGACAAAGGTCAACTTCATTCCCAGAAAGCATCTTGCTATGTTTTGTTTTGCTTGTACATTCCAGAGGTGTCCAAAGATGGTATCGGTTTCTTCCTGGGCTCATGAATAGTCAACCCAAGTGGCCAAGATTTCAGGGCAAAGCTGAATGAGGCTCATCTGAGTAACAGAAGGAATGAGGGACTGGATGAGACAAACAGAACAGTTGTTCATTCTCTTGTGTGGCAGGAAAACCCTCTGAAGAGAATTCCAAAAATTCTCTAATATTTGGGGAAGTATGTAGTGGTATTGTGTTCCCCAAAATATTGTGCACCTTAATAAACTTATCTGGGGTCAGAGACAGAACAGCCACAATGTTAAACATAGAGGATAGGCAGTGGTAGCACATGCCTTTAATCCCAGCACTTGGGAGGCAGAGCTAGGCAGAAATCCGTGTGTTAAGGATATAGCCAAGCATGGTGACTCACACCTTTAATCCCAGGGAGTGGTAGTAGAAAGCAGAAAGGTATATAAGGCGTGAGGACCAGAAACTAGAAGCATTTTGGCTGGTTAAGCTTTCAGGCTTTCGAGCAGCAGTTCAGCTGAGATTCATTCTGGATGAGGCCTCGGAGGCCTCCAGTCTGAGGAAACAGGATCAGCTGAGAAACTGACAAGGTGAGGTGGCTGTGGCCTGTTCTGTCTCTCTGATCTTCCAGCATACACCCCAATACCTGGCTCAGGTTTGATTTTATTAATAAGAACTTTTAAGATTCCTGCTACAGAAGTACATAGCCTACCTTGAGGATGAGGTCTATGTGATAATGACTTGCTTAAAACAAATCCTATAATGTAATCAATGGATTCCTCCAATGATAACCTAAAATTGGGGGTGGGGCGGCACAACTGAACACAGTCAGGAACAAACATGGGCTTTGAGTGGGACATAAAGCCTTTTGTTGGAGACGTGGGATCATCTGCAATGCTACACACAAACTCAATGTCCAGTGGAAATTTTTTTCTGTAGTTTGTCTCATTATTGAGACAAGATTTTACTATGTAGCCCAAGCAGACCAGAAACTCTTAATCCTACTTACTGCTGAGATTACAAGGGCCAGTGTCATTTGCTTTGGGTAAAACAACTACCTAACGACAGATCAAAAGATAAAGAGTCCATGTAAATAACAGAAAAGTTTTGTATATGAGATGGTTAATCTTGGTTGTCAACTAGACATACCGGGGAAGAGGGAAACTCAGTAAGCAATTGTTCCCATCAACATGGCCTGTGGGCACATCTGTAGGGCATTTTCTTAATTGCTAATGGATGTAGAAATGCCCAGCCCACTGTGGGTGGCACAATTCCTAGGCACATGGCCCTGGGTTGTTTAAGAAAGGTAGCTGGACATGAGCCTGGGGGAAAGCTAGCAAGTAGTGAGTGTTTCTCTGTGTTTTCTGCATGAACCACCTGCCTTGGCGTTCCTCAGTGATGGACAATGAGATGAAATAATCCCTCTCTTCTCCAAGTTGCTTTTGGTCATGGTGTTTGTCACAGCAACAGAAAGCCAACTGGGACAGTATGCCATCAAGTCAGAGACCCCAGTAGAAGCTGCTGAGAACCCAACAGCTAAAAAATTGTCCTCAGTAAAGTTCTTTTTATCTGGGCATGGTGGCACTAATCTGTAGCAGGAATCTTAAAAGTTCTTATTAATAAAACAAACCTGAGGCCAGTTATTGGGGTCAATGCTGGTAGGTCAGAGAGACAGAACAAGCCACATCTATCTCACCTTGCCAGCTCCTCAGCTGGTTTTGTTTCCTCAGACTGCAAGCCTCTGAGTCCTCATCCAGAATGAATCCCAGCTGAACTGTGTTGCTCCAAAGCCTGAAAGCTTAACCAGCCAAATGCTTAACCAGCCAAATGCTTCTAGTTTCTGGTCCTCACGCCTTATATACTTTTCTGCTTTCTACCACCACTCCCTGGGATTAAAGGTTCGCTTTCTGGGATTGAGGGTGAGTCACCATGCTTGGCTGTATCCTTGAACACATGGATTTCTGCCTCTGGAATGCTAGGATTAAAGTGTGTGCTATCACTGCCTATCTTAAATATCTAGTGGCTTTTCTGTTCTCTGACCCCAGATAAGTTTATTAAGGTACACAATATTTTGGGGAACACAGTACCACCACACTAATCTGTCATCCCAAAACACAGAAGGCTAAGGCAGGAAGGTCAGAAGTTCAAGCCCAGCCTGGGCAGCACAGCATGGCCTTGCCACTTGCTCAAAAGACAAGGGGCAGAGAGAGAAGGAACAGGGGAAGATATAGGACAAGAGTCCTCCATTCTGTTCTCCTGGCAGAGCTGTTCGTTTGATGCATTGCTACAGGCAGAGATGATGAGGTAAGAATTCTGAGCAATGCTTGACTCTGACTCTAAACACAGTTTTATATGACTGGCCATAGAGCTATAAGATTTAATCAATGCCTATGTCTAAGGTGGTAATGCCTCTGTTGGGTTAAGCCATTCACAGTTGATTAAAGAAGGTATCATCATTCTTATGGACATATGAGATTTTATTTATGAGTTCTCTCTCACACCAATATTTCAAAGCACAAGCCACTTAAAGCAAAACCTTTTTTTCTTAAATGAACATTCTCCAGGTTGTGTGTGTGTGTGTGTGTGTTGGTAAATACTCATCCAAGTGCTAAGTAACAACAAATCTAAAGTTAGATTTCATCATTCTTGTCAACTTTGGGACAGCATTACTAACGTGATCTTGTCATCTCTCCTACAGCCTGTATGAGACTTGATAAATGTCTGTGTTGGTGAGCAAGGTGAAGAAAGCAGACTATATTTAACTTGATAGATGTAAGAAGCCGTCAGGCTGGGCACTGGAAGGTGGTAATCCTTTAGCCACTGCCTCTCTGAGTACTTATGGATCATACAGTTCCCTGGAGATCACAACATTAGAAATAAAAACCTCTGAGTCAGGGCACTTTGATTGATACTGTCAAATAGACTCAGACTTTCAGTTTGATTTAACTGTTATTAATTTTATTATTGCCTAATGGAACTAAGCCAGAGTAAATGTGTGCTAACTGACCCAGTTCCCAAGCTCTGCTCACTAAATAAGAGCATGCTAACAATCCAGAAGGTCATTGTTAAATCAAGCTGATGTCACCATTTCCAACCAACCGAGGACTCGTCAATACTGAGACATGAAAGATAAGGCAGGAAAATGTCGAAGATAAAAGGTGCATTGGATTTTATGAGATAGGCTTGTTTTTACACAGAAAATGAAGGAAATGCCCTTTGTAACTCTAGGTCCCCTGGTCTCTGAGCACAGGAGGCGACATTCCCAGTTAAATGTGGTCTCTGCATTCATGCAGAAGTCCTGGAGAGACAGATAGCATGGAGGTGCCTGTTCCCGGATATTACAGCAGGTACTGCACTTCCTTGGACCTTTAGGCCAGAATGCACTCTGGGAGAAATTAATTTTCACTGGGAGCTCAATGAAAGAAATGCCTACCGCTGTTATCTTTTTAAATTCTGAATCATAATGAAAGACTGGTGACTATCAGAGATCTCCACCTTATCTATATTAAACCTAGAAAAAAGGAAGGTGGGTGTATGTTGGCACACCTGTCTACAATCTGAGCACTCAGAAGGCTGAGGTGGAAGATGAGCTACTACGTAAGACCCAATCTCAAAACTAAGTAAATAACTAGAAGAAGGAAAAGAGAGAGAGAAATGGAGGGAGAGGATAAAGAGAGAAAGAATAGAAATGAAAAATAATTTTAAAAAAAGTAACTAGGCTGAATATGTAGCTTGGACATAGAGCATTGCCTAGCACCTGTGAGGCCCTGAATTTGGTGAGGCCCTGAATTTGGTGAGGCCCTGAATTTGGTGAGGCCCAGCACTACGAGAACAAGATGAAGAAGGAGAGGAAGGTCCTCATCTGTCACTGCTAGGAAAGGCTGCGAGCTTTCTCCTGTGGCCCTCGGGAGTCGTTGCCCCACGTTCCGCTCAGCTAACTCTTAGTCACGGTTCTCGGTTAAATGCCCGGCAGATATTCCTCTAGACGGTTTTTGTGCTTTGTCATAAGCACAATGAGTTGCTTTTGCTGCCACATTAAATGTTCACTTGACTGTAAAAATTAGTGAAGCCCAAATACTTCGTTCTAAGCTGAGCTGAAAAAGCAAGCTCCAACTATGCTCAGAGGCAAGTTAGAGGACCATTTAGGCAGGCTGTCCCACACCAGGAACTTTCTAGAAGATTGGCTCAGTAGAAAGGAAAGGCTTGGGTGTCTCAAATATTTCCTCCAGGAGACGGAACACACTGGAAATGTTTCTTCATACTGGCTTAGCTGTAGTTCCATAGCCTGTAAACAGCTGCCCTGTAACTGAATTTGTAGGTGAAGACACAAAATCAACCAACATCTGTCTTAATTCATTCATCAGGAAATCACTTTCAATTGCATGCAGACAGCATCTCATCTTTTTCACCAGATGAACACTTCCTTTTTTAGGGAACAGATAGGAAAGCTCGCTGTATGGTCAGGTGTCCCGGGACACTGACCAGTCTGAAGCTACAGACTGAGTGGATGCTAAAACAGTCAACAAATCACTCAGGGAAAGGCAGTAACGTCACTTCCAAGACAGGGTTTCTTTCTTGTCAAGTTCCCCAGGCTCACTGCTTTCTTTAAATCCTCTGTGAGGTGTAACCAGACTCCTCTTGAACACTTCAGCTGTGACAACCTCCTGCAGGCCCCCAGGGGCTGTCTACATTCATCTCAATGTCTTTAACTAAAATCATTGTCTCAGTTTAGTTGAAAAGCAGAGAATAGGTACAGGGCAAAAGTCCTGGACCATGGATGGCACTTTATCCACACATCAAAACGTGGTTCCACCTTGTTTTCAGTTCCTGTTTCCCAGAAAGCAATGGTGAGTTCCATGAAAGACCATTAATGGACATTTCTTTCCACTCTCTGCCCTATTACTTCACAGTGTAAAGACACTGGTACCACACATGCAGCCTTCTGGCTTGGTGCTGTGTTCCCATGGATGCCAGAGATGGTGAGCACGGTCTTCAACATTAACTGGCTGCTTTCTCTATGCCAGTCACTGGCTAAACACATTGCGTATGTTATCTAATTGAATCCTCACTGTAACCTAGGGGGTGGTATTGCTATTACACTGATGCACAGAAACTCAGGAACGTAAGCTCACTTATCTGACTAGTGAGCACCAGGATTTTAACCCAGAGTCTATAGAGCAGTGGTTCTCAACCTTCCTAATGCTGTGACCCTTTAATATAGTTCCTCATGCTGACCCCCAACCATAAGATTATTTTCATTGCTGCTTCAAGAATCATGATGCAAATATCTGTGTTTTCTACTGGTCTTAGGCAAGCCCTGGGAAAGGGTTGGTCTACCCCCAAAAGGGTCACAACCCACAGGTTGAGAACCACTGCTATAGAGCATTCCCTTTTGACAGTTTTGACAAATTACTTGGAGAAATAAACAGATAAAATGGCAACTGTAAAACGTTGTTTTCAAGATGTTCCAGAACGTGATCAAAGCTCTCTGAGTTTCTAGAATGCCAACCTGAATAAGCCCATGCTAACACCTAGGAACATGTTAGAGTTTCTCGTACATTTCCAGACGCTAAGGACTGTCCCAAAAGACCTAGCTGGAAACTTAGGTAGCAGTGGACAGAAATTAATGAGTTTGTATTCAGTTTAGAACTCCAGCTGAAGAAAATGGAGATGATAACCCATCCTTCCTGTCTCTCTGCAGGAAAATCTACACTGAAATCTCAAAATGAGCTAAAAACTGTAGCAACAGAACAGGAAATGGAATGTAAGTTTCTCCATGTCTATGACGAACCCTTCTGAGTGACAGGAAGTCTGAAATGGTGGGTGTGCCAAGGGACGTAGAAGCAGCCGTACAAAGAGACAACTCTGCAGAGTTTGAATGAAGTTTTATGTTGCTGTGAGGCTCTGCCTTGTCCTTCCAGTCTGCGTTATTGGATGGGGCCTTGGTTATTGATTCCTCAGAACACATTCTACCCTGAGTGGTTAACCATGTTTTCTTCTCAGCTTTATGTTCCTACAAAATGTCACAGGAAATCAACTTGTGAAAAGAAGGTTTACTCAGCTCAGAGTCCTGTTGGCTCAAGTTTAAGATGAGGCAGCCCACTGTTTTGAGCTTCAGCTAAGGACAAGAGATGTCAATGACAGGACACACGTGTCTACGTAAACCACTCCTCACATCTTCAGGGAGAAAGAGAAGTGGAGGAGGTGAATGAGAGAGAGTGGGGAGAGGGAGAACACAAGGAATCCCACATTGTCATCTAAGGGCAAAAGGAAACCCAGGGATGAGTGAGGGTAAAGAGTGTCCCCATCATTTACACTTCTAAAAGCAAGAAGAAACTTCTAAAAGGTGGAGAGAATCTTTCCTAAAAGATGCAGTGTATTCAAAGTCTGTCTGATACCTCTTCTTCATACTGTAAAAAGTACACTCCAAGTGTTTTCCTGTGTGTCTAATTTCCACCAATGTCCTGGGATTCAGCTAGGACCTGTGCTACATTCTATAACAAGCAAATAAACTGTGAGTCAGAGAGATCACGTGACCTGACCAAGACACAAATTCTATGATGTGTGTCTCAATGCTTCTCTGTTATCTATCTCATCTATGTATTGAGGTCAGTAGCACAGTGGGAAAGCCATGATCTTTAATTCCAGCCCTGCATCCAAATGCTGCAGACTAAGCAAGCACACTACTTTAGGCAACTTAGACCTAGTATGAAGCGACTGCTCATGGGTGACCTTTGTTGCAATAATTTCCCCTTGTGCAAGGAGAATATGTCCTTAGACCCACGGTGATGCCTGAAATGGTAGGTAGCACCGAAATCCATGTACACTGTATTTTTTTCTTATAACACATACCCACGACAAAGGTTAATTTATATATAAAATGGCACTAAAAATAATCCTGTCATATGATCCAGCTCTACCACTCAAGGATATGCCCCAAAGACTCTAAGTCAGCACACCACAGAAATACTTGCACATCCATGCTCCTTGCAGCACTGGTCACAATAGCCAGCACATAGGACTAGCCATGTGTTGATCATGTTCATCAACTGGTGTGTGAATTTAAAAAAAAATGAAAAGAAATGAAATCGTAACACTTTCAGGACAACACACACAACTGCAAACCATCATGTTGAGTGAAATAAGCCACTCAGAAAGACAAATGTCACATTTCCCCTTACATAGAGAACCTATATTTAAAATTATAAGTACATATGTGCGTGCAAAAGATGGTTTATATATCAGGCAGGCACAGTAAGAGGGAAATAAAGACTAATACAGTAGAACGTTCATAACAATACACAGAACAGACATAGGAATATGCGTGCATGCCCCCCCCCCCCCCCCCGCCCACATCTTTGCTTTCCTCATAAAGGAACACTGTACCAGGTTTTTTCTTTTCGGCCACCAACCAGCTCTCAAATCATGACATGGAGACTTACTGTTAGTTTTGAATGCTCAGTCTGACTTAGGCTCATTTTTGGCTATTTCTTTTAACTTAAAGTAACCTGTTTCTCTTCATCTGCATCTTGCCCTGGGGCTTGTTACCTTTCTTACTTCTCTATATCTTACTTTCATTGTTCTTCTGTGTCTGTCTGGTGGCTGCCTGGCTTCCAGTCCCAGGCATGTCCCACGTTCTCTCCTTTCTTCTTCTTCTTCTTCTTCTTCTTCTTCTTCTTCTTCTTCTTTCTTCTTCTCCTTCTTCTTCTCCTTCTTCTTCCCCAAAGCCTAGATTTCTCCTCCTATTTCTTTTCTCTGCCTGCCAGCCCCACCTATCCTTCATCTGCCTAGCTATTGGCTATTCAGCTCTTTATTAGACGAATCAGGTGCCTCAGGAAGGCAAGGTGGAACAAATGCAACACATCTTTACATAATTAAACAAATGCAGCATAAACAAAAGTAATACCCCTCTCCACAGTTAAATATTCTGCAGCATAAACAAATGCAACACATCTTTGCCCAGTTAAAATAATATTCCACAACAGAACACTTTATGGCAGTGGTTCTCAACCTTCGTAATGCTGTGACCTTTTAATACAGTCCTCATGTTGTGGTGACCCCCAACCATAAAGTTATTTCATTGCTATTTCAAAATTGTAATTGTGCTACTATTATGAATCATAATGTAAATATCTGATATGCAAAACCCCAAAGGGGCCACGACTCACAAGTTGAGAACCACTGCTTTATGGCTTGTCTTCAATGTAGCTAAACTGTCAACATTGTTCTTGTGCTGTGGGGTCATCAAGTAAACTCAGGGCTTCTTGAGCATAAGCCCTGCCATCCCTGGACAGTTGGTCTGCTAAGGGACTGGCAGATGACATGTATAGTGTGGCTATGGACACCAGATATCAGGGGATTCACCACATTGCCCAGAATGACCCAAGTTTAAACTTATGAGTTGTTTGTCTCGTTAGTTTTACACTCAGTATTTTCAGATCACTGTTGGCATCAGCAAATGAAGCCACAGAACTAAAAACTATAGGTAAAGAGGACTTTGTACTTTTGTCATTGTCCCAACAGTCATCTTATCCACAAGGGCTTCATTATAGTGATCATCCTTCTCCTTCTCCTGGTCTTAGATTGGAAAGTGGTAATTCATGAGAGACCAGACAAGGAACCTTTGGAACACCCAACTAAACCAAGTAATATCTAACTTTGAATCATCATTACCTTTTACTTTCTATTGATTGCTTAGCTGTGAGGAGTTAAGCTGTCCCTCATGAGAAATATCCATCCCTACTCCTCCAAGCACTGGAAAGGAGTCTGGTGAGAGCCAGATCCAGGACTGTCCCATACTTCATGAGCCCTGGTGAAACAAGTGGACCCAGGGACCATATTGACATCTTTAAGAGACACAAGAAAGGCCAACTAGACCTAGGCCAACAGACCTAGGCCAGCACCTGTTCTTCTTGGTCCTGGTCTTTGTGTTCACCTAATCCACCAGCAGCCTGTGTGCGCCACATTCAGGATTACTAGATGACCGGGGCTAAATATAGTCTGCCCTGTTAACACTACAACAGGCCACCTATACAGGAAAATCACATAGGACTGGAAAGGGAGCCTCTGTAATACCAGGCTTAGCCCCTTGCAAGTCTGCAGTACAATGCAGAAGAGTGAACATTTCTCTTGTTACTATTTTCTCCTCTGTGGCAAAGCAGAAGGAACAATAAGAATAAAATGCAAGCAATCCTAATGATTTAGCTAGAATGATAAGTTTGTCCAACAGTATTGGCTTGTGCCGACTACTCTTGTACAGTTAATTATGTGTTTCCCCTTCCTCAAAAGGTTCTTGGTTTAAAAAATGAGTCAGGTGGTTTCTTTAGGCTGAATTGCTTAGGAAATGACCCTCTGTTCACTGGTCTACACATTTACTAGTTGACCAATCTTCAAATCACTCTCACAGAGGCTCCTGGAGAAAACCATCAATCCACTTTTACAAGAATGTTATTGTGATGTTTCGTGTCTGTTCCCTAACCCCTTCATGAGAAATGTGTCTGAAGAACTCTGTGGATCCCTTGATCACTCCATATGATGGATGATTTCCCTGGCATTGCTGAAGAATGAGATAATGTGCAAAAACGTAAATTCTGTGAAATTGAAATGTTCCCTGCTGAAGACTTTGTATGTTATTATGTTCAGGTTCCCACATACATTAGACAAACATTGTACCCTGAGCTACATACTCAACTGTGTACTATTATTGTAGGCTTTGTAGTAAGTTTTGAATCCAGCAAGTGTATGTGACTGTTAAATGTTCTGAATATTTTATACTAAACATAATTTTGTCTTCCATCTAAACAAAGATCATTACAAAAGATTATTTTCTGTTGTGTCTCCCAAGCCCTTATGACTGTCTGTGTTACCATTTTCCCCATCTGCTATGGCTAGAAGACTTTGGGGAAGATGTCCCAGGAAGGCTAGGAGGGGCTGCAAGACAGACACCATTTTAAAAATGTACTGATTTTGGACATGATTCATCCAGTGAAGGTGCCTGCCACCAACCTGCCACTGAGCCTGACAACCTGAGTTCAATCCCTGAGACCCAGAAGGTGGACCTAGAAAACCAGTCCCTCCGGTGGCCCTCTGACCTCCACACACATGCCGCAGCAAGGGCACACACACCCACGAGTAAACAAATGATGTAACATTAAAAGTTTCTGACTGCGAGATTGCACCGTTGACGATGTTAGGACGGTGCAGGGCTGTTGGCATGATGATCAGGAAAGTCTTGCTGGCTGGCCCCTCACTGAATCCCTTTTAATTCTGCTTTTCTTCCACATTCTCTCCAGTTGCCAACTCTCGTTTATCAAACTGTCCACCACTGGCAGTTCCCTTTTCTTCCCCACCCTTTAAAATTCCATTATACATAATTGCAAATGATTAGACATTTCAAAGGAAGACAGCAATCTCACTAACCAGTAGTCCTCATTTTCCGCAAACAATTCTGAGTCAATGGGCTCTTTCTTATCAGAGAGCAGACTCTAGGTAAGCAAGGTGCATCTGTAATTCTAGCACTGGACTGACTGAGGCAGGAGGAGCATGAATTTAAGGCTACCCTGAGTTACAAAGAGAGACTTCACCTCCAGAAAGAGAAGAAAATGTAAACCCTGCCTTCTTTGAAAGAGTAAGACTCAAGAGTCCTGAGGCAGCCATCACCTTCCTCCCGGGAGGACTATCCTATTTCCACATCCCCAGCTATGAATATTCTGTACAGAAAATTGGGCCCCAAAGTCGAATCTTTAAGAAGCAAAGTGTTTTTGAACCACTGGCTTTAGCTTGTGAATTAGAATAGATGGCACTTTTCTGTAGAATCCGTGACTTTCAGGAGAACGTTGCCTAGCACAGGTGGACACAACCATCCTCATTTGTTCCCACATTTGCCATTCTTATTAAGTATTTTGCTGGGAATCTTAAGTAGAGCCATTTGATAAGAAAGAAAAACCCAGAAGACATCCAAATTGGGAAAAAGAAAGTAAAAAGTTATTTGCTCACAAGTGATGTGATTCTAGATGTAAGAAAATCTAGAAGAATCCATCCAAAACTGTGAGAACTAACAAGCTTTCAGGGTACAAGATCAACACACAAAAAGCTATGTTTTTGTGCAGCAGCAATGAACAATCCAAAAGGAAAGCAAACAACTCCACTTGCAAGAGCATCCAAAAGAATAAAAACCCAGAAATAAACTTAACCAATTATGTCAACGGAGATTTTCCACTGAAAACTATAAACATTATTAAAAGAAACAAAAGAGCCAACTAACATTGCAAAATGACAATCCCTCCCAAAGAAACCCATGCTGTACATGTGGCTAATACAAACCCCACTAAACTCCCAATGATGTATTTTACAGAAATGGAAAAGCAGATACAGAAGATCCATGCAGAAAAATAATGGCCCTGAATATCCAAAACAACACTGATAGAAGAAAATAAATTTAGAAGATACATTTCCTAGATTCAAAACTTACTATAAAGCCCACAAGAGCACACTGCTGAGGATGTAGCTCAGAGGGGGAGCATTTGCCTAATGTATGTGGGAACCTGAATTCAATCGTCAGCACCACACATATATTTATTTAAAAGAATAAGCTACCAACATGCAGGTATCCAAATAAACCAGTGACGCAGAATTAATAGCACAAACATCAACTAAACCATCTAGAGCCAATTTCTTTTACAAAGTGTGGTGATTTGAAAGACAATGGCCCCCAAAGAGAAAGTGTGGCCTTGTTGGAGGAAGTGTGTCACTGTGGGGGTGGGCTTTGAGGTCTCCTATGTTCAAGCTACACCCAGTAAGATAGACCATTTCCTGTTGCCCACACAAGATGAAGACGTTTCAGCTACCTCTCCAGCACCATGTCTGCCTGCATGCCACCATGTCCCACCATCATGATAATGGACTAAACCTCTAAAACTCTAAGCCACCCAATTGCCATAGTCATGGTGTCTCTGCATAGCAATAAAAACCCTAAGACACAAGGGTATCAAAACCATTCAAGAGGGAGTAGTCTCTTTCACTAATAGTTCTTTTAAAACTCTGTGTAATCTAATGCAAAAGAATAGAGTTGGGCACCCACCTCATTTGTAATTAAAAAAAAAAAACTTAGAGAAAATCAGTGACCTAAATACCAGAACTTTAAATATGAAATTGACAGAGGAAAACAAGGGGATGGATTTTTATGACTTGAAATTTCTCTCCAGATTCTTAGATTTCATACCAAATGCATAAGCAGTGAAAGAAAACAGACGTACATTGGACTTCATCTGACACACTTCATTTTGTGTGTCAAATGGGATCTTATCAAGAAAGAGAAAAAGACGGCTGAGATGGCCCAGCAATTGTCTTAGTTAGGGTTTCTATCACTTCAATGAAACACCATGACCAAAAAGCAACTTGGGGAGGAAAGGGTTTATTTGGCTTACACTTCTACATTGTAGTCCATCACTGAAGGAAGCCAGGATAAGAACTCAAACAGGGAAGGAACCTAGAGGCAGAAGCTGATGCAGAGGCAATGGAGAAGTGCTGCTTACTGGATTGCTCCCCATGACTTGCTCAGCATGCTTTCTTATAGAACCCAAGACCACCAGCCCAGGGATAGCAACCCCCCCACCCCCCACATTGATCACTAATTGAGAAAATGCCTTACAGCTGGATCTTATGGAGACATTTTTACAATAGAGGTTCCCTCCTTTCAGATGACTCTGGCTTGAGTCAAGTTGACCTAAAACTAGCCAGCACCGCAGGAAAAGGCATTTGCTGCCAAGTCTGATGACCTGAGTTCAAGCCCTGGGGCCCACATGATGGAAGGAGAGAACAGATTCTCCCCATATGCACTCACACCATAACACATGTGCATGTACACACACATAAAAATAAAATAAACAAATCAATAAATGTAATTTTTAAAAAGAAAGAAAAAAGGCAACCTGTAAAATTAGAGAAAATATCAGCAAATAATAATGTGATAAGGGAATAGCATTCAAAATATATGAACAAGAACAGGAACAAAGAGAGAAAATTTAAAAAAATCCAAAAAAAAAAAAAATGGGCAAAAGCACTGATGATGTGGCCCAGTGGCACAGAACTTGCCTAGCATGTGTAAGACCCTGGGTACTATCCTGAGTACACTTTATCAGACAATCAAGGGCAAAGAATTTGAACTGGCCTGTAACCCCAGCCCTTGAGAGCTGAATTCAGGAAGATTATGAGATCAAGACCAGCCTATCTACATAGTAAAAATCTGGGAGAGAGGTCAAGAACAAATAAATTAATAAACTTAAGTAACAGTTTCTCAAAGATGTACAGATGACTTACAAGCTCATAAAAAGGTCTTTCATATTACTGTTGTAGCTAATGGTGCCCTTGAACTTCTGATCTTTCTGCCTCCAGCTCCCATGTGCCAGGATTATAGACGTGTGCCATCTGTGGGTTTTAGGCTGTGATGGAAATTGAACCCAGCATGTTATGCATGCTAGGCAAGCTTATTTTTTTTCTTTCATATGAAAATGTTATTAGTAATAATTAAGTTAACCCAAACATGAGAAGTCCTTTTTAAATTTTTTTCTGCTATCTGTTTGTTTATTGATGTATGTTTTCATTTTTGTTTTGAGACAGGGTCTGGCCTTGAACTCATGATTTTCCTGCCTCACCCTCCCAAGAGCTGGGGATTATACACAATGTGCCATCATGCCCAGACTTCAAACAGAAAATTCCTTATGGGAATGTAATTTATCTAGTGACTATTTTTCAGAACTAGGTTATCCCAATATAAGAAAGAAGTAAAGTTCCATCCACTCCAAGTCTCTCTGCCATTGATGGGAGATTCTTATATCTCTTACATATGTCAACAGGTGGAACACTCCTGAAATCCCAGCACCCAGGAGTCTGAGGCAAGAGGATCTGGAGTTCAGACCCAGCTTAGGCTCCAAGAAAAACCATTTCTAAAAAACTAAAATAACAATAATAGTATAGAACACTTGAATAGGTGCTTAGGTAAAATACTAACAGGAGTTACTTCAAGAAATAACCCCACAGGATGGGGAAAGGCTTACCACTTAGAAGCACTGTAGTGTTCTTGCAGACCTGGGTTCAATTTCCAGCACCCACAGGAGGATCAGGAGTTGAGGGCTATCCTCGGCTACACAGCAAGCTTGAGGTCAGACTGGGCTGCAGAAAAAGCTCACCAGCACTGAATTTACCATGGAGCCGACACTGCACTGAACAGTTTTCCACTTTGCCCTCAAAATAATCCTTTGAGGTCTCCACTCCTGACGGTTTTTCACTGCATACATAAGAAATCAAAAGCCCAGAAAGGCTGCATAACTTGTTCAAAGTGAGAGCAAACAGTTGGAGTTTGACTTTGAACTAATTTTTCACACAGAAGCCTGGGGTCTCAACAACCACACCAACTCAAGTTCTCATTTTTTGTCTTCACTGCCATGTCTCAGCATGAAAGCTCTGGGTTACAACCATGCGGATTCATAAACAGGCTGCTTAGAAACACGGGAATCAGTCCGAATAATTTCTATAAAAGTCAGACTGTGGTTAGTAAAAGAATATTAGCATTCTTTTGAAAGTATTCCTATTTGGAATTATTTGTATTAGACCCAGTTTGATTGCCATAGTATCTCCCTTTCTGTCTAGCCTTCCTCTTGTCAGTATAGATCTTGAAAAGCAGGCTTGTGTATCCTAAGTGGGTGAAACATCATGACTAACACTCGTTGAAGCAAAGGGCCACAGCATAGATCAGTGTTCTTCAAAGAGAGAACTCATGTCAACTTGACAGCAAGATGATAAAAGCTATCTTGGTGTTAATGATGAATAGAATATCATATGTGTTAAATCGACTTCTTACATATAATTTTTAAAAAGAATTTAGTGTGGAAAAAAATCCATGGATAGAATTTCTTCTTACAAAATAACCAAGATAACCTTATAGAACCTAACCCTGATCAACTTAAGTCATGAGTAAAAGCTCATTGGAACACTGTTCACTAGGCCCTCCAGCACCAGCAGGCACCGTTGAATAACCCTACTGAGAAGGGGGTGTAGGCGCTGTCCACTGTGAAGGTTTGCTTCCATCATCCTTCCATTTCCTGCAGTGTTGGGGTTCAAATCTTGGGCCTAACATGCTTAGCAAGCACTGCACCACTAAACTGTATCCCCAGACCTTTTTTATTGTTGTTATTTTTACATCCAAACTACAGGTTTTTTTCCCTCCCTCTTCTCCTCCCAGTCTCTCCCACCACCCCCCTCCCCAATCTACTCCTCCTCTGTTTCTCTTCAGAAAGTGCAGGCCTCCCATGGATATCAACCAGCCATGGCATATCAAGTTGCAGTGAAATTAGGCACCTCCTCTCCTATTAAGGTTGGATGAGGCAACCCAGTAGGAGGAAGGGGTCCCAAAAGCAGGCAACAGAGTCATAGTCAGCCCCTGCTCCCACTGTTAGGAGTTCCACAAGAAAACCAAGCTACACAACTCTAACACATATATATGCAGAGGGCCTAGGCCAGTCTCACGCAGGCTCCCTGGTTGCCAGTTCAGTCTCTGTGAGCCCCTAGGAGCCCAGGTTAGGTGATTCTGTGAGTTTTCTTGTGGTGTTCTTGACCCCTCCAGCTCCCTACAATCCTTTCCCCTCCTCTTCCACAGGATTTTCCAAGCTCCACCTAATGTTTGGCTGTGGGTCTCTGAATCTGTTTCCATCAGTTGCTGGATGAAGCCTCTGATGACAATTGGGCTAGGCACCAATCTCTGAGTGTAGCAGAATATCATTAGGAATCATTTCATTGACTTTTTTCTGACAGTTGGTTCTATCCTAGGTCTCTGGGTTATCCCACCTCGGGGTCCTGGCCGTCCAGGCAGTGTCAAGTTGAGCTCCCTCTCACAGTATGGGTCTCAGGCTGGACCAGTCATTGGTTGGCCACTCCCACGATTTCTGCACCACCTTTACTCCAACACATCTTGTAAGCAGGACAAATTGTAGATTGAAAGTTTTGTGGCTGAGCTGGTGTCCCCGTCCCAGTCTTGCCTGGTTCCAGGAGATGGCCAGTTCCAGCTCCATATCCTCCATTGCCAAGAGTCTTAGATGAGGTCGCTTCATAGATTCCTGGGACTTTCCATTGCACTGGGTTTCTAGCTCATCCCAGAGATGCTCCCCCAATTCCAGTTGTCTCTCCTAGTACTCTCTCCTTCCACCCTCCCCCAACCTGGTCCCTCCTGTTCCCACTCGTAACTTCCCACCCAGACACCCACTTATGCCTACCGGTGATGTCTATTCTATTTCCCCTTCACGGTGAGATTCATGCATCTACCCCCCGCCTTGAGCCCTCTGGGTCTCTTAGCTTCTCTGGGTCTGTGGATTGTAGCATAGTTATCCTTTACACTTTACTGCTAATATCCACTTATAAGAGTACAGATCATGTTTGTCTTTCTGGATCTGAGTTCCTCACTAAGGATGATCTTTTCTAGTTCCATCCATTTGCCGGCAAATTTCATGATGTCATTGTTTTTAATAGCTGAGTAATATTCCATTGTGTAAATGCACCACATTTTCTTTATCCACTTTTCAGTTGAGGGCATGTAGGTTGCTTCCAGTGTCTAGCTATTATGAATAAAGCTGCTATGAACAAGGTTTAGCAAATGTCCTTGTGGTATGGTGGCGCATCCTTTAGGTATATGCCCAGGAGTGGTATAGCTGGGTCTTGAGGTAGATTGATTCCCAATTTTCTGAAAAACTGCCATATTGATTTCCAAAGTGGCTGTACAGGTTTGCACCCCCATAAACCTCCACATCACTTGATTTATGTTTTCTAACACAAGGCCCTACTTAAGTTGCTTAGACTGGTCTTAAATATAATCTGTAGTCTGGGTAGGCATTGAACTTGGAATCTTCTTGCCATGGCTTTCTAAGTAGCTAGGATTCCAGGCCAGCCAACCCTACCAGGCCTGGCTATGTCTAACTTTAAGTTGTTGGGGTTTTTTTTGGTTTTGTTTTTTTTTTTAATTTGTTTTATTACATCTCTGTGTATGTACACATACATGTATGCACGAGTGCATATACCGTGGCACGTATGGAGGTCAGATGACAGCTTGTAGGAACCAGCTCTCTCCTTCTACCATGCGGGTTCCAGGGGTTGAACTCCAGCTCTCGGGCTTCGTTACAAGCCTCTTCACACATCAGCCCCCAACTTCCATTTAAAACAGACTAATGAAGATCACATTTCTAAAAGATCCTAGAAACTCCATGAGGGACTAAGATGAGGTTCTCAATGGTAGAGACCTGTCCTAGTATTGTAGAATATTATTTTAAGGGGTGTTACTTTTGTTTATGTTGCATTTGTTTAACTCTGTGAAGCTGTGTGACTTCGCCTGTCTAAAACATCTGATGGTCTAATAAAGAACTGAACAGTCAATAGTGAGGCAGGAGAGGGAAATAGATGGGGCTGGCAGGCAGAGAGGATAAATAGAAGGAGAAATCTGAAAAATAAAAAGTAGCCAGAGAAGGAGGAGGACTCCAGGAGCCAACCACCCAGCTAAACAGCAAGCCATGGAGTAAGAGTAAGATTTACAGAAGTAAGAGAATGGGAAAAGTCCAAAGAAAAAGGTAGATGGGGTAAGTTAAGGAAAGCTGGCAAGTAACAAGCCAAGCTAAAGCTGGGCATTCATAATTAAGAATAAGCCTCTGTGTGTGGTTTATTTGGGAGCGGGGTGGCAGCTCCCAAAAGAGCAAAGAGTAAAAAGCAACTGACAATATCCAAGTGCATGCATGGCCTTGACATGTCTACAAATGTAGTTTACTTTCTGATTTTTGTTTTGGCTATTTTGGTTTGCTTTGAAAGAGAGTCTCATGTGTCCCAGGCTGGTCTCAAACTCACTAAATAGTCAATACTAACCTTGAACTCCTGATCCTCCTGCCTCACCTCCTGAGTACTGGAAAACAGATGTGCACTGCCACACCTGACTCTTCATTTAAACTAAAGAAAGAAAAAAAAACATAGGGAAGCCATATTGTCAATTCAGAATTTATTTATAGAGAAATAAATCCTGGAGTTGTCACATTTTGAGTGACATCAAAATGTCATCATCTAGAGTTAGAAATTAGGGGTAATGAAAATATTGTGTGGCAAAGGAGGCTAGCAGGAGCAGAGCTGCAAACACAGCTGGAAGTCTCCAGGGTCCAAAGGTACCAATAATGATATTTTGATTGCATAGGACAACTCTCAACCAAGAAACCCAAAGCTGACTATAGTTGGCGACACAACCATCTCTTCAGTGCTCTTGACATGCACAAAGTAGGACTTCAAGCAGTGGGAGCTAAGGGTGGGAACCATTTCTGGGGAAATTTGGATGGGAGAGCCACAGGCATGGATAAATGAGACCTTCCACTCTTCTCCGTCATTCCTTTCCAGGCTCCCAAACAGTGATCCACCACAGTGTAGCAAGCCAGGGCCTCATGCCTAGAGGAAATGTTGTCATCTTAGACAATAAAAGTCCTATCTTAACTGATAGTCATAGTTCCCATTAAGGAAGGTATATTAATCCATTGTTTACTACCATAATAAAATACCGGAGGGAGAGGCCACTTTATAAAGAAACAGGTTTATTTAGCTTATAATTTGGGAATCCTGAAGTGCAAACAGCATGGCACAGGCTCTGGCAAGGGTCCCCCTGAGCTATAGAACTTAATAACAAGAACGAGCATGTCGGGCCAGCAAGATGGCTTGTCAGATAAGCGTACTTGCTAAAGATCTCAAAACCCGGGCTCAAGGGTAGTGGGACAGAAGTGACTCTACAAAGCTGTTCTCTGACCTCTACACATATGTCATGGTGTACACACACACACACACACACACACACACACACACATACACACATACACACACACATACACACACACACACACACACACACACACACACATCACACACACACACACACACAACACACACACACACACATACACACACACATACACACACACATACACACAAATAAATAATAATAATAATACATAAATACAATTATTAAAAAGAATGTGCATCTCTATGTGGTTTCTTTCTTATTCCTTCCGGTGCTACCAGGATTTGACCCCAGTTCTCCACACCTGATCATCTAATGATTTCCCACGGGTGTCATTTCTAAATATGGCAGTGAAATGGAGTTTCTGACCATGTTATACCATTAACGTGCGCCCTTGGAGGATGCACACCTGTATGAGTTCAGTGCAGACAATCACATTGAAGTGGAGCAATAAGTTCTCCCTGTCCATGGGGATCTGCCTGAATACAATTCTGAGATTCAAAAGGCATGGCCTCTAGACAAGGCAATCACAGACGATCGGTGGAATGAACCTAGTCAGGGTAGAGAGGACACATCTGAAAAACAGGAAATCTATGCCCACTTGGACTTGACCACAAGACATTTCTCCCTGGATCTTAAATGCTGTCATCGACCAAGCCCAGGAAGAAGTGGGGGTGGCCAGGAAGCTCTCTCCTTCCAGCACTGGGAGACCCCCAAAAAGCCTCTGGAGTTTTCCGATACTGGGGAGGCAGGGGGCTGGCTCTGCCTGTTAAACAAACATCACAGAGACTGGGGATATGACTAGGTAGCAGGCCCAGGGTGAGTCAGCCGGAACTCGGCCCACACTGGCTCGGGATGAGTGGGTGGTGGAGAGTGTTCCCTCACACCAAACCTCTCACCACAGCTGTCTGGGCTTCACCTTCCTCGCCGTCCTTGGAGATGAGATTCCATGAGCAGAAAAACATCCAGAGAGCAAAGGAGGTGAGTCAGCCCCGTAATTGCGAAGGGCTGTAAGCCTCTCTCCACACCGTTAGCTTTGCCAGGGCTTCTGAGGCTTGTTAAGTCTCTTGGCAATGGGTGAAGAACGGCACCCTTTCTACCCAGAGCCGAGTGACGGCACAGGCAACCGTGGAGGCTCTCCGATTTTACTTCCGGCTTAAAAGCACGTCGATTTTTCTTTTTAAACTATCAGCCCAACCATCACACCCTGCGTACTCCCCCCACAGCTGAAGACTCACCTTCAACATTAGCAAACCTCTGGGCCGTCCTACCTGGTTTTAAACTTAGGCTCAAGAGAAAAGATTTTAATTATGTATTCGTTTCTAACTGTCAAGAGTTTATGACAGCGGAGGAGTGTGTTTCACAGTTTTGTTTGTGATGGAAGCCACAGTCAGACAATTAGAGCAAATAAACTAACGGACTCCTCTTCCTGTGGCTAAAATGGCATAGGAAGTGATTTGTAATCTGTCACCAGATGAGCTCAGCTAAGCAGTAAGAACTTCTCTCACATTTGGCTAGCATGGTGTAAAACACTTGGAAGACTAAAATATGTACACTTTAGGCTGGGGGATATGTCTCAGCGGCAGAGTGCTCACCTGGCTCACCCAAGGCCCTGAGTTCAATCGCCAGTACTGGAGTCGGGGAGTATTATCTTATCCATTCTCCGCCAACAATGTTAAAAATCCCAAAAGGCTGAAAAAAAATTAAATGGAGATTTAAATATGTATACACACATATGTATGTATATATATATGTATACATATCTATATATATTATGTGTATCCTTTTTAAAATTTGGATTTACATATATAATCAAGAATCATCTCAGTTAGTGGTCAGCGGTCTAGAACTCCTGTCTTTGGGGTATAAGCTAATTGTCTGAGAGAATGTGGGAAAGCTGATGATATGATACTAATGTGTTTTATTAACATCTAAAACGTAGATATGGACAAGCAGTACTGTAAAACACCTAATGCAACCATTGTCATGAAAATTTTAATAATACCATAAAATGTTATTGCCTTCTGAAGATTAATTCCATCTTCTAACAGTTGATTGCTTCAAATAGATTTCTCCATCTTCCTGATTTGGGTCCATTTTTAACATGTCCGTGGAAAACAGCATAGGTTCTAGGAAAGTTTCGTAATGAACCACTGATGTGAAACTTATATCGTATTTAGCAGAGACTCTGAAGTGTTTGTTGAATAATTACCTATGATGCCGTCATATACCATTCGCATTAACCAAAAAGTATTAGCCTAAAATAAAGGATGATATTTGAAGCTAACACCTGGAATTCCACCATTTGGGAGGCCAGATGTGATGATTAACTTGACACAACCTAGAATCACCTGGAAAAAGAGTCACCGAGGGCCACTTAGATCACATGGGTCTGTAGGCATGTCTCAGGGGGGTGAAGAGAGTGTCTTAAGATAATGTGAGTTCGTGGCCAGCCTGGTCTACAAAGTGAGTTCCAGGAAAGGTGCAAAACTACACAGAGAAACCCTGTCTCAAAAAAAAAAAAAAAAAAAAAAAAAAAAAAAGATAATATGTAGTACCTGGCGCCTTTAATTCCAGCACTTGAGAGGCAGAGGCCAACAGATCTGTGTGAGTTTGAAGGCAGCCTGGTCTACAGAGCAAGCTCCAGGACAGCCAAGGCTACGCAGAGAAACCCTGTCCTGGAAATAATAATAATAGTGTAGAAAGACATAGTCCGTGGTGGGGAGCACCACTCCCTAGACAGGGCCCTGGGCTACTGAAGAGTGGAGAGCTCGAGCTCGCTGACAGGGGCAGGCCAGTGAGCACACCTGCACTTTCTCTCTGCTCCTTACAGCGGATGCGATGTGACTGGCTGTCTGCAGCTCTTCCCTGATCTCCCCACAATGATGGTCTACAGCTACAACTGTAAGCGGAAGTGAACCTTCTCACCCCTAAGTTACCTTTTTTGTCACAGCCTCAGAAAGGCAACTAAAACACAGAGACACGAGGAGGGTTGCGAAAAGTTCAAGGATAGCCTGGGCTACATAGTGAGTCTCAGGCAAAACTGGCAGTGAGAGCAGTAACTGGTGGGCAAAGGAGAAAGACAACTTGGATGTCATTAGAAATAAGTAAATAAAAATCTAGGAATGGGGTAGGTTGGAAGGCCAGGAGGTGAGCGCGTGCTTGAATGCCCAAAACCCACGTAAAAAGTTGTGCATGGCTGTGCATGCCGATAGTCCCAGAGCTGGAGGAGGGCAGGAGAGCTAAGGAGTTCACTGGCCAGAAATCCCAGCGGAAACAGTGAGCTTCCAGTTCAGCGAGTGACGCTCTCTGAAGGGAATAAGGTAGAAAGTGGTAGAAAAGGCGCCTAGACCCCTGTTCTGGCTTTCAAATGTGTGCATGTGGGCACACAGCCCCACACATTCATATGGATACAATACACACAATGGGGGGAGGGGGAGTAAAGAAAAATCTAATGAGCAAGGTGTCCCTCCATAGGAACTGGGTTCCAAAAAGCCAGTTCATACACTAGGGATAAATCCTGGTCCCACTGCCAGTGGGCCCCACAAACTGCCCAAGCCACACAACTGTCAGCCACATTCAGAAGGCCTCTTTCCTGTGGATTTCCCCATCATGATCTTGACCCCTTGGCTCATATAATCCCTCTTCCCTCTCTTTGACTGGACTCAGGAGCTCCACTCAGGGCTTGACTGTGGGTCTCTGCATCTGCTTCCATCAGTTACTGGATGAAGGTTCCATGATAACAATTAGGGTAGTCACCAATCTGATTATAGGGGAAAGCCAGTTCAGGCATCTTCTCCACTATTGCTAGGAGTCTTAGTTGGGTTCATTCTTATGGGTTCCTGGGAATTTCCCTAGCATCAGGTTTTTTCCTAACCCCTCGATACCGGGGGCGGGGGGTGGGGTGCTTGGTCCTGCCTCAACATGATGTGCCAGACTTTTGACTCCCCATGGGAAGCCTTATCCTCTCTGAGGAATGGATGGGAGGGTGAGCTGAAGGAGGGGAGGGAAGGGGAACTGTGGTTGGTATGTAAAATGGAAAAAAAAAAACTTTTAAATAAAAATAAAAATAAAAGACAATAAGCTTAGCCAACTGTCCTAAATATTCTTTAATTGTGTCTAGCAATAAAGTAAAAAGAAAATGATGAAAAAATAATCTAATGAGCTAGCAAGTTGGCTAGAGGGTAAAATGTCTTACCACTAAGGCTGAAAAACGTGAGTTGAATCCCCAGAACTCACATAGTAGAGATCCAGTCCTGCAAGTCATCATCAGACCTCCAGACACACTTTGTGAACAGCTCACACCACCCTCGCACACATAATAAATAAATGTTAAAATGATTAATCTAGGAACATTGATATCATTAGGTTAATAAGACTTAATTGCTAGACCTGTTGCAATTTAGAACATATAATAACCTTTCAAATGTCAGTGGCCGTATCAAAAAGTTAAGGGAAAAGGAGCACTCACGGCTGTGGCTGAGTGAGCTATAACACACCTACGCGGAAGGCTATTAAAGCCATCTGAGGTGACCAGGAGTTATGCCCTTGAACTGGAGGGTTTCCAAGAGGTAATTGTGACAACAAAAGATGGCGACGGAGAGATGGCTCAGGGTTATGAGCACTGGCTAGTCTTCCAGAGGACCTAGACTCAGTTCTCAGCACCCACAGGGCAGCTCACAGCCATCTGTAACTCCGGTTCCAGGGGATCCAACATCTCAGATATTAGGCGCACACATGGTGCACAGATATACACACCTGCAAAACACTCGTACACATAAATTTTTTTTAAAGATGCAGGATACAGGTACACTAAGTCTATCTTTATGATAGAAATAAAGTTTAATGTAGTTATGAGTATGAGTGAGTCCAAATGTTCATATAATGTGTATATATGGAGTTTACACATGCCCACGTACATAGTCATATGAACATATGATGGTAATATGGGGACACACCAGATAATTAACACTTTTCCTGGGGAGATAGAGGGTAGAGGCCACATGCAGAAAGAGAAAAGGTAGAAGAACAAGAAAAATAGCAGACTGAACTAGAAAGTATAATTCTATTCTGCAAAATTATCCATGCATGTTAAAGAAATGAGAACTCGGGAAATTTATGTTTATAAACATGTAGAGATGACTTGGGAACCCTGGAGAAGCAAACATTCTGGAATAATTACGTCTAGTGTGTTTCTGCGTCGTTAGTTTTGCTTTTCCGTTTTATGAACTGAACACGTCCTGGCTGAGAAATGTTAGAGAAGCGCAAGACTGGGGTCTTATCTACCATTCCATCGACCTGTGTGTTCACCACCAAGTTCCTAGAGCCCGTCCTCCAGCCCGTTACTAAGGAGAGCGGGTGCGGGTGTGTGCCTTCCCCTACCATCTCCTGAATCTGCTCAAAACTTCCTCCTCACTGGCCTGACCTCCCGGGAAGGGGGGGCTCTCACCCTCAGGGGAGGCCCTCTGAGTCACCATCTTCCCCCCCTCTTTTACCCATTCACGCACTTGCCTGTCTCCCTCCTCAAATCAATACCAAGAGAAAGGGAAATTCTAGGTTCCCTTTGTCCAGCTGCAGAAGCAGGATTCACTCACACAAAGGAAACCTTGGCCCTTTCCAGGCGCTCCAGTCTCCTGCAGTGCTGCTGGTGCCCCAGCTTTGAGAGGGAGCAGCCTGCAAGACCACCCCAACCCCAAACTCAAAACATAAGGGTGGGGCAAATGCCCGTGCTCTCAGTCAGCACTGTCTGCTTCCCAGCATGCTCCTCTCTCCGGATCCTTTACCCCTGAGGGATGGGACTGAGACCACCCATCCCCCTTCCCTTTATCGGATCTTTCTCTGAGAAGCGGGGATGGGTTTTGAGAAACCGTCTCTAGACAAAACTTGACTTTCATCCTACAGCTTGGCAGCGCATGCCGAATGTAAATGTCAAACACTCGTTTTGCTGCTGTAAAATGTCCCTTGGCGTTTCTGTCATGGGGACAAGCTGCCATTTACTTTTCTCAAGGCCGTACCTCAGGTGAAGACAGACACCTTGGGCTGAGTAGGGCAAGGCAGTAGACCACAGAGTGCAGACGCAGAGCCCAGGCAACTTCTTTTTAGCAGCTCCTCTGCTTTTGCAACATTTGCTGGCATTGACCTTCTTCAAACCTGTTCATGTTTCTATCATAACCTCTGGCACTGATCACACTGTTCAGTGACTTAAGGTAAGTAACCTCTGCCCTACAAATTTAAAAAAAAAAAAAAGAAGAAGAAGAAGAAAGGAGGGAGAGGAAAATAGAATTCATAGAAAGTGAGAAATGTCTTACCTACAGCTGGGGGGTCACAGCTAAGGCAAGTTAAACCCAGAAAATCATACGAATTTACTTAATATAACCTCTTGTATGCTTGGTAGATGAGGCGGGATTTAGCTATGTAGCTCAGCTGGTCTTGAACTTGCTGTGTAGCACAGACTATCTTTAAATTCAGGATTATCCTGCCTCTGCCTTCACAGAACTAGAGTTAAGGATATTTAAATATACTTTTTAAGGGACATGTGAGTTTTCAGAAATTAAGAGTCCAAAGTACAAACGAATTCATATACTATTTTATTCTATTTGTCCTAGTTAGCATTAACTCTCAACTTACACAGCCTAGCATCACCTGAAAAGAAGTTTCAGTTGGATGATTGTCTTTGTCGGGTTGGTCTTCAGCATGCCTACAAGGGATTATCTTGATTATTAACTGCTAAAACAGGATCAGCCCACTGTGGGCAACACCATTCCCTAGGCAGAGATCCCCGGGGTCTATAGAGAATCTCACTGAGCATGGGTGGGAGCAAGCTATACAGTGAGCCAGAAAGCAGTTCCTCCATAGTTTCTGCTTCAAGCTCCTGTTTGAGTGCCTGCCTTGACTTCCCTCGATGAACAGTTAATGACCTGGAAGTATCAGCCAAATAAATTCTTTCCTCCCCAAGTTGCTTTCAGTCAGAGCGATTTGTCACAGCAACAGAAAGGAAGCTAGAACGTTAGGCGCGATGAAAACGTGGACAAGTATGGAGAAGGACAACTGGACCAATGGGGGTCCATCCAGCGTTGAAAAACTGAAGAGAACGGACGCACTTGCCCAAATTCTTCTCTGGGATCCCTTGTCCTTTCCTCCAGGTGTAAGGGGGCCACCCTCAGACCAAAGTCTGTGACCTGCTGCAGGGGACTGGGTAGGGATGGTAAGAGACATGTTCTTACTTCTGTTTCTGCCAATGTGCCAAATCTAGGGATGGCATGTCCTGAAGACCATCATACCCCAAAAAGCAGAGACACGCCTGAAATGCAAACCTGTGAGCACAGCCTAAAAGATGGCAGCGAGGTGTCCGTTTTCACTGAATAAAAATTATGGATGTGTGTTGAGTTTTCAAGACATGATAAATTCAGAGAGAGGTAGGACTTGGAAACGTGACGTCCAGTTGTAGAATGGCTGAGAGGTGTCCGGAAGGGATGTCCTACACAATGATGCAAGCTTCTCTTTCAGCTCACACGGGCCTGTTTGTGGACTGCCAAGCACCATGGCCACCCTGAGACACAAAGCATCTCACAGCAGGAGCAACCAGGGAAAGGCCATAGACACAATCAGCTCTCAGGTCCCCTCACCCAGAGAGCACAGAGCAGTCTCCAAGTCCTCGTGGTTAGGTCAGAAGATGTCCCTCAGGGATCATCTAGGCAGAGAGAATACAGGTAAACTGAGCTGAGCTGAGACCTGAAGCCAAGACAGATGCCCAGGTAAAACAGGAAGACAGATGAGAAATAAACTAAGCAGGGGGACACTGTATGAACAGGAAGCAGGTCCTCAGGGATGGTGTGAAGTCACTCAGTGGAAGTTGACTGACCTTTGTCTCCCCTCTGACACATGTCAAGCATCTGTCTTGGTGTGAGCAGGCAATAATGGCAGATTCAACAACAAAAGCCAGAGCAGGCCCTGAGGCTGATACCCAAGGGAGCCATTCTCTAGATATGTTCTCTGGTTCCAGCAAATGAGAGAGACGGTGAGGGAAGAAGTGAGCGTTTGCTTTAGAGCTGTTCAGATCTCTAACACAGGACAACTGCTGTCAGAGCCAAGGCTGCTGACGCCTGCAATCCAATGGACAAAGTAGGTCATTAATATAGGTTACAAGAGCGTCCAGGCTACTGAAGTCTGCCCTCCCTGGCACTGTAATCAAAGTTATAGGGCAGTCAGCTCTCGTAATTCATGGAGCCATTTATAGCTGAGAGAGAAAGAGAAAAAGAAAGAGAGAGGGCTGTTAGAATTGCTCTAATGCCAGATTAATGGGAACATGTACAGTGACTTCCTAAAGGCAAGAACTCTGAATTAAACTCCATTTCAATAGGTCTCAATTAAGTACGGAAAGAAACCCACTGTAGAACCACACAGATGGCGCTGAGAAATTAAAAACAATGAATATCGTGGCCACTCTATAAAAGCCAGTTCCTAGCACTCGCTGGTAGCTGTCCAACACTCTCAGCTGGAAACCATAAACTCACTTTATTTGGGGACAGCTAAGGCCTCAGGGCAGGATATGATGAGTCCAGTAAGTGTTGACATCCTCCCAACACCTCTTTCCAGAGCATACCACCTCCAGGCTACTCTCAGCACCCGCACTTGCACCAAGGTCCCCTCAGCTCTCACCTGAATCACTGAAACAATCGTTCCACGTGCAGGGCCAAGCTCACTCCCCTGCCCACACAGTGCCCTTCCCAGTAATGAACTAAGAGCCACTCTGGCCCACAGAGTAGCGCATGGATATACCAAGGGTTCTCTCTGCTTATGTGCCATGAAAGCCCTCCTGTGGGTCCTGGATGGATAGAGACGCTGTTCATACATTGTCCCTAGTCTAGCTTCAGGGCCCATAGCCAATCTCAGGATAAGGGACGCTTGTGTCCTACTCCTCCATAGGCAGTAAGTGTCTCTAGCTATACCAGCTCTGTATTAGATCATTTAAGTTGCTCTTTTTGCCCAAGAGTCAGTGGGGGGGGGGGGGGGGGGGGCCAGAGTGCTTTGAATTGGCCCAGGTTTCATTTGCATTCCCAGTCCTCTCATTGTTGTGTGTCCTTAGACAAGTAGCTCACTCTGAGCCTCTGACAATGGAAAATTGTGGGATGTGTCATGAACACATGTACGGAACATGCTGTTCTCCATGCCACGTGGGCATTACCTGATGCCAAGCAAAGGGCTTCCCCTCCAAGACAAGGAAATTAGGTCATACAATGGCACATTCCAGGGTCAGGCTAGGGACCCAGGCAGCCTCTCTGCAGAGCTCAGGCTCCAACCACGTTCACCTGGCTGGCTTGTTGACAGCAGCCTGTGAGGTACAGTATAAGAAGACATCCCAGCTTGGTCTTTAGGGACCATCCTCCTCCATGTTCCCCAAAGGAGCTAAATGAATTCTTCATGACTGGGC
The DNA here is from genome assembly GCF_004664715.2 of Peromyscus leucopus. NCBI lineage: Eukaryota > Metazoa > Chordata > Mammalia > Rodentia > Cricetidae > Peromyscus > Peromyscus leucopus. Next base: position 6,556,104 of record NC_051072.1, on the reverse strand, counting down.
CACCATTGAGGATTTAACACACACTCAGAAGGATGTCTGAGAAGTGCTAAATGTTGAAAAATAAGCTTTAATTGTCTCTTCTTGTTCAAAATCTCGTCGTATCCATGCAATGTCAAAACACAAGCTGGCCTTTTGCCTGCTGAGTGTATCAGTTGGAGACAGGTCTTTGAGAGTGAGTCAAAGTTACTGCTTTCATGATAAGTCTTCCCCGTCTGCTCTAGGCTCCATAGCTCACCTCATAGCACAGTAGGGGATCTCTTGACATGGTGGCTTCCACTCCTTTCCTCCGGTGGTCCCAGGACCTGGTGCATGATAAGTGCCAGCCGTTACCCTGAAGGACTGACTGTCCTGCTGCCTGATTGGTGTGCTTTGTCACTGCAGCAAGATGACACTCGGCAATGGCTTAGCAAGTTCCACCTAGAAGGAAGAAGAAAGGAGAAAGCCCTGGCTGCTGCCACAAGCCAGAATGAACCTCTTGACGGTGGCTTGGGCCATGCCAGGTCAGAACAGCCAACACATTGTGAGTTCTTGGATTCTCTCCCAACAGCACTTGAGACAGCAGGGGGGGGGGGGGGGGGGGGCCATGACACAGGAAGGACTTCCGAAGCAGCCTCTAGCCACAGCTTTATTCCTTCCCAGACGTATTGGTCTTGCTGTCATCCCCTTGTTTATAAAACAGATAAAACAAAAACCCACTCTGTTGGGTTGTTCTGAGGCACAGGGAGGCAAGATTCAGGTCATGATAGAAGCCCATCCAAAGATGACAGACATAGTAAACAGACGAGGAGAGTGTCTGAACTGCAGAAGGTGATCCACAAACACCTCTGGTTTTATTTTAAAAGTACAAAACTTCCAGGGCCGTCATTTGTCCGGTGTCTTTGTTTTACTAATGACTTAGTAATAATTATCACAGTTCACAGTACTTCTATCCTGACACATAGAATATTCTGCTGCTTGCTGGTATCCTGTTCATCAGACTATCCACACAGCTTCACACAATTATAATTGTGAGTCATGACCATGACCCGGAGACATGGCCGTCTACCAGAGCTACCTTCTGAATCATTGGAAAACAGAGCGGATGATGTTTTAAATGGCCTGCTTTCAAGTGTAGGCTACCATGCCGTTTGGGGGATGTCCGTTGACTGAGGAAGCGACTCCTTTCTTCTGTTTGAAGACACAGTGAAATACCCTCCCGTTCTTGTCAATTTCTAGTTACAGTAGGTAGGAATGACTCTAACAAGCGTTTATGAAACGACTTTGCTCACTCACTTGCTGAAGGTTAAAGACTGTGTACACCTTCCAAAAGAAGTTCTTTACTCGTCAGAGTCCCAGCAAGAACTGGGTGGCACATAAACCAGGAGTTTAACTAAAGCATTGTTAGAATCATCACCCACCATCCAGGCTCCTTTTCATGCCAGATGTTGGCAGGGCCCAACAATAGACCCTACACCAAGAGAGTCTCCATTGATGTAGCCGGACTTGCAGGTCACAGAACATACTGGAAAAGGAGGATGGACCCAGGAGGCCCAAAGTTGCACAACATAGTCACTTTATAAAATGAGGTCTCTCTTACCATGGAGAAAGACTGGATGTGGGGGGCGTGGTTCTCGGTGTCCTGGTCTGCTCTCTATTGCTGTTATGAAACAAACACCATGGCCCAAAGCAACCCGGAAAGGAAGGGGTGTGTCTGGTTCACCCATTGCAGTGTATCATCAGGGGACGACGACGACGAGGCAAGAACCCGGAGCCAGGAACCGAAGCAGAGAGCATGGAAGAACACTCTTCACTGGTTTGTTCTCCATGGCTTGTTCAGCTTGCTTTCTTCTACAACCCAGGACCACTTATCCAGGAGTGGCACTGCCCAAGGTGAGCTAGCCCCTCCCACAGCAATCATTAACCAAAAAAAAAATGCCCCACAGGCCAGCCTTATGGGGCGTTTTCTTAGTTGAAGCGTCCTCTTCCAAGGTGACACTGACTTGTGTCAATATGAGGAAAAACTAACCAGCACAGTTGGTTTGTTCATTTGGGATTTTGTAGAACAGTCTGGACTTCAACTTACTGTGCAGCTGAGGCTGACCTTAAACTCCTAGTCTTAAGGTTTATATTGCTATGATGAAATACCGTGACCAAAAAGCAAGTTGAGGAAGGAAGGGTTTATTTGACTTACACTTTCTACGTTGCTGCTCATCACTGAAGGAAGTCAGGACAGGAACTCAAACAAGGCAGAATCCTGGAGGCAGGAGCTGATGCAGAGGCCATGGAGGAGTGCTGCTTACTGGCTTGCTTCCCCTGGTTTGCCCAGCCTGCTTTCTTATAGAACCCAGGACCACCAGTCCAGGGATGGTACCACCCACCATGGGCTGGGCCCTCCCCCACTGATCACTAATTGAGAAAATGTCTTACAGCTGGATCTCATGGCGGCATCTCCTCAACTGAGGCTTCTTCTTCTCTGATGACTCTAGCTTGTGTCAAGTTGACACACAAAACCAGCCAGTACACTCCTGATCCTCCCACATTCACGTCCCAAAGACTGGGATTACAGGCATCCCCATCACACTTGGCTTAGAAAGACTGAGTTCTTAAAACCTGACATAAACAAAAAAGTAAATCAATAATCATACAGCCATCTGGATGTCATTCTCTGCATCCCTAGAAACAATTTCTGCGGCATCTTTCCTCCCTACGGGGCTTTGTGCCACATCTCCTTAAGATGCTAACATTTCTGCTACATTACATCTGTATCCCGAACACACCTCACATTTTCAAAAATCATGCATGAAAATTACAGCATTTATGAGAAAAAAAATAGGATCCAAACCCATGCAACTTTGTAAGCGGAGTCTTCATAAAAACAGTAATTGGTTCCTGGGAGATAACTGGAACGGACCAGCAGGCAGTCCAGCCTGGCTGGAGGCTACCACTGGCCGTTAACAATGCACAGAAATGACAGAGGAGAATAGAAAAAGCTTGAGCAGAGTTAGCAGGTTCTCAGACAGACAGGAGGGGTGGGGATCTCAGGGGTGTCCTGAGGCCTCCAAACCCATCTGGACATGGCTCTAACTTTAATTCTTTTAAAGTGGAATCAATGGTTCTCGCTGGTGGGTCAGGGCTGAGCTGAAGGCTCTACCTTTTTCTAATGAAGTATTAATGGCGTTCCGATTATGTCCTGCACAGATGTCCCCCTGCGAGGCAGCCTGACTTCCGTGTTTTTACACTGGCATTGCTTCCCTGGAAAATAGGAGGTTCGGGCAAAGCCTGCAGGTTATTGGAACAGTTGCAGGGGTGAGAGGGCTAGGTGGATGAGAAAGAGATGGGGTCAAAGGTTGTAGGTGGCCAAGGCAGCGATGGCTTCCTTCCCAATACTCCCAGACTCTAGATTGAGTGGGCCATCTCCAGAAGGCCTCAGGAAGCCACCACTCAGAAAAGGCAGGAGCGGAGAGAAATGGGCAATCTATCAGCCAGTTCCTTGTCTCCTGCCCTACCTGTCACGAATTCCACCTGTCGACTGTGTTAAAGAAGCGACTGTGGAAACCAGAGGCCCTGAGGCTCCACCTGGGCAGACAGTATTTCATCCATCAGAGCTCTTAAACAACAGACCATCTCCATTGCACCCAGAGGAGACAGAAGCAGCCAGCTCTGTGCTAACGACAGCCCTCACTGTTATGGAGGCCTCTGTGGACAGGAGGTGGAGAAGGGTCTTGAGTGGAACGATGTATTCCCTGTGCACAGATTGCTTGTGGGATAAATGATCCCCAAAAGCTTTCATTGTAGCAAAGCAAACCATGCTGTGAGGCTCATGTCTGTGGCATCCTGGAGCTGTGTTCTCTTGTTCAGTGTGTGAGAGGGGAGGCAAACCTGATCGTCCACACTGTTGCACACAAATCTATGCCTCAGTGGGCATCAGGATGTTTAATGCATACCTGTTCATCCCACTCTTGTCCTAAAAGGCTTCAGAACTTCTCCAGGTCTTTACTGTGGGAGAACATTGTGCTATATAATTTAGTACTGTTTTAGTTTCATTTCTGATCTGTGTCAACTGCCCTGATATAGCCAGTTGCTTTTTAAGGAAGGGAAGATTTTATTTGTCTTCTAATTCTAGATTACATTTCTTCACTTCAGGGAAATCAAGGCAGGCACTTGAGCAGCTAGTTAAAACGGAGAGGGGGATGCATATCTTCGCTTGCCTGGTTGCCTGTACTAACTCTCCCTTCTTTTAGTGTTTTGGGTGTCCTGCCTAGGGAATGTTGCCACCCACCATTGACTGGGTCTTCCTTCATCAATTATCAATACAGCCACCAGAAACATGCCTATAGGCCAGCCTGATCTAGATAATAAAAATCCTCATTAAAATACTCTTTCCAGGTGATTCTAGTTTGTGTCAAATTGACAGGTAAAACAAACCAGCACATGCACACAGCTCACCTGTTGAGAGGTGTCCCTTTCAAGGGCATCTTTCTCAAATCAAAACGGTCAGCAGCTCTCAAGCCTTTGACGGCCCTCTCTCTGCTCCTCCTGCTCCCTGCCTACCTTGACTCTCTGCAGTGCCCACTTCCGCCATCCAAGACCAGGGAAAATGACTGCAGGGCATGTGGAGGGTGGTATGATATAGATTGCATTCATGGTGAGGTGGTTACTGCTTCAGCATGATCCTTATCTGTGGATTGACTGTATGGACTTAGCACTTGTTTGGAGACTGAGCTGTGCAACTTTCCATGACTCACCGAGCATTGCCACACACTTGACTGCATAGGCCTCTTCAAGTTTTCCAGAATGATCACAAGGTGTTTCGCTGGGTTTTTGTTTTTGGGTTTTGTTTTTTTGTTTTTTGTTTTTTGTTTTTTTTTTGCATTAAAATGTATGTATCTGAAGTCGGTGAGTGTACAAAAGGAAAAACAGTGGCACTCTTGATCCACTTTCTTTAACTATAGTTAAGAATGTAAACAACTTATAAAGAGCTTTGTTTGGATTCACAGTTCTGGTCTTTGAGCTCAAGAGCCTGTATCTGGTGATGGCCTTGTTGTTAGCAGAGTCTCAGGTAGTACAGGGTGTCACATGATGAGAGACAGAGATTCTGTGTGTCTGTCTATCTATGGGTCTCTGTGTCTGTGTGTTTCTGTGTCTGTGTTCTGTGTCTGTCTGTCTCTGTGCTTGTATATCTGTCTGTGTGTCTCTGTGCTTGTATGTGTCTGTCTGCATGTCTCTGTTGTGTCTTTGTGTGTCTACATATCCATGTACCTGTGTGTCTCTGTGTGTTTGTATGTCTATGTGTCTGTGTGTCTCTGTGTTCGTGTGTCTGTCTGTCTGCATGTTTCTGTGCTTATGTGTTCATGTGACGTTTTCTGGAGAATCTGCTGTGGCTCCACACTTAAGACCCCACCAGCTGCCATCCCATCATGAACTCTCTGCAGAGACAGATATGCCTAGGCTTCCCAGAGTTTCCCTTGAAGTCCAGGTGGAAGTTACTGCCACACCAGCTGTGCTTACGCATTTGAACCACAGCTGCATCTGTAAAGTGCCTCACCCACTGGATCTGGAGAGGGAAGTCCCAAGCCCTTGGACCCTTGCCCTGAGCTCAATCTCTGAAACTCACCTCCCTGCAAGTTCTGCAAGCCTGTGGGGGCCGGAGGGAGGGAGAATGAAGGATTTGGAAACACCCTGGAGGACTTTTACCAGTTGTCTCTAAGGCCGACATGTCTATTTCTCTCTTGACAAGTAGCTCTGTGACTAGATTCTCCTGCTCTTTGCTTTCGCTTCTAGGGCTCTCTATGAATCTACCCCCAAACAGTCAAGGATTCCAATGCCACAGTCTCAGTGCTTTGCAGTTTTGAGATCTCCAGCAGGTAAAGGAGCCCATCGTGTTCAGGGTTAACCTTCCAGAAAGCCTCAGGACTCACACACAATGAATCCAAGTTCTCTGTCCTCTAAGACAGCCCTTCCCACTTTCCAGCACCACCCTCATTCCCATTCCCATTTGAGATCGGTCCCCTAGTCTTGTTTTCCCAGCCCTCGGTGGTATTGCTCGGAACTAGTTACATACAACCTTCTCCATTTGGTTCTCCCAAACTCTTCCAACCAATTCCAAAGCTGTTAGCACAATCTGGGGCATTTTTAAAATTAGCCACCACCCCACTTTCACTGCCAATGTCCTGTCTTTGTTCCTTTTACATTACTACTATGAAACACCTGAGGCTGGGTGTGTTATAAGAAAAAACGAGGTTTATTTGGGCTTGTGGTTCAAGGTTGGTGGTGCAGCTCTGTGGAGGGCCTTCACCAAGAGTTCCAGAGTGATACGGGGCAAGATGATGGAGTACACGTACATCTGCTGGCTCTCCCTTTTGCTGCAGAGACCAGGATTCAGTCATGGGAACTCAACCCTGATGGTTTTACCAATTCTTAGTCACCTGTAACTGGCCTGACCTCCAGACACTAAGTTCCTCATAATGGGGACTAGCTGTAAACACATGAGCCCTTGGGGAACATGTACTCAGATTATCTTTTTTAATTTACAATCTACTAATCTCTATCTCTCTGTCTCTCTGTCTCTCTGTCTCTGTCTCTGTCTGTCTCTCTGTCTCTCTCTCTCTCCCTTTCTCATCATGGTGATTCAGTCTGGGGCTTTATGCATACTAGGCGGTCATGTACTACTGAGCTTCGCTTCAGCCTATTTTTGTGTCCTCATCATATGTCCCTTTCGTGTTGGAGCTGGAGACGCTGAAGAGCACGTGTGTCTCACACCATCCTTGTTGAGCATGGACCTCCACTCAGGGGATGATCTACAGACACTGAGAAGCTGGGGGCCACCTTCTCTGACGGTGTCATTTGCTCAACGGGATTTCTAATCAGGGGATGAAGCAAAACAGCAACAGGACCCCACCCAGCCGTCTGAGATACCTCCATGTGTATCTTCCTCCATCTCGATGTATATCGGTGCCGTCCATCCTTCGGCACCAGGCTTTAGCCGACATCAAACGGTAGGTGTCAAACACACCAAGCAGATGGATACCACCTGGGCTTCTAGCTTCTGCTAATCAAGCTGGTGTCGCTGGTTTCATCTCCAAATCAGCCAGTTGCTTAAATGTGCTTGATTGTACTCCTCTCGGCACTGATACCAGCAGGGGAAAAACAGTCTTGTAATAAGTTTTACAGAGAAGAGTCTATGAGCAAATACATTTGGGACAGACCAGGTTACATATATATAAAAAGATATCTTCATCACGGAACTTCTCAGGGTCTTTGGGTTCCTACATATTGAGATTCGCCTCCCACCGGGGAATACAACATACAGTATTTCTCTCTCTCTCCCTCCTTCTTCCTAATGACTAACCAGTTATTTTATGTGGCAATTTAGTGGGTATTTTTAGTTGAGATGAACATTTAAACCGTTGGATTTTGAGGGAGGCAATTGCCCCGCAGGCTGTAAATGATCCCCACACCACGAGCGGCCACAGAATGGGACGACGGAGCCCTTACCAGAGGGAGTTAGTTCTCCAGGACCCTGGGCACCATTGTCTCCAGTGACTCCTGTCTCAACCCCACTGGCACAAGCCACAGATTTTTGAATGTGACAGGCTCCAGAATCATGTGAACTATGTCCCTATAATGAATTTCTTCATCTAAATATAAAATACGTAAACATACTATTGATTTTGTTCCTTGGAAGAACACTGGCTAATACAGCCAGTTCACTGATAATGTCCTCTTCTCTCCATTAAAAAAACAAAAAACAAAAACTAAAACACTACTAACATTTTTGATACAGCAGAATCCTAAGGAGAAGAACCAGTTAAGGACATACCATCCTAAGCCCCAGCAGGCTAGAAGATCTGTTGTCTTGCAAACACAGAATATTTTTAAGGAAGAGATCTGAAAATAAAAATGAAGATGCCTACAGCAATTATTTATCACCACTGTTCTAAAGATTTCATCTTACTGGTTTCCTTCACAGGAAAATTTTTATAGCACTGTGCAGTTACTATCCCTCACACACTAAAAAAAAAATTACAGAGGCCGAGGAGACTGCTCAGTCAGCAAAGAACTGTCTGCACAAGCCTGAGCCCCCTCGTTCAATTCCCAGGACCCATGTAAAAAATCTGGCTGTGGTGACACATGCTTGTAACCCCAGCCTTGGAGAGGCAAAGACAAGAAGATACCTGGGGATGGCTGGCCAGCCAGCCTAGACAAATGGGCAAGGCCCTGAAGTGGGGCTACCTACCTCAAAAAGAACAAGGCAGATAGAACCTGAGGAGTGACATTGACGGTTGTTCCTCTGGCCTTCACACACGTGCGCATGCAAGTGCACACACACACACACACACACACACACACACACACACACACCTCATAAAGAAATGTAACATGACTGAAGAGATGACTCAGTGGTTAGAAGCTCTTTCTGCTCTTCTGGAGGACCTGGGTTCAATTCCCAGCAGCCACATGGTGACTCACAACTGTCTGTAACTCCAGTTCTGGAAGATCCATGTCCTCTTCTCGCCTCTGAGCACACCAGGCACATAAGTGGTACACAGACATATATATGCAGCACTCATATTCATAAAATTTTAAAGAAAGAGAAAGAGAGGGAGAAAGGAAGAAAGGTAACAAGTATTTAATGTGGCCTCAGGAATATTTAATAGATGCCTTTTCACCTCTGTAACTATATTCTATTATAAACACATGATAGTTTTTCTTGGAGAATTCATTGGCAGGAGTGGCGAGGGCCGCATCCATGATGCATCTGTGCTGACTGACTTTTCCTGTAGGTGCCGGGATCTGCTGTGACTCACCCAGCAAGTGGAAACCTCACTCCCACCTCCCCATGTGCTGAAAGAAACTTGCTGAGGGATTGTTAGCTGTCCTCCTCCAGATCCACTACCGACTCATCAGCTCCTCCTCGGGCTGAAGCATACATCTCAGGCAGCAATACTGAATCCAAAATCCTTTGCTTGCAGAAGAAAACGCAGCACTGTGAAGTGGCCCTAGAACTTAGGAGGCAGAGATAGGAGGATGGGGGAAATGGGCCAGCCTCCACTAGGACTTCTGGCCTAGCCTAGGCTACATCATACCCTGTCTCCAAACCGTACAGTCCTACGTTCAAAAACAGAACTTTAAAATAAAAGTACTGATGAAATCACAAGCTCCCTGAGGGGTTTCAGCAACACAGTTGCTGTTCGATCTATTCTTGCCTTCAGCAAAGACCATGACCTTGCTGTAGCAGAGCAAAAGCATGCTTTCCTTATTACAATGTGTATTTTCAGGAGCTCACATCATAAGATTAAGATCACTATTCCTAAGAGCCATGCAATCCTTCTCAGGAATGGGAAGAACAAAATTAGACATTGATGTACCAACTACTTTTAAGTAAAAAGAAAAGCACATTCTACAGAAACAAACTATCCCAGTATTTCTTTTGTAACTAGATAGATGATGTTTGCCTACATTACCTACTGTATGGCAATGTCAGATAGTTCAACTTGTTCAGATTCTCTTGGGTATTATTTTGAATGATGGTTTTTGCACTTTGGCCAGGTTGGAGTGGGATTCAAGCCTTTTAGTCACCATCCAGGGTTAGCAGCTCCAAGATACAGTAGAGATTCTTCAAAGTGGAGCTTTGTAGTTGAAGGGATGAGAGTTCAGATCCAGTAATTCCCCAGTGATCACTTGAGAACCCCTCAATAGCCAACATTATTTATGTTAATAAAATAAAAGGCAAAAATGGTAACTGTGGCTTTCCCCACAAAGCCAGTCTGCTGGAGGACTGCCTTTGAAATTAGGAAGAAAGCTTGTTCATCCTTTCTCAGGGTCATTAGGCATCAGGCGAAGCTCTTTGAATAAAGCCTCTGCGGCTGTGACTCCAGCCAGACTGACCACTCAGCATTTCTAAAAGACACTGGGCTGCTACTAAGACAAAGGAGTCTGTTGTCTTATTAGACCTGGATTTGATGAACACATCTGCAAGGTGTCAAAACAGTCTCCATCACTCTACATGAAAGTACAGTGGGGAAAACGGTCCTTGAATGAGAGTTTAAAGTATTTTTCAAGTGTGTTGGGCTCTAGCAATGAAACCAACAACATAACGGTATGTGTATCGCTTCTGTTGAGAGTCTTTTATAGAAAAGAAATGGGTTTGGAGAAAACTGAAAGGCAAATCACTTTATTCTGACAAGAATCAGTGGGCTTGGAAATACCTAAAGAATGAAATTTCTTGCTGCATACATTCTAGGAAATCTGATGAGAGCTCACCACTCAATGGTTTGTTTCTATTCATCTGGTTAAAATAATGCAAAAACAGACTATTTCGATTTCTTGATGAAAGAACTGAAAATCATCTACTGTTCAGTGACAGTTTGAACCTTGCTGAGAACTCGGATCACAAGAGAAAGATCACAATGTAATTTGGTCATTGGAAAAGACATTTGGGGCTACGGATATAACTCAGTTGGTAGAGTACTGACTTAGTATCCATGAAACCCTGCATTCAATGTACTACTGAGGTACTACATTAGCCAGATGTAGTGGCGCATGCTGTAATCTCAGTACTCAGGAGACGGAGGTAGGAGGATCAGAAGTTCAAGGACATTCTCAGCTATATAACAAGAGTTTAGGCCAACCTGAGTTTCATGAGACTCAAAAAGAACCCAAAATAGTGGACTGAAGAGATAGCTCCACAGTCAAAAGTACTGTTGCTCTTACAGAGGATGATGGATTGGTTCCCAGCTCCACATGAGAGCTGACAACCCTCTGTAACTCCAGTTCCAGGGGGATCTGCTGCCCTCTTCTGGCCTCCAGGGGCACCAGACATAGATATGGTGCCCACACATACATACAGGCAAGTTTACACATAAAATAAAAGTCAATCTTAGAGGTGGAAGAGGCTTGTGGTGGCCAACTGGGTTAGATTAAGAAACACTTAGACATTGGCAAAGCACACTTTGGTGATCGTGTGAGGGTATTTCTAGAGAGGATTAACTAAGGCAGAAGAGCCTGGCCTGGCTGTGGGTCCTGGGCTGAAGAAAAAGGGAAGCAGTCAGAAAGCAGCTGAGTGTTTACATTCTGCTCTCTCTGCTTCCTGATCCTCCAAGAAGTGAGTAGGCAGCCTCCCCCTGCCACAGACAGGAACTGGCTTGCTACCCTATATTGCCTGCCATGATCAACTAAATCTCCTTCAACACAAGCCAATATATATATATATATATATATAAATAATAATATCTTATTCTCCATTAAGTTGCTTTCTGTTAAGTATTTCATAACAGGAATGAGAAAAGTAACTAATATGGAGGTTGAGTTTGTATATGCACATGACTTTTATAAAGAAGCAAAAAAAAAAGGTCAGGCAGGCCTAGTGATTCAGGTCTATAATCCCCAATACTCAGGAAGCTGAGGCAGGGGGACTGAAAATTCAAAGACTGACTGTACTACAGAATGAGTTCAAGCCCAGGATGGGCAGTTTAGTGAGACACGGTCTCAAAGTGAAAACCACAAAACAATCCAGGGATGTGCTAGAGCACTTGCCCAGCATGCAGGAGGCTTTAGGTTCAGTCATCAGTGCCACAAAAGGAGGAGGAAGGAGGAGGAAGAGGAAAAGGGGGGAATCTTTAAAATGTCATTACCTCCAACTTTAGGGCTCCACAAAACACAACAAAAACTCTAGTACACTTCGCCATTCACCAAATGATTTTTTTTTTTAGCTTACTCCAAGATACCATTGAATTTCTACCTTCAGATGTGATAAGCATTGGCTTAGAATGATTCCCGTGATAAAATGTTCTTGAAATCTGGGAAAGTCAGTCAAGCTCTTAGGGATGCTGGTGGTCAGGGCCTTCTCCAGCATCCAGCACAGCTGAGAGGACCTCAGACATGACCTTGCCCTCTAGGACCTAAATTCAGGTTACCACGCCAGAGTTGATTCTGCCTTCAGCTCCTCTACCTCACATGCAAACACAACCAAGCCTTATACTGACAAGTGTTGGTCTGAAACATGCACGGTCTGCACCTGAGCACTGGGTCCATGCATGAAGGAATGCATTTGACTGAACCCACATCACTAACAGCATCTGCTCCCACCTCTGGCCAGCAGGGAACAGGGTGGCTCCTTTGCACCCTTGAGGTAGTTCAGGAAGAACCCTCCAAAAAAGGGAAAGTATTATCACAAAAGTAAGGAGTCCTTTGCATCCTTTTTCTGTTAAAGATTCTTGTGATAAATAATGGACACTTTGTCACTGCTTGGTATTACCTGAGTGTATGGACTATACATAAACACTATAATATAAAATAAGTGTATGTAACCTAATTTTATTTATCATGTGCATTAAATTTACTTATTTTGTTTGTTTATTTATTTATTGAGAGAGAGAGAGAGAGAGAGAGAGAGAGAGAGAGAGAGAGAGAGAGAGAGAGTTAGAGGGGAGTTACAGGACAATTTGCAGGAGTTGGTTTTTTTCCCTTCTACTATGTGGGTTCCAGGGATTGAACTCAGGTCATCAGGCTTAGCAGCAAGTGCCTTTACCCACTGAACCATCTCAATAGCCCATGTTTACATTATCTAAAAGGGACACCTATTGCAGAACTGTGTTCTAAATAGGAAGATGGAGATGAGCAGTGGTGGCGCACACCTATAATCCCAGCACCCAATAGACAAAGGCAGGTGGGTCTCTGTGTGTTTGAGGCCAGCCTGGTCTACAGAGTGAGTCCCAGAACATCCAGGGCCACACAGGAAAACCCTGTCTCAAAAACTAAATAAATAAACAAACAAATAAATAAATAAATAAAATAGGAAGATGGAATGAAGAGATGTGGAGATTTCTAGACCTGAGAGAGGAGACGGGGAGGAAAATTTTTCCATAAACTGGGGGAAGCTGAGGTTTGACTGAGCCGGAAGACAAGCAGGGAGTGAGGGGCAGTCTAGGGCCGAGTAGAAGAAAGGCGACTGTGGCAGTTACTTTTCTTTCTTTTAAAAAAAAAGAAAAAGAAACAAAACTTTAACAACAAAAATCATTGTATTTTTTTAAAAAGTCACACACTGAAATTAATTAGGTTAATTTTAGTTTCTTTTCTACTGATGTGACAAAACGCCATAACCAAGGCAACTTGTATAGGCAACTTGAAAGGATCTGGTTGGGTGTACGGGTCCAAAGGAGAAGCATCCAGCATGGCGGAAAGGGGCAGACACTGCAGCTGAAGCAGCGAGCTGAGAGCTCACACCTTGAACGACAAGCAAGAGAGAGAGAGAGAGAGAGAGAGAGAGAGAGAGAGAGAGAGAGAGAGAGAGAGAGAGAACTGGGGATGGAGCTAGACTTTGAAACTTCAAGGCCCACCCCCCAGTGATGTCCTTCCCCAATAAGGTCGCCACATTTCCTAGACTTCTCCAAACAGAACCACCAGCTGGTAACCAAGTGTTCCAACGCCAGAATCTCATTCAAACCATGACGGCTAGGGCACAGGGCCTGGCTGCGGAAACACTACGCACCAAAATAGGGGAGCTGACGGCGACTTCTATGGGTCACGAGAACCCCACGTTACGTAGTTCCCTATTGGGCAAAGCACCTCTGCAGAAATCCAGGGAACTGAGACGAGCATGCCGGGACTGGAATGGATGGCGGCTGTGGGTCGTGTCCCCTGTTCCTGTGTGTTACGTGGAATTAAATTGGCTCTAGGGAAGACTGTTGGGAGGGACTGAGTTGGGAGGCAACGGTAAGGCAAAAAGTAACGAAGGCCTGAGCCAGGTGGTAGCTCTGGAACTGGGAACACCCAGCAGTGGCCTCTTAGAATAAACGTGCCCGTGTTATTCCCCAAAAACGCAGAAAGGACAACAATAACGTCCTGACCACAACAGACAAGCAACAAACGCAGGCCCACCAAACAGGCCTTCTGCACCCTTGAGGTTTAGCCCAAGAGCCCCGCCCTCGGCTCCTTCCACTGATGCGCTCCCGTGCAAGAGGTGACCCTCCAAACAGCTTTGCTCTGCACAGCGTGACTGCTCAGGCTATGCTACCAGATTCTGTCATGTGTTCCGTGCTCATCAGATCTTTGGGGTGGGGGTGGAGAACAAGTTCATAAAGAAGACATCAGGCTGGACACAGGCTAACCCTTGCAAAGCGAAGTGGTAGTGTTAACAGTCGCAAATGTTTGCAGTATGTTAGACGTTTAGTAACAATTCACTCATCACTTCTAGATTTTTCAACGCTAGGGATTAAACCCAGCACCTCCCAACATGGACAAGTGCTCTTCTTCTGAACTACACAACCAGCCCTTTTCATTTTAAGACAGGGTCTGTGGAGCCCAGGATGACCTTGAACTGGTGATCCTCCTGCCTCAGCTCACGAAGTTCTAGAATTACAGGCATGTCCTGCTTCTCTCACTGAGCAACTGTCTTTCACAGTAGTTCTTATGGCTGGCATATGAATTGCCCCTCACCGGCTCTTGTGTTTGGTGCTCGGTTGCCAAGCGAATGGATTTTGTGGAAGTGACTGGATGCTGAGGGCTCTGATCTAATCAGCAGACTAACACCTTGGTGGAGCCACCTTCTCAGAGGGTGGAGAGTGGGAGGTGGGGCCAAGGTGAAGGAGGGAGGTCACTGGGGGCATGTTCTGGTGGGCAGTGTCTTGCCTGGGCCCTTCCTATATTCTACTTTTTAGCTTTCACGGTGTGAGCTGCATTGCCCCACCGTTCTCTCGCTACCATGGCACACTTGACATGGTTAAAACCACAAGCCAGAACAAATTCTTCTCCTTAAGTCGCTTGTGCCAGGTATTTGGCCGCAAGGACAATTAAAAATGCAGGTGAAGGCGGTCACATTTTGCCTAAATTGGCAGATGTTCTTTTTTTTTTTTTTTTTTTTAATATAGACAAGTCTGGAAACTGGGTGTTTTGTGACCAATGTGTGCATTTAATGTGGGTGCTAATGAGAGGATTGGGGGTAGGGGGGAAGGATTGTGTGTTTTGGTTATTTGCCTATTAATGAATTGCCGTGGCTTGTCTTTTTCTCATTGAAAAGTGATGTCATGCTAAAGTCTTTCATGTCTTGGGATGAAGGAAATGTAAAGAAAGCTATTGTCTCTGTTTTAAAATGGGACTCAAGGTGATACACGTTCTCATCACTAGTGGGTAAATTCACACACACACACACACACACACACACACACACACACCTGTCTTACAGCCTCCTCTCTTAATGGCATTCTTTTTCGGCATAAGAAAAAAAGAAATAGTCACCATGGGAAGGAACTGCATGCTAAGGTACTCAGCCGTCAGACCAGCCCAGCCATCAGCAGCATGAGATCAGTTGTTAAGTATCCATTCAGCAACACTCTGCTCAGCATTTAGCTGGCCATCGTGTTCAAGCTGGTGAGAAACAACAGCCCTTCCCCTCATGTAATTCACACACCAATGAGAGACCAACACCAAACATGAGCGACCCAGATAAACATAGCTTCACAAACTACAGAGCTTCCCCAAAGAAACCACAGACACTTTGATAACATAAATCAGAGGCCGGACACTGTCTGGGGCACCAGGGACAGCCTTTCCTGATGATGCGACATTTGAGTTCAGTTTAACAATTCCAGTAAAACTGGTGGAAGGAGAGAGTTGGATGGGAGCTGCTGAGCCAGGAACCATTTTCAAGAGGAAAGGGTCTATTTTAGGGAAAGACGTTAGAATGTGCAAAGGCCCGGAGGCCAAGGAGAATACGTTCGGTTTTCAGTCTAGAAAGGGAGGATCGAGGGGACCTGAAGAAGAGAGATTTATGAAATGAAACCAGACAAGTCCATGGTGAAGAAGTGATTTATCCTGAGTACCGAGGGAGGCTGCTACATTGTTAGTTTTAAAAAGAAGAATGAATAGAAATCTAATGGCGGCTCTGGGGAGTGCAAGAAATCCCTGCTTTAGGTCAGTATGCCCATAAAAACAGCCCAGCGGCAACATGAAATGCTTTCAGAACAGCTCGGACGGGTTCAGTGGTGAAGAGCGTACACTGCTCTGCCAGAGAACTGGAGTTCAGTTCCCAGCGACCACAGGAAGCAATTCTCAACCGCCTGTAACTCCAGCTCCGGGGTATCTGATGCCTCCAGCCTCAGGGCACCTGCACTCATGTATACATACATACATACATACATACATGCATGCAGAGAAAGAGAGAGAGAGAGAGAGAGAGAGAATTGTTAGGGCTTATTTCTACTAATACTCTAGAAGTAAAGTCATAGGCTATAAAGGTTAATTTCAACTGTCACCTCATGGGTGTATCAGTGAGATGTCTGCAGAGAAGCTTAACTAGGAAGAGAAGGCCCTGTAGACAACACTGCCCTGTGAGCCAAAGTCCTTAACTGAACAAACAGGGAAGGGGAAGAGGGCACCGAACACCAGCACCCAACTCTCTCTGCTTCCTAACTGTAGACACAATGCGACCTGCTGCCTCCCCTGCCTACCACCACAGTAGAAAGCTGCTCTCAGTACTGGGCCTTTCCGACCTTGATAGACGATACCCCCTCAAGCCCAAATCAGCTCTTCTTATGTACTTTCTATTTGCTATTTCATCACGTCAATGAGAAAATTAACTAAGACATGGGCTATAAGCAACATCCGAGCTCTACCCAACCCCCCTCACATGTAAACTAACAGGACTATACTGAAAGTCCGTCTCTCAGCCACTGAAGACTCCCTGGTTGCCCCCTTATCTGAATCAGTTTCAGACATGGAAACACGCTCCATTTAGTAAGGGTTTCCGGCTGAGTATAGGGAACCTCAGGGTCACATTCTAGCATTTAAGGAGTAACAGCCACTGAGGGTGGATATGTGTTTTTTTCTGAGAATATTGCTCCTGGCCTCCCGTTGATAGAAGACAGCCACAGCTACCAAATAACAGGCTGTCCTTCCTCTGTGAAGGAAGATTGTGTCTGTGTGTTAGCCACAGCGTAGGAGGTGCTGAGCAACTCAGGCCTTCCCCCTGGTGACTGGAAGTGACTGAATGCAGCTGAGGGAGGGGGCTGGCTCTGTGGTTCCCACAGGAGCAAATATTAGGGAAATCGCCCACCCAGCCTGTCCTCCAGCCAAAAGCCACTCCTTTCCTAAATTTTAAGCCTGCTAAAGGAAATCCAAAAGAAAACAGGCTCAGAGGAGCAAGAGAAACAAACCGTGGCAGAAGCAGTGTGAACTTAGGAGTCTCGATATTCAGTTTCAGGGATGGGGACAGTGATGTACACCTATAATCCCGTCTCTCAGGAGCCTAAGGCAGGAGGGTTGCAGTGAATTCAGGGCCAACCGATAAGCATTCCCTAGCCCACTGTAGAGAGTCTCACATGGTCTAGTCTTTCAGGAATCAATTCAGCAGTCTATACAATGGGCTTACTGATGTGTACACATTTTTCTATCTATAATTCTCTTCCTAGAAATCTACCATAGGAAATAGTCGGAAATAGACAACACCCACAAATCCTATTACACACAGTGACCAAAGCTGGAAACAGTTTGTGTAGCCAGCTAGACAAATGAGAGAATAAATGTTAGTGTTGGCAGAAGGTGAATTAAAGTCATTGTTCGTGATCTGTTTTAGTGTTTAAACATATTTTATTTCAGACAATCTACTTGAGATTTTTTTTTCCTTAAGAAATAACGCTTCCATTCCAAACATATATCAAAATACACAGCTCAAAATAACATCACGCAATTAATCTTAAGTCCTAGCATCATATGGCTGACAGTCCACACCTGGTTATGACAATGGGCAATAGATCTGAATTAACAGCCAAATTTGTTTGTGTGTTTCCATTTCTAACCTATCCTTAAGGGAAAGCAGAAAGGCCAGGACTCAGAAGGCTGAGGCAGGAGGATTACTATGAGTTCAAGGCCAGCCTAGGGTACAGTGTGAGACCCTGTCTTAAAAAAAAATTTAAAAATTAAAAAAAACAAAAACAAAAAACAAGTAGGCAGTAGTGGCATAGCATGTGTTTGATCCCAGCACTCAGGAGGCAGAGGTGGGTGGATCTCTGTGAGTTTGAGGCCAGCCTGGTCTACAAAATGAGCCCCAGAATAGGCTCCAAAGCTACACAGAGAAACCCTGTCTTGAAAAACCAAAAAACCAAACCAAAACAAAACAAACAAACTAAAAACAACTACAAAAAAAGTATTCTGCCAGCTGAGCCACACCCTCTACCCTTCTGTTTTGTTTTTTATTGTGCTTGGGATTATTCATTGGTTCTGAAGGACTAATTATGTCGTTTGTTGCCCAGGCTGGCCTTAAACTCCTGGCTGTCCTATTTCAGCCTCCAGAAGAGCTGAGACTGTGGGCATGCACTGCAGCTCCAGGCAGGAATCCAGTTGCTTGCAAGTTCATGATGTGAGTCTCAATTCCAGAGCTGATCACGCTTTGCCTTTGACCTTCCACACAGGCATTTCCCCCAAAGAGTGAGCTGCAGCTCTCTGGATGGATGCCCTGCTGATCATCTTCCTCTCCTCCTCTAGGCACAGCCTAGGGCAAACATCCCATAGTAAAGTGGTGTGAATAAACCCTAGCAGCTAGATGGAGTCAGCACTGCTTAGCAGGAGTCCAGAGCAGAGCTGAGGTGGAGAGGCCGATAGCCATGCCTTTAGAGAACATTTAATGACATGGGAAGTTACAAGCCTATCGGTTTAAAAAGCATCTTATAAAACTGTCACAATGACACTTCATCTCCACATCTGTGCATGTCAGGGTTAAGGCAAAGGACCGTGGCTGCTGTTTCTGAGTAGTCATTACTTTTTAAGTACTTCTTACTTGGTAAAATTTCTACAAGCAGGCATGAAGTTTTGTTTTGTAAACAGGGAAAGTCCAGGACAATAAGGACTCTCCCACCCAAAATTAGCTGTTGTTTTTGTTTGTTCATTTTAAGGTTTATTTTGTTTCTAATTACATGCAGGGGTGGTGTGTGCACATTGGAGCATGTACCCATGAAACCTGTTGTTCGAATCTTCGGATAGTCTTTTAATAAAAAACCCAGAGCCAGATATTGGGTGAAACTGAAAGATCAGAGAAGCAGAACAGCCAGCCACTAGTTCTTACCTCTATGAAATCCTCAGCCTAAAGAGACTGAGTTCCTCTTTCCTCATGCCTTATATCCCTTTCTCTGCCCAGACATCACTTCCTGGGATTAAAGATTGTGCTTCCCAGTACTGGGATTAAAGGTGTGTCCACCACTGCCTGACCTCTATATCTAATCTAGTGACTGGCTCTGTCCTCTGATCCTCAGGCAAGTTTATTAGGGTACACAATACATCACCACAGAAACCAGAAGAGGGCAGTAGATAGTCTAGAGCTGGAGTTACAGGCAATTGTTAGTACCCAACATGGGTGCTGGGAATTGAACTAAGGTCCTTTACAAGAAGAATATGCACTCTAACTACTGAATCATCTTTTCAACCCCTGTTCTTTTAAGCTCTTGCTTTCAAGGACATCACCTTGTAACAGGCTTTCTTTTGGGGCTACCAATTGATTCTCAAATCATGACATGAAGACTTAATATTAGTTATGAATGCTCAGCTTTATCTTATGCTCATTTCTTGCTAGTTCTTATAACTTAACCTGTTTCTCTTCATCTATGTTTTGCCTGGGGATTTTTCCCTTCCTTTCCTTCTGTATATCTTACTTACACTGCTTCTCATGGCTGGCTGGCATCTGCCTGGCTTCTGGCCCGGAGTGTGTTCCTCTCTTTCTCTTTCTTTCTCTCTCTCTCTCCTTCTTTCCTCCTTCTCTTCTCTTGTTCTTCTCTTCTGAGACTAGAGTCCTCCTCCTATTTATTCTCTCTGCCTGCCAGACCCTCCTCTCCTTCTCTCTGCCTAGCTATTGACTGTTTAGCTCTCTATTAGACCAATCAGGTGCCTAAGGCAGGCAAGGTGAAATAAATGTAACACACCTTTACACAGTTAAAGTAATATTCTGCAGCATAAACAAAGGTAACACATCCTTACATAGTTGAAGTAATATTCCACAACATCACTTAATGCTACTTTTTGTGTTCTTCAAAATTTGCATGAGCTTTGCCACATGGCCAGACCATACTTTTGCTAAACATTAGATGTCTGCCAGCCACCTGGGTGCTTGGGGCAAACCAATTCACCTATTTTAACTACCGTGGGATTCATCAAACTAAGGTGGCATACTATACTTTGACTTCTACTGTCATGGTGACAAATTCCTGGCAATAGAAACTTAAGTAAGGGGGGAAGGATTTACATTAGCTCACAGTGTAAGCAGGAATTCAGTCCATCCTGGTGACGCATGGCCTTGGGAGTGGGAGGTGATTGCGCTGTTATCTGCAGTCAGGAAGCAGGGAGTAGGACTAGGTTATAAAATCCCAAGGCCCACCCCCACCACCCCCGGTAGCTCACTTTCTCCAGTGAGGTTCCACACCCTTCTAGAACAGCACCACTAGCTGAGGACCGAGTGTTCATACACAGGAGATGCTTAACATTCAAACCCCAGTGTATATGAAATCTACACTGTATATGAACTCAGTTCCCTATGGGTAGCCAGGCATTCAGGCTCTTCCCAACTTTTCTCTATTACAAACAATGCTGCAGTTACTGGAGGCCTTCATAATTAGGGAAGAATGAAGTCCTTGGGATCAAGACACCAACAACCATGTGAGCAGGAGAAAAAGATGGTGAGAGATACAGCTATGCCGGGAGAAGGGAACATTTCCCAGGCTGGAGTTTTCTCCTCGTTTGGCAGAGAAGGGAGGAAGCCCACCTGTCTGGTACTCTCTGATGCTCTATGTTCTGAGAGTCCACGGATAGGCACCCTCAGAGCTGGGCCTATACCTTTGCACTGATGACTTTCACAACTGGATATGCACATAGAGGACGTCCACCTTGTGTCTCTTCCACAAGGACTTGAGTAGTGTTTGGAACACAACCATCTCATTTGATTTGTTGAATATCACAAACACCTCATGTCAATCACAGTTCCCATTTTTTCAGTTGGGGGGATGGAGCACAGAGAGGTTAAGGAAATTGTTCAGAGCCGCGCAGTTAGTAAGGGATGGAGCCAGATTCAAACCCAGGCAGGATGACTCCAAAGTCCACATTCTTAACATCTGTACTGCCTCCCATAATTTTCCACTGGCCCAATCCTTATCTCATTCCCCTTTTACAGCCTTGCCTCTCCCCTGCTTCAAGGGAAAGGAGCAAGGCTGCCCAAGCTCTGAACTCTTGCCTCATCAGCAGAGTTACCCACCACTCCCTACAATCCCCCAAACGAACGTTTGTGTTTGCAGGTCAGATCTTACATCAACAGTGTATTCCTTAACACACTCTTAACACCCTCTGCCTGGCCTTTCTCCCTCTTCAGGTGCCAGTATCACGTCATCAAAAGCAGAAATCGGGAGAGTGGGAGCTTGCAAGTTATGTCTACTATCTCTACCGAAATCCACATAATCACTATTAAAAAATAGTCTGAAAATAATATGTATCAAACCTGCCAGCCTTTGGGAAGACTTGGGGTGCCATGCACATCTGTGGACCAAAAGGGTAGCGTGATTTCTTTTATAATTGTTGAGCTCATTGCTCTGTG
Organism: Peromyscus leucopus; assembly: GCF_004664715.2. NCBI lineage: Eukaryota > Metazoa > Chordata > Mammalia > Rodentia > Cricetidae > Peromyscus > Peromyscus leucopus. The sequence continues at coordinate 6,534,563 of NC_051072.1, read as the reverse complement.
TGTGTTGGTGACAATAAATTGGGGAATGACAGCATCCAATCACTTCTCTTTATTTTCTCTGCGTACAGCGTTTGCTTTTTGCTGGCTTGCTCTGTCCGCTACCGAGAGAGCTGCGTTGGGAACAGCCGCAGCTCAGATACGGTTTGCTTATTTCTTCCTTGCAGTTATGCCAAGTTTCTCTTGGCGTGGTTTAAAGCCATCTTATCAGTTGTCTACAATTTAGGGCTGTTCTGGGATCCTTTTGAATAGCTTTTTTTACCTGTTGACCAGGCTCACTTCCAAGTCTACTTGACCTGGTACTAATGCAGCCACACAGCCCTGTTCATTATTAGTGTGGTTAAAATGGGTCTCTCCCAGACCACACTTGAGTTGCCTCTCCTCCAGCCTGAGAAATCTTGTCTCGTAGCTGCACTGTTCACTCCCCATCTTGGATTCCTAAACTGTTGTAGCAAATGATCCCAAACCCAGTGCCAGGCATGGCAGAATGTGTTCCTCGGAGGTCTGGGGGCTTGAAGTATAAAATCAAGGTGCAGTGACCACACAGCTTAAAACACAGACCTTCACTGGAATTCTTCAGCATCTGTCTCCACAAATGCTTCTTGAGCTCATCTTCTCACACTGGATTGCCTCTTTCCTGGTTTCATTTATAGTACCTAAAAAGGAGGCAGAAGAGGAGCATAGGTCTGGTGATCGGATGGCTGAATACCCTAACTGACATTATAGAACCTTCATCCAGTGACTGATGGAAGCAGATGCAGAGATCCATGGCTGGGTCCCAGGCAGAGCTCCAGGAGTCTGGTCGAGTAGAGAGAGAGGAGAAATTCTATGAGCAAGAGATATCGAGACTATGACTGGAAAAAGTACAGAGACAACTAACCAAACTAGTCGAAACACATGAACTGTGGACCAATAGCTGAGGAGCCCCCATGGTACTGGACTAGGCCCTCTGGATAAGCGAGACAGTTGTTTAGCTTGAACTGTTTGGGGGTCCCCAGGGAGTGGGATTGGGACCTGTCCCTAGTGCATGAGCTGGCTTTTTGGAGCCTAGTGCCTATGGTGGGACACCTTGCACAGCCTTGGTGCAGGGAGGAGGGGCTTGGACCTGCCTAGGCTAAATGTGCCGGGCTCTGCTGACTCCCCATGGGAGACCTTGCCTTGGAGGAGGGGGGAGTGGAGGGTGGGTTGGGAAGAGGGGCTGGGGGTGGGAGGAGAAAGGACAGGGGAATCTGTGGTTGATGTATGGAATGGGTGGGAAATCTCTTAATTAAAAAAAAAGAAGAAAGAAAGAAAAAAAAGAGGAGCATAAGGTGCAGCTCTCCCCATCTCAACCACTGTGGTCATTTCCCGAGGAGAGCAGAAGAAAGGCAGCATTTGATACAAATCTACTGTGACTTTTTATGTGTTTGTCACATGACCCTCTTTAAAAAAAACACCTTAGGCAAGGAACTAATGAAGAGTCCTTGCTTTTGCATATTTTCTGAAGTTACAGCCTCAGCAACTGCACCTAGCATATGTTCCACCCAAGAAAGCATGCTAATTGTACACGAAACAGAAAGCCTTGAAAACGTAATGAGAACTTGCCCATCGGACCGGCACCGTGCAGAGAGTCATTTCTCCTGAGTGACCCTCAGCCTTCTTGCTCATTGTCACTTGTCATCAGGGTAGGCTCCCAGATGGCTCTGTCCAGGTGTCCTGACACATTTCAAAAACCAGGCCTTTACCATCCAAACAAATGTTTTCCTGACTCTGGAAGGGTTCCTCCGAGAACTTGCGTACTACATGCTCAGCACCAACGGTTAGTTGGACTCTGCAGAACTTTCCAGAAGACTGCTGCAGAATTAATATTCATCTAACTATATCCATTCCTGCTGTCATTGGAAAGAAGGAAGAAAGGAGGGAGGGAGGGAGGGAGGGAAGGAGGGAGGAGAGGTTGCTGAGTGGGTAAAGCATGCTTGTCTGCCATGCAGATCTGATGACCTGAGTCTGGACCCCAGGAACCCATGGGGCAAAGCTGGACACCACAGCTCAAGTCTCTGTGACCTCAGCACATCCCCATGGGGAGAAGAGAGGTCTAGACAAAAGTCTTAGAAGCTCATGAGTCACCTAGCATGAGTTACACAGTGACAAAGAGACCTGGTCTTAAGAAAAAGCTGTAAAGGTTACAAGTGAGACCCAAAAGTGATCCTCTAACTTCTACACACATGCTATGGGATGCATGGACACACATACGCGCACACACACACACACACACACACACACACACATGCACACGCACATGAATGCACGCGCGCACACATCAAACGGGCACATTATGTGCCTATTCAGAACGGAGTTTCTAAGGCTTTGTGTTTCTTGGACTGCAATGGATATTGTTACAGATAGGGGAAGCTGCATTTGTAGAGGCCTTGAACTGTGAAAAAGTAAACACAAAAGCTTGGGCTGTAGCCACTGGCAAGCAAGGGAGTCTTTAAAGAAGGTAATTCAAGCGCAAAAAGAAGAGCAGAAAGCTGTTAGTTAGGGAAGAAACAGGAGCCCCCGGGGGCCCAGTCAGCCAACAGCTCAACCCAGGCAATAATTGGTGCTTTTCCCCGTGGAAGAGCCACTCTGGAAGGGCATTGTCACCTAGAGGCCAGCACCTGAAGGCAGCACCAAGCCTGGGTGGTCTAGTCTCGCTGTTGCTCATTTGCAGCCCCACAGGGAGGTAGCAGGTCCCCCAATATCTTACAAATTTAACTGAGGCTGTCATGTATGGAAAAGGGAAGAGAGACCGGTGATTCCCCTCCCTCTGTCCTTCCTTCTGGAGCCTCACCATGGAATGTCGACATTACTGGAAGTGATTGTATCATGTCACTTCTCTCATTGCAATGACCTGTGTCAAGTTCTGAAAGAATAAATTTAAAAAAAAAAAGCGTAGGTTAAAACCTACTTAATGCAACTTAAGGAGCAAAAGACTCCTTTGGGCTCACACTTTGAGGGGATATGTTATGTCCACGATGGAAGGAAAGGCGCGGAGGCAGGAGAGTGCCCACATGTGGATGGATCAGGAAGTAAAGAAAGGAGATGGTTGATCATATGGCTTTCTCTTTTCCCACCTTGTATTCTCTAGAACCCCAGACTGTGGGGATAGTCCTGCCAACATTTAGGGTATGTCTTCTATCCTCTGTTAGTATTCTCTCACAGACACCACACAGGTGAGCTTCACCAACGCCTTAGGTGTTTCTTAAATCCAGTCAAGTGGCCCAACCCTACTACAATCCCCTCTGTCTCGGCCAGGCCTGCTGAGCGTTGGGATTATAGGTGTGTACCACCACACCTAGTCCTCTGGAATCTTAGCCATCTGGTCCCTGAAAGACAAGATAGGACGTCAACAGTGTAGTCGAGAGGACTGTAATAAGCCAGGCATGATAGTGTGTGCTTGTAACCTCAACACTGGAAGTGGGAGGATGGGCTGCAGTTCCAGACCAGCCTGGACTATACGGCGAAACCCTGTCTCCAAAAATAAAAACACCAGAGACATGTCCCTGGGATTGCTGCAGGAAGTGGGATGATTCTATAAGTGAAAACATTTCAAATAAATGGCTCCTGGACCTCCTCAGAGCCCAGGGGCTGACTGCAGCAGCTGTGCAGGTATGCTTAATCCATAAAAGCCATCTACCCAGGGCTGGAAATGCAGCTGCTACCTGCTTAGCAGCCATGTCCAAGGCCTTTGTTTCAATCTACAGCATAAGAGAAAGAGACAGAGACAGAGAGAACGTTGTGGGCTATCCATCAAAGAAGACTACTCAGACACAGTTTTAAACCAATAGAAGTCTTTATTAGCTAGCTGATAACTACACTGTGCGTTCGGGATCCCAGTGTTAGCCCTGAGCCTTTCTCAAGGTAAATTTTTAAGAACAAAAACTATATTCTGCGTTCACATACTCCATTTAACCAGAAGCAGAACTACAGAAGCCAAGAGCAATGATAGTACGTTTAGAGACCTTCCCAGAACTGTGGATTTTGATAGATTCAATCTTTGTTTCCACATTGGCAGGTGGTGATGTTTAACATGCTGAGTTTTGTGGTCTGGATGGTACTTCCATCATGGTATCAGCTGTGCTCAGGTCTGAAGGCCTGTTACAAGAAAAAGAGGAAAGAGGGAAGAAGGAAGGGAAGGACAGACGAACGGACAGAAGGAGGTAGGTAAGCAGGAAGGCAGCAGGCAGAAAGGCAGGCAGGCAAGCAAACAAGGGCTGAGGAATTGGTTCCATTGATAAAGTGCTTGCTTACCACACAAGCTTGAGGACCTGAATTCAATCCCCAGAATCCACATTTAAAAAGCGAAGAAGCACATGTTTGTAATTCCAGTGCTAGAGAGGCAAAGACAAGTGGATCTCTGGCACTTGCTGACCACCTAGAGACCCTCTCTCAAAACTCAAGGTGGATGGTACCTGGGGGTGACACCTCAGTGTGTAGACCCTGTCTTCCATACGCATGCACCCCCACCCACATGTAAACATGCACAGGCATGCAGACACAAGAGAATATAGCCGAACTCTTCTCCTGTTTCCTCATTTCTAATGTTTCTACGGCATAAGTGATCAAATGAAGTGTTGTGAATTATTTGAAAGTCCAAGAAGGAAGGTACTTTCCAAATGAAGTATTGGGGGATTTTGTTTGTTTGTTTGTTTGTTTGTTTTTTAACCAATAAGTCTGTTATCTTAACAAAAGCTAAAGGTGTCTCGCTGGGCCCTGGGGAGGAACCCATCTTGGCTCTTCCTAGATTCAGATGATCTGGACATTCCTGAGCTTCTTGCATCATAACACCTGCCTGTTGTCCTGTGGCTATCTTCCCTCCTCATACGATCCAAATTTTCCTTTCTTCTAAGGACAACAGACGTAGGGCCTACCCTGCACCAGTATGACTTCTTCTGAGTTTGAATATATCTGGAAAGACCTTCTTCCAAATTAGGTCATACCCAGGGGCCTTGAGGGGGAGAACCTGAACTTTTTAATCCACTACAATCCATTTACATAGAGTGTAACTCCAGATGCTGTTGGTGACGAGCTTGTAAGCCCATCGGTGGGGAAACAGGGTATATCTTCATGTGGTCATTACAGAGCACAGTTATGGAAATGAAAAGCCAGCTTTCAATTCTCACTTCAGTAGTGGAGTTAAGCTGTCCATTAAAAAGCATCAAATCATTTGTTGTCATTTGTTTTCTTAATCTTAACCATTGTGTTTAGTCTAGATATTAATCCTCTGTCAGATACAGAGCTGGCAAATATTTCTCTCCTAGTCTTGGGCGTGGTTGCTTTATAGAGACTTGTAGTTTGACGAGGTCTCATTTGTTGATTGTTGGTGTTGATTCCTAAGCAAGCAGAGTCCTGTTGAAAGGTCACATGTACCTATGTGGTAAAGTGTGCTACCCAACTTAGTCTCAGAGTCTTGGGTTTCACATTGCGGTTGCTGGCCTATTTGGAGGTGATTCTTGTGCGGGAAGTAATTTTTTTTTTTTTTTTTTTTTTTTTTTTTTTTTTTTTGATCTTTGTGGAAAATTCAAGGTCAGGTGTATCTCTTTTTTTTTTTTTTTTTTTTTGTTACGGATAGTCGGGAATCCTCCAGCAACATTCTATGTGTTCAGGGTTCCTTCAGCTCTCCAGGGTCTTTTGTGCTGCCATATGAATTTTAAGATTTTTCTTCTAGGTCTGTGAAGAACACAAGGGGACTTTGATTGGATTGCATTGAATCTGTAGGGTTTTTTTTATTTTTGTTTTTTGGGTTTTTTTTTTTTTTTTTTTTTGGTTGGATGGTCATTTTCACAGCATTAACTCTACCAATCCATGAGCCTGGTCATTCTTTCTATCATCTAGTGTCTTCATTAATTTCTTTCTTCAGGGACTTAAAGCTTTTGTTGTAGGAATCTTGTACCTCCTTGGTTAGGTTTACTTCAATGTTATTTATTTATGAATCTATTGTGAATGGGATAATTTCTTTCACTCCTTTCTCATTACACTTGCTATTGGTAATTTTTTTGTATGTGTGAGTTTTGTATCCTGATACTTTGCTGAAAGTGCTGGGGGTTTTCAGGTGGAAATAATTTGGGATCTTTTATGGATAGTGTCCTATCATCTGCAAATAGGGATAATTTGACATCTTCCTTTCCTATTTGTGTCTTGCCTCGTTGCTCTAGCTAGGAACCCCAGGCCTGTATTGGGCAGGAGTGGAGGCATCAGATAGCCTTGTCTTGTTCCTGGTTTTTATGGTATCGCCAACATTCAGGATGATGTTACAATGGGCTTGTCATATATAGTTTCTATTATGTTGAGGTATATTCTTTCCAGTCTTATTCTCTCTAGGACTTTTATCATGAAGGAATGTTGGGTTTTGTCAAAAGACCTTTTCTGACTCTATTAAAGTGACTATATCATTTTGGTCTTTAACCCTATTTAAATGATTTATCACAATTATCAATTTGCACATTTTGAACCTTATCTAAATCTCTGGATAAAGCCAACTTGATCATGGTGGATGATCTTTTTGGTGTGTACTATAATCAGTTTGTAAGTATTTTGATGAGAATTTTTAAATCTATGTTATTAGGGATATTGGGCTATAGGTCTTGTCTAAGTTAGGGTTTTCTGTTGCTGTGAAGAACACTATGATCATGGCAACTCTTATAAATAAACATTTAATTGAGGGGCTTGCTTACAATTTCAGGGGTTCAGTCCATTATCATCATGATGGGGAGCATGGTGGCGTGCAGACAGACATGGTGCTGGAGCTGAGAGTGCTACATCTTACAGACAACAGGAAGTTGACTGACTGTCACACCAGGGAAGCTTGCTCAAAAGAGACCTCAAAGCCTGCCCCTATGGTGACACACTTCCTCCAACAAGGCCACACCTCCAACAAGTGCTACTCCCTTTGGGGGCCATTTTCTTTCAAACCACCACATTCCCTTTGGGGCCACCAAGGACTTATAGCCATATCATAATGCAAAAATTCATTAAGTCCAACTTCAAAAGTCCCCATAGTCTATAACAGTCTCAAACTTATTTCAAAGTCCAAAGTCTCTTCTGAGATTCATGCAGTCTCTTAACTGTAATCACCTGTAAAAATCAGAATCAAAAAGCAGATCACATACTTTCAACACATAATGGCACAGGATATACATTACCATTCCAAAACACAGGGAAGGGAGCATAATGAGGAAAGACTGGACCAAAGCAAGACCAAAGACCAATGCAAGATCCAAACTCTGCATCTCCGTGTCTGATGTCAAAACACTCTTCAGGTCTCCAATTCTGTTCACTTTTGTTGACTGCCACACTCTTCTTTCTCTTGGGCTAGTTCTACTTCCTGTTAGCAGCTCTCCTCAGCAAATATCCCACGATTCTGGCGTTTCTAACATCTTGGCTTCTCCAAGGCAATCCAGGTTTCAACTTCACAGCTTCACACAAGGGCCTCTCTTCTAGGCCTCCAATTAGGGACAACCCTGACACATGCCCTTGCCTCAGCGACTTTTGTCCATAACTCCTTCTGCTGTCCTTAACTCTAAAGCCAGCTGAAGCTGCTGAGTTCTGCTGCTTGCTGGGGCTGGAGCATGGTACCCTTGTTCAACTACATTTTCATCAGCTTTCTGTCTTTCACTGCCTAAGCTTGGCTGTCCTGAAACTTGCTCTGTAGACTAGGCTGGCCTCAAATCAGAGATCTAGCAGCCTCTGCCTTCCCAGTGCTGGGATTAAAGGTGTGCCCCCACTACACCTGGCTTTTCTTCTGTTCCTTTTCCCAAGTTAGAAATTTAGCTGAGTGGGATCTTGCCCTGAGGTCACCACTCCCTTTATTCCATTTCTTAATCCGTTTATCTCCTTGAAGAGAGGACTTAGCTGCATTCCATTTTCTGGTGCCCTTTTTCTTCTCAAATATTTTTCCTTGTTCAATTTGATCCTTTTGATTATATATCTTCATTAGAGTTACCACTAATACCCACAGGACAGATTCTACACTAGGCTATTTTGAGATTTCTTCTGCCAACAGAATTAATCCAAAACTCTTCACTTTGGCCTCAGGCAGACTCTTCAGACAAAGGCAAAAGGCAGCCACTTCCTTCACCAAAATATCACAAGAATGATTTTTACACAATACACTAAAATTCTTCTCCTCTGAAACCTTGCTCCTGCTAGGACGGCCCATTAAGCAGTGCTTAAAGCATTCCACTGCTTGCATAACTCAAAGTACCAAAGTCCAAATTCCTCCAAACACATGGTCAAGCCTATCACAACAATACCAGGACTGTTATCAACTTCTGTCTAAGTTAGAGTTTTCTATTGCTATGAAGAGACACCATAATCACAGCAACTCTTATAAATGAAGCATTCAGTCCCTCATCATCGTGATGGGGAGCATGGCAACATGCAGGCAGATGTGGCTGAGAATCCTACATCTTGCAGGCAACAGGAAGTTGACTAACTGTCACACTGATGGAAACTTGAGCAAAAGAAATCTTAAAAGCCTGCCCCCACAGTGACACACTTCCTCCAACAAGGTCACACCTTCTAATAGTGCCATTCGCTTTAGAGGCCATTTTAATTTCAAACTACTATAGGTATATTTGTTATTGTTTTTATCTCACTTTTGTATTAGAGTAAAAATGTAAAGATTGCAAGCTGGTGCTTAACTGGAAGCTTCCTCCCAGTTAGTGCTAGGAGAGAAGTCATCAATAGTTTTTCTGCAGCTCTGAACCACATGAGCTAGAGTAACAATAGACCTAGCAAATATGTTCATTGGTGCTATAATAGTACAAATGTTGTGTGGCTTTCAAACTGGATTTAGGATCTACTCCATAAAAGATAACCCAGGTTTGGTACTGTAAACGCTGCTGAAGACCTTGGCTGAGAGGTCATAGGCCCTAGGATAGATCCTACTAGTATGATTTTACTAAAGGAACATAGTATCAAACTGCTTCTAAATGCTTGTTCTTGTACTCAGAGATAAGGGCATCTGCCACCGCATCAGAGAAGCTTCCACATGCAGTGAACACAGAGACTCGTCATGTACAGACAGTAGGCGATAAGTGACTGTGGACTGCTCCGCCCTAACTGGGGCATCTGTAACATAGGCCCTCTCCCAAGGCTTGTGGAACATCATGGAAGTGGGAGAGAGAGAAAGAGCAAAAGCAAAAAGGACAGTTATGAAGTGCAGTCCTACGGGCCATCACAACCATGAAGTCCCAGCAGCTATAGTTGTCTGCACAAGATCAAGCCAGTCAACATGGCAGCCTGGACAGGGGAGGGTCTCATGAGACCCCACCCCTAAGTGAAGAATTTAGAGCAAGTGGTAACTGTTGAGTCAGTTTTCTTCAGCCGTATGGCCCACTGTCGGTTGTCTATGATCCAGAGGATGCCCCTGAACTTCTGTGCATATGTGCAGCACTAGATGGACTCAGTGGGTTAGGAGGGGGAAAATGAGGGGGGAGGGGAAGAGGAGGAGGAGGAAAAGAGGAAGTAAACTTGGAAGAAAACTGCAAAGGAGTATTCCAGGAGGGGTTGCGGGAAGGAGTAGGAAGCAGATACAACCAAAATACATTGTATCCAGGTATGAAATTACCAAAGGGACAAAGTCAACAGGGAGAGGTGTTTCATACTTGTAGTCACAGAACTTCCAAGGTAGAGGCAAGAAGATCAGAAGTTCAAGGTCATCCTTAGCTATACAGCAAGTAAAGAGTCAACCTAAGCTGCTAGAGATCCTGTCTCAGGGAGAGAAAGACAGAAGAGACAGAGAGACAGAGAGAACCAAGGAGGCTGAGGCATGAATTCCAGGAGTTCCAGACCAGCCTTGAAGGTTACCTTGTAAATTGGAGGCCTTGGAGGCCAATGTCAGTTACAAAGTGAGACCTTGTTTCAAGGGGGAAAGAAATGAATGTCTGAATCTTGTACTCTCCTCATCAAATAATAAAAGTATTGGTATAAACTTGGGCTCATTCCTCCAGTCCCATCTGTCAAAGTAAAGAAATAGCCCTGCAAATCCTTGCCTCCTTACTGTGACTGAAGAACTGGCAGATGTAAAATGTTACCAGATTTGAGACTTGACCATTGCTAATTTCAGCATCATCTGGCTTGGGGGAAGGGAGTGGCTATTAAGCAACAGACATAATAAATCCATTACCTCGAAAGGTAGTTCTAGTGGCTTTAATCCCACAATCTTTCTGATGTTACCCTGAGGCCTTTTAACTTTGGAGCTACTTAGCAATGAATATTGCCATTACTATCATGATGGCAAATACTGAGTGTCAAGAGTTCATTGGGTTGGATGACTCACCTGGGGACAATAAAAAAGAGGTCAGCCCTACATAGAGCCCTCCCTAGGGTGATGGTTCCTGCATCATTGGTGTTATCTCTAATGGTCTGCTGCTTTATACAAGGATACTTTCTGGAGTTCTGGGGATCTGGTTGATTCTGGAGTGTAGGGACCTGGAGATGTTCCTTTCATAGGTATGGAGCCTGATCATGGCGTGAAATGTGGGAAAGGAAACAGTTGTGATTTCTGTATTTATTATGCCAGTCATTCTGATCATCTGGCAATCATATGAACATAATGAGAAAGACCACACATGTGAGTCTGCTCTTCCCCAATTTGTGAAAGTAAGAATTCCATCTGCTCACCTGCCACTCTCAGAAAGTGCTCTGTTGCCGGTGACCTCAGGGGATTGGGAATGTGTATGTGTCTGTGTGTATTTTGGTTGGTGTTTGTCTTGATGAACCACTGAGTAAAGGATCCTTTCTCTTCCTGCCTTCTCTTTGCTCAGCACCATTAAGACTCACTCTTGCTGCCTCAGTCACATCCCCAGTGGAAATTCTAACCATGTTTCTCTAAGCCCCTAGAAACCAATGCTCCTAAGCAAGAGAGTCTTGAATGGTTTCAAAACACTTTCAAAAAGAATCCAATAGTTGTCTGCTATGGCCTGGATGTTTATATTCCCCCTAAATTTCTCTTGTAAAAACCCTAACCTCTAAAGTGACAGCTTTAGGGAAATGATGAGCTCAGGAGGGCTCCACTCTTGTGAATGGAGTTGTGTTCTTATAAAAGAAGCTCCTGAGAGCTACCTTCATTCCACCAGGTGAGATAACAGAAGGCATCATCTCTGCAGAATAGAAAGACTCTTCACCCAACCTTGAATCCATCAGTGCCCGATCTTGGATTTCTGGGTCTCCAGAACAGTGCTGCCCTGATATAAATTCCTTTATGACAGTCAGAGTGAATGAAAATGCTGTATGAGCAGAGAAAAGCAAACAACACTCAGAAGTCTACCCCCACCCAGCCCTACAGGGTGCCTATTGGAATAGATTGTTTGTTTGTTTGTTTGTTTTTAAAAAAATCCCTGGACCATTTCACTGGTGGGAGGAGCATGAGCATTTACTATAGTTTCAGAAGCACCCACTAAAGTCACATGTCTATTTGCTGTCAAACAAAGGCTCCATTAATCCTGGCCTTCTGATGCCTCTAGAGCAGTCATTCATTACTAAGCACTGGTATTTCACAAGGTCTTTAAAAAAGAAAATGACCCCAATTTAGTGCGCTCAGTCTGTTTTGTTAAGTAAGAATGTTTAAAAAAACATTCAATATAATTGCTATTATATCAGTCCACAAAGGGAAGGTCAGAACTGGCTGAGGCTGAGGAGCTGGGGCAGTCAGTAAAGTGTTTGTCATAAAAGCCAGAGTTCAGATCCCCATCAGCCAAGTGTGGGGAGCACACCTGTAATCCTCGAGCTGGGGAAGTGAGGTAGGAGGGTCCCTGGGGATCCCTGACAGCGAGTCTTGAGGAAATGGTGCACTCGAGGTTCAGTCAGCCCAGAAAGAAGGGACAAGGAGTCAGGGAAATGGCTCCGTAGTTAAGAGCACTTACTCTTCTTGAAGAGGGCCCAGGTTCAACTCCGAGCACCCACATGACAGCTCACAACCATCTGTAAGTCTGGCTCCAAATGATCGGATACCCTCTTCTGGCTTCCATGAGCTTCTACACACATGTGCTGCACATACATACCCTCAGAAACACATCTGTGCACAGAAAATGAGCAGGTTTAAGAAATATAAGGGAAGAGTGAGAAAGGAAAACACTCAAGTCCACTTCTGACCTCCACACGTACACACACACACACACACACACACACACACACACACACACACACACAAAGCCAAGCATGGTGGCTCACTCCCATAATCCCAGAATGCAGAAGGATAAGGCAGGAGGTTTGCCGTGAACTCAAGGCCAGCCTGGGTTATCCAATGAGTTCTAGCCTCGACAGTAAGATCCTATCTCAAAAACAGGAAAAAGAATAAACGTCCTATCAATGAACACTATTATTCTTTAATTAAAGACACGGGGACTCAGCTCCCCTGCATGACAACTCAGTGATTTGGGGCAAGTTCCTTAACCTCTCCATGCTCTTGTGGCCACATCTGCAGAATAAGGAGTCAACAAGACTTGAGTGGCTTTTAAGGATTAAATGGGGATTAGCAATGAGTCTTTGTTTCAACAAACCTGTAATTTATCCCAGCACTGTTGTTAGTTTAGTTACTCGAACTATAATTTGCAACTGTGACTATTCCTGGACAAGGTATATGTGCCACCGGTTTTGTGAGACCCCTCTAAGACTGAGTCAAAGTCTCCATAGCTTCCTTCAGAGAGCCATGGGGAGAAAGGGAGCCAGGAGACCCCTCACAGAGGAGAGGAAATCTTGGGGGGATATTAGGGAATATAAGATCTTTTAAAAGGAATGAACTAGGCTGTTAGATGAGAACTAGACCAAGTGACCGTGTCGTGTCTAGCACATGCAGGTTAAAGTCTAGAAGCCTGAACTCTCTCCCATCACCTTCAGTCAGCCTGTTTATTGATTGAAGAACCGGCTTTCATCAAAACAGCAGTTTCTTTTTGCTAATCCACCTCCATTTGTAAGAGCAATCCTAGAGGAAAGTCTCTCCAGTTCTGACCCTGACCTGAAGGAGATGTGCTTCCAGTTCCGGGGGGAGGGGGGAGGGTTGGGGAGTTGGGGGGAGGAGACGTAGCAGACAGCTTTCAGTAGATCCTGCACAGAGCTGTTGAGGACATCATGGTATCCAGGCGACAGGATCCTAGTTGATGCCCCTTGCAGCTGTGTTAGGTCCACCATGGCATCACCGGGAACTCAGATGCAGCCATAGGGCTGATGGCAAGTCTATATTTAGACAAGTTCCCCAGGGCAATGGTAAGAAAGTGCACGATGATATGAGAAGCACTACCGCAACCCAACTCTTTAAATAAAAGTACACCAGAGATGATGAGCTTCAAAACCCTCCATGATGGCAGGATGGCCTAGCACCCATCTTCATGGGACCACATTTATTGCTCATCTGTGTATAGAGGATAACAGCTGCCCACAGACAGAAGGCTGTTCCATAGAGCTTTACAACTGCCCTATTACATTACTTGCAAAAGAACCAACTGCCCCACCAAGACTTTGATATTTCCAATAACCTGTAACATCTGGATTTTTTTTTATCATTTGTGCTTTTATAGGCGAGCTCAGAGACCTTAGATGGATTGTCTGGATCACTCAAGTTCAAGTTCAGAGCTCCTTCTTGACGTCCCAAAGCCCATGACCTGCCACAGCTGAGAAGAGGATCCCACATGGACCATTCAAATTCCTGGTCACCCAGGACCAGTTGATTACAAGAGCTGTTTCCAACTCCAGGGCCTTAATTTCTACCTGCAGCTGCAACAATCCATTCAGTTCATACATTTCACAACAGGTCTACTGTGGTGGCCCACAGAGGCTTCCTAGTGAGACCTTACTCAGGGTCAGAGAATCTGAGCTTGCTTTAACCATCAGGGCTGCATAATAGGATGATTTGCCCACGGGCATGTTTACCAGGTGTTTGGAAGGGTCTACACTTGGCTGTATGGGGTGCTTTGATCTAGCAAGGGGGAGGTCTTTTGCCTCTCCCCTTGGCATATTATAAAAAGTCCTTTTGAATAAAGCTCTGGGCAGCTGGGTATTGACCCAGAGCCCTCCCAAAGCCATCCTGTGTCTCTGTCTTTCTTATCATCTCTTTCTATCTTTCTATCTAATACTTCCTCATTCCTCTCTCCTCCCCCCAAGAACCTTCGAAAGGTGAAAGCAGGTTGGAGCTGGACTCTTGACAGACTCCCACAATCTACTCCTTACAACCTTCAGTTCTTTGCACTTTAAATCTAGTTTACATACACTAACCAGAAGCCCGGCTCTGGGGCTGATTCATCACCTAGCTCAGAGGTCTTTAAGTCATTACCTGGGGTTTTGTTGTTAGGGCAGCGACTAAGCCTGTTCCAGGTCTCATGGAACTAAGTGGAGTTGCTGAAACTGTGAAGTCACGAGGGTTTCTAGCAAACAGGTGAGCAAGGGCACCACAGTGCAAGAGGTACAAGCAGGGAGAGACTGAGCTGAGTGAACTTGGAAGCATCCCTGGGGAGCAGGGGCTTTGGTAACCTGGCTCCCAGAGGTGAGAAATAGGGAGCTAGGCCAACTCCTTCATAGCTGTGGATCTCCAGGGGCTATAACTAAAAGCCAAATTGCATTAGAAAGGAAATGTAGGCATCTGGATCCACATGGGCAGAAGGGACATTGACATTTCTCAGATCACCTGGTCAGTGTGCTAGAGTCATTACTGTAGCTGAAGTTTTCTCTGGTCCTGCCCAACCCCACAGACCCTGCAGCCCTTATAAAAATAATCACTCAGAAACTTATGTTAATTAAAACTGCTCAACCATTAGCTCAGGCCTACCACTTACTAGCTCTTACACTTAAACTCAGCCCATTTCTGTTAATCTATATGTCACATGTGTTCTGTGGCTTTACCTGTGTGTCATTACATGCTGCTCTCTGTACAGTGGGCTGGTGTCTCCTGACTCTGCCTTCCTGTTCCCAGAATTCTCCTTGTCTATTTATTCCACCTGTATTTCCTGCCTGACTACTGGCCAATCAGCATTTTATTTATCAACCAATCAAGGCAACACAGTCACAGCATACAGAACATCCCACAGCACCTCCCCTTTTCTGTCTAATCAAAAAGGAAGAGTTTATGTTTAACAAAGTAAAATTACATATAACAAAACAGTTATCAAGCAAGAATTATAGTTATAATATCTAGTCTATTTGTATTTGGCAAAATTAATGAAAATATTCTATCTAGTCTATATTTGTGAGTCTAAAGTTTTATATCTAATTTATCTTTTATCATAACCAAGGAAAATCATAATTATAACTGTTTAGTCTTTAACTACATCAAAGACCTCAGAAGGATATAATATTACCTAAGAAAATAGGAAGAGCATTGTAAGCAACTTCCGAAACTGGAAATGACAGAGACAGCTGCCTGCCTGGACAGTCATCAAAGTTCCTCTGCAATGTTGGAGCATCCATCTTTAGCCCATAGGCCTAGTCTCTCAGCCACTTTTCTCTGTGTCCTGTAGAATGTCTGGCAGTCTCTTCTGTGAAGCAGGAACCTAAAGGACCATTTTGCCTTGCAAAGTTCAGTGATCACCTTCCTATGGGTCCTTCATGTCTAACATTTTGTCAAGCAGTCCAGGCAAGAACAGTTTCTTCCCAAATGGCTACTTTTGCCAAGAATAAGATAAACTCCATATGGAGTGTCTTTGATGCCCATCTTTCTCTTTGAAGTAAATTGGTGCTGCCAGGAGCAGATGTGTCTCATTTTCCAGGAAAGTCTAAGTTTTTAAGACATTTTAAATGCCATATTCTGTAGGTATTTGAAGTGTTTGAAGATTACCTACCTAATTGAAATATATCTATGTATACCTAGAAAACTTAACTAACATGACTGTAAGTTTGGTTATCATAGATGACTAATTATTAATCTGTATTTCTCAACTATACACTACAATTTCTGGGGAAAGCTGTCAAGGTCACAGAGCCAGTTGTCGACAGCCACTTCTGAGGTAGATCATCGAATCTACTCTGAGAAAAAGGATAAAGAAATAATAGGATAAATGGGTAGATGATTGAATCTACTCTAAAAAGAAAAAGGGGAAGATATAAAAATGACAAAAGGTAGATTATTGAAACTTTTATGAAAAGAAAAAAGAGAATATGAATATAATAAGGTAAAAAGATCAATTTTTGAATCTACTTTTAAAAGGAACTACTTGTTTTAAATAGGATAAGCAATGAAAAATTTTTTGTCTGAGTTTATCAAATGTTACTGGACTGGACATTGTTAATCTATATAATGGAGTTTTGTCTGAATCTGTCAAATGTTAATGGGCTAGACATTGTTAATGTAATTTTGATTGTATATATTGTATATACTTATTGGATAGTTTTTCTTGTGTTAGTTATAAGCTTTTTTAAATTTTAGACAAAATAAGGGGAAATGTGGTGGTATTGTATTCCCCCAAAATATTGTGCACCCTAATAAACTTATCTGGGGTCAGAGACAGAACAGTCACTAGATACAAAGGCTAGAAAATGGTGGCACTCACACCTTTAATCCCAGCACTTGGGAGGCAGAGCTAAGCGGATCTCTCTGTGTGTTCAAGGATACAGCCAGCATGGAAACACACGCCTTTAATCTCATTACCAACCATAGAAGACCTGGAGGTCTGTACAGATAGGCAGTGATGAGGAAGTCATGTGGTTGGGTTTACAACCAATGAGAAGGCAGAATAGAAAGTTGATAAAAATGACAAACACACAGGAAGTAGCTCTCTTGCTGAGGAGGACAGCAGCAGCAGTGAAGGATGTTTTTACCTCTTAGCTATTGCTCTGACCTCTTGGGCTTTCATCTCTGCATTGGCTCTGTGTTTCTTATTTAACAAGATGGTTATATCTACATTTCACTTCCCAGCCAGGAATGCCTGATCCTGGCAACCTTCTCTTCCCATTCTGCTGTGGGACTCAGAGAACCACGGGGGGGGGGGGGGGGGATGTGAGTTGCATCAGCCACTATTCCTTAGATGTTTCTGTGAGCCTCTCTAAATGTTTATATTTGGACTGAGTGTCTGGAATCTGAGATTCAACAGTGTGTGCATGCATTTGTGTGTGTATACCATTGAATATTCATAAGTGTGTGCCTGTGGAGGATGCAAGTTGTCATCAGTATCCTCTTCAAAGGATGTCCACTTTATACTTTGAGACAGGGTCTCTCACAGAACCTGAAAATCACTGATTTGTCTAGATTGACTGGCCAGGCCAGCATGACACAGGGATTTTGCCTCCACCTTCCAAGGGCTGGCATTTTTCATGACTGGCTTCTTCATGTGGGTTCTGGGGACCAAACTTGGGTCCTGGAGTTTGCCCAGCAAGCACTTATGAACTGTGCCATCTCCTCAGCCTTCCAGAACTTTCTGAATACTGAGATGATGACACAGTGCTCAACAAGTTTCTAATTGAGAGCTGAGTGTGGTAACACACTTGTCATCTCAGCATTTTGGGGGGTGGAAGCAGGGAACTGCACAAGTGAGTTGAAAGCCAACCTGAGCTATGTGAGGTCCTGTTTTTATTTTTGTTTTTAAAGGTTTTAAATGTTGGGGTCAAACATGGTGACACACACCTAGAATCTCCCAGTACTTAGGAGGATAAGGCAGGAGGATTAAAGTTTGAGGTCATCCTCAACTACACAGCAAGTCCTCACCTAAAAGAAAAAACGTAAAAAAGGAAGAAAGTGGGGGAGGTGAGTGGGTTCTATAGGGCAAGAAGTGTAGCTTGGTGGTACCTTCTGCTTCCTAGACTCAAAGCCCAGCACCAAAAAAAAAAAAAAAAAAAAAAAAAAAAAACAACTTTTAGTTTAGAAGCATTTCAGTTTGGGTGGTGAGAAATGCTCAACCAGTACTCCCAAGCCCAAGAAATACCCAAATTAGGAACACTTCTGGTTCCAAACATTTTGCATTGGGGATGCTCAACCTATGTGCTTGGGAAGTATGCACAAACATGAACTTGGACATCCGAGGAAGTCTAGTTTAAAGCTCCGATTCCTTTCCCACCTCTTTCCTCTAGAATGTAACACAGCCAGATGGACAGTGACTCCCCAAACAGGACAATCAAATCCTTTGCATCCAGCAGTGAGTGTGACCATTATTTATTTTGTTTCATTTAACTGCAGGGTATCTCTGTGTAGTCCCAGATGTCCCCAAACTTGATATATAGACCACACTGGCTTCAAACTCACAGAGAGCCTCCAGCCTCTGCCTCCCAAGTCCTGGGATTAGAGGTGTGAGTCACCACACCCAGCTGTGACCATTATATCTAAAAGGGATGCTTGCAAACAACAAAGGTAGGGTCTGGAGATAGGTCTTCCTGGATTTAGGGTACCTCCACCGTGTCCTTCCCAGAGAACAGGAGGAAGGGATTTAACAGACCTAGCCAAAGGCATGTGGAGACAAGCAGAGATTGGCCTCTACAGCCAATCCTGAGAAAACCTCTAGCCACATCAAGTTCAAAGAGGCAGACAACAGTTTTCACTGAAGCCTTCAGAGAGTATGTGGCCATTATTTCATACTTCCGATCTCCCAAACTGTGAGAAATCCAACTGGCTTAAGTCACTGAACTTTCAATTATTTGTTATGGGTTCCGATGAAATGAATTTAAACTGAAATCAACAGTCATTCACAGTTTAAGTATAACCTTAAAAAAAATCTTTAACTGTACAAATAGCCTGTACAACTTATTCTAAACCCACTCAGATTTGGTTTGAAAACCCCAGATTTGAACATCTATGTTCAGAATATTGGTAATTTTAAGAACACACAGCCTGAAAAAAATATCTACGAAGCAGGGAAGTTCCTTAGCTACGTTGTTCTCAAGGAGGAAAACCGCCTCGCATGCATGTGGAACAGTTTTCGAGGACTCAATAACATGCTGTGGGGATTAGGATTATTTGTGCTAACCCGATAGGATTCTAAATGGTGTTTTCTTTAAAAATGTGCACTAGGCATGAAAGAAAGAACGGGAGAAGAAACTGAACACGAGGAGCTTCGATTTCACCCACGTTCTGCATTGCAGCCCGCCCTCTGTGAGGGGGGCCTCAAATTCCATCCTGCAGTTTTTGAATATAAACAGTTTTATTTTGAGCCATTTCCTTCTCTCATGCTAATGGGAAGTTCTTCAAGCCATCTTGAGCTGAAATGGAATCTACGTGGTAAAGAAGCCCTGCTAAACACGGTGCCTGATCCTCTCCGCAGCCTCATTCTGAATCACTCTCAGAACATTCTGCAGTGATCAGCCACTTCCAAATGAGGAAGCCCTGCCTCAGTTTTCACAGATGTTGGGGTAAAGGACCCTGGACTTACACAGTGGGAGTGGGAGGACACTGTGAGCCCGGTGGTCTAGGTCGAACAGCAGGCAGCCTCGGGGCCCAGAGAACTTGAGTTTGAGTTCTGACCACATCACTCAACACTGTGACACCAGCAAGGTACATAGTCCCGTGGTAGAACACCTGCCTGGCATTTGCAAAGCCCTGCAGCCCATCCCCAGCATTGCAAAAAAAATACTCTGAAATTATTTTTAAGGGGTCAGAGAGATGGCTCAGTGGCTAAGAACACGTGCTATTACTGTAGAGAATCCAGGTTTGATTCCCAGCTCGCACACTGAGAAGCTCACAACCACCTGTAACTCTAGTTTCAAGGGATCTGATGTCCTCTTCTGGCCTCCATAGACACCTTCACGCATATAGTATGCTCACACATAAGTAGGCACACATATGTAGACATAAATACAAAATTTTAAGAATGTTTTAAATTCTATCTTTGGGATTAACCATAGTGCTACATATTACCTATAATCCCGGCACTTGGAAGCTGAGGCAGGAGGATTGTCACTAAAGTAAGGGCCAGCTCATACAGTGAGTTCCAATCAAGATTCAAGACCCTATGCTCAAAAAAACAAAAGAAAAAATTGAGTGTTAGCTGGATGTGCATCAAATGCTAATAATCCCAGAGGAGGCAGAGGGTCAAAAGTCAAGGTCAACCTCTGCTGTAAAAGACCATAGCGTTAAAAAATTTAAACTTTAAAAATGAGTAAGATAATTGTGTATTTTTATTGTACGCAACATGATGTTTTGATACATGGCTCTATTATGGAATGATAAATCGGATTTTTTGGGAGGGGATATTTTATTTTATTTTATTTTATTTTTAACTTGGAAACATTTCCATATAATGTTTGACACAGAAATCATCAAATAAAAGTATACAATGTTGACAGGAGGCAGTACATTTATAATTTATAACCCCAAATGTATTTATAAATTAGAAATGGAAAGATCTACAAATGAAATTATGAAGGTTCACCAAAGTCATTTAATCTGTCAGTTTCTCATTCATTTTTATGTCTTAATAATATTCTATTGTAGGATAAGCCACATTTTATTTTTCTCCAGTATTTGATAGCTATTTGAGTTGTTTTAACTTTTTTACTATTAGCAACACACTGCTGTAAACTTTCATGTACATGTTTCATAGGTGCACATTTTCAGTAGTTTGAGGATTTATTCCTAAGGGTAGAATTGTTGAGTAACAGAGTAGACATCCAGCCACAGTTGTAAAAAGTCTCATCAAAACAATATACCCTTTTATAAATTATGCCTACTGACAATGATTGTCGAAGCCTAGAATTCAACATTTACAAATTCTCATTCACACACACAAAACACACTATTATCACACAACTTGTGTCTTGAGAGAATCTTCTACTTTTTAAATCTTTGGCCTCCCAGTCAATCCCAAGTTCAACCAACTTTAACTAAAACTTCACTCAGAATTTCACCAAGCTTTTCACCCACACATTAATGCTTGTAGTATCATTCATCAACTGTCAAAATCTGAAGCCTGCTCAGAGATCGCCAGGTAAAAGAAAATAAATGAAATACACAGAGGTTATTTCAAAACAGAACATGACCATCATCCAAAAAAAAAAAAAAAAAAATGTCACGATTCCTGATTGGGATCATCTTTTGTTTCCCACGTTGGACTATTTCACACTCTGGCATTGGCCAAAGGACACGAGAGCTGGTTCTGGAGCATACAGTTTCTCACACAGGTGTCCCCAGAGGAACACCAGAGACAAAGTCACATGAGGCCTCTCCCGTACAGAGACTGTCTCACAGGGGCAGTGAGGGAGGACACCCACTAGTTTGTGGAGATCCCTGAGAGAGTATAATTCTTAAAATCTGGACTGTACATAATTCACATCAGCCCTGTTCAGGTACTTACTGGAAGAAAGATGCAGCTGTTTGCCAGAACTCAGCACTCCACTCTAGATCTCTGCTGTCTTAGTCTCCGTCGCGGATTTCCAAAGTTCTGGTGGTTACCTGGACCACTGAGACATTGCCACAAGACTTCTTCTCTTTTGAAACATCCTTTTTCTCTAGATATTAGGATAGCTACACCAGCTTGTTTCTTAGGTCCATTTGCTTGGAAAGCCTTTTCCCAGCCCTTTACTCGGAGGTAGTGTCTATCTTTGAAGTTAAGGTGTGTTTCTTGTATGCAGCAGATGAATGGGTTCTGTTTTCTTATCCATTCTGTTAGCCTATGTCTTTTTATAGGTGAGTTGAGACTATTGATATTGATGGATATTAATGACCAGTGATTGTTAATTCCTGTTATTTTTTGTGGTTGTGTTGTGTTGTCCTTCTGTGGTGTATGTTGGTGTGGGATTATCTATTGCTTGATTTTTCATGGATATGTTTAGCTTCTTTGGGTTGAATTTTCCCTTCTAGTGCTTTCTGTAGGGCTGGGTTTGTAGACAGGTATTGATTAAATCTGGTTATATCCTGGAATATTTTGTTTACTCCGCCTATAAATCAGATTATTTAACACGTGCATTGCCTCACATTTACCTTTTGTGGTGAGAACATTGCCTTACCAGTTTTGAAACATGAAACATACATGATTCATAATAAATTTGGGAGGTTGAGACGAGGTCTCTGTAGAGCCAGGGCTGGCCTTGAATTCCTTATTCTTCTGCCTCGGCTCCAAAGTGTTGGGATTATAAGTGTGTAGCACCGAGCCGGGCTCTAAAATACATTTTTGCAATTATTGTTTGTATGTGCTTATGAAGCATGTGTGCGTGTGTCTGAGGGTGTGCCTGCATCATGGAGAGAAGAGGACAACCTTTGGGAGTCGGTCTGGCTCTTGCTGGCCCGCTGTGGGATCGTCAGACTCACACAGCAAACTACGGGTATTTTTACTTGATTGGTCAACCCACCTGCTCCATATCTTTGGAAGATCTTCCTCTTTCTGGCTGAATTTTTGTGTCCTTTGACAGAGCAACATTCCTATTTCCCGATTCTATAATTAACATTTTTACACTCCACAGTCAAGTGGTGCCGGGAGATGTTTTCCTCTGCCGGGCTTATTTCCTTTATTAGAATGTACTCTGGTTCACCCATGTTATTGTAAAGGGATGAACAGTATTCCGTTGTGGTATATACACACTTCCTTTAGCCAGTCATCAGCTGATAGACGGTGGGTTCCTCCCATGCCACCGTTACTGTGAACAGAGCTGCGGTGAACACGGAAACGCTGATGCCTCTCCGTCACACTGACTTCACACGCTCTGTATGCTAGCCAGTGCTGGCTCTGGAAGCTCATATGTTTTTAATTTTTTGAGAAACCCCACACTGATTCCCATCCAGGCAAGTTACTCAGCCTCTTTGAGTCTTAGCGTCCTCACTTCAAAGATGAGAACAACAATCTTGCCGGCCGCGTAAATCCACACTGCGGTCAGCTCTCAGTCATGGCTTCTTTGGCTTATCCGTGTGCTTAGCCAATTTCTCCATTTACTGTCAAAATCAGCGACCCCTAAGCTAGGGACAGTAGTACACAAATGCAGGCCCAGTGTTGGGGAGGCTGATAAAGGGGGACTGAGACTTTGAGGCCAGCCAAGGCTACAGGTAAAACTGTCTCAAAAAAAAAAAAAAAAAGGAATCGTTCTCTCTCTTTTTTCTCCCTCCTCCTTGAACTCCTCCTCAGAGCAGCTGCCCCCTTCCTTGGGGCCAAGTGTTTGGTGTTTGACCATTAAATCTTATCACTCTTCTTCATCACCTTCCTGCTGACAACCCCCAAAATCCAAGTCCAGCCCTCTTTCTCTCTCTGATGTTGAAACGTAGGCTTTTCTGTTTTGGGGTGGTGGGGTGCGGGGTGGTAGCTAGAGTGAGGATAGAAAGTAGAGGTTCATCTACAGGAGGTGAGCACTCCACAACGAAGGCACAGCCCCAACTCTTTATTTATTTAATTGATTTGTCTGTTTGTTTTTAAAAAGACAGGGCACTGCTATTTAGCCTTGGCTCACCTTGAATTCTCTTGGTAGTCCAGCCTGATTTCAAACATGAAGTCCCTGTCTAGCTGAGATTGTAGCCACGCATTACCATTGGTGACCTAAATGTTGTCCTTTTTTTTTTATTACTATTTATCTAGAAAACACATTCAACTTTACCTGTAAAGATTATCATGTTGATTTGGAGATTATATAAGCTTCGGTGTATAAAATTTTGTAGGAGAAAGTTAAGCAAACCCTGGGGAAGGCAGCAGGAACCGGACTAGAGCTCTGGTGACCGATCTACACTCTTGTTTGCCACAGGATCTGAGTGGGGATCCAGAGAGAGCCCATCCTCAACGCATCGGCAAACACACACTCAAGTGCCGACGACAGACTTGTAAAGTACTTGCCAGATACAGCAGTGAGAGCAACATGCTTCTCTTTACCTGCTGGCTGGGGCTGTCAGCTGCCCAGCTCTCTGGGCAAGCAGGTGAGTAAACTGCTGTCAGTCAGCAAGTTCATGGGTACCTGCTGTGTGTGCACAAACAGCTCTGGCTACTGGGGCTGACCCGCTGAGGGTCAAGCTCAAACCCAATGCCCACCTGTGGCCCCAGTGCCGGGAAAGACCTGGAAAGTTACTACTCCAAAGGCCAAGGGGATTGGTTCCAATCCAGAGCTAGTGGCAGTCCCATCATCTCCAAGGGCAAAACACTCTTGGAGACAAATTGGCAGAGTCTTTAGACAGAAGGAGACCAAATTACTGACTCAGGGAAACCAGACCCTCTCTGGAGGGGCTGAGTCTTTAGAGCGATGACTGGAACATTCTTGGGTGGGGCATTTCACTGAAAAGCAAACAGCTTCGCACTTCATCTCCATCCAAAACAAGTCTCCCTTCACGCAGCCCAGCCATGGCAGCCACCTTGGGTCTGACCACACCTGAAGGCTCTTCCTGAGGCACTAGCCTTTACAGTAGCCATGTGAGCTCACCCTTGTTTTTCCCAACTCCTAGTCTGCCCTAACCTCTGCCCCATCCTCACCCAGGCCTTCATGCTGCCCCCTACCTCAGTCTACTCAGGAGTTGCCTTCCCTAGGCAGCTCTACCTCAGGCCCTGTCTAGTGGTGGCCCCAGTCTCCAACCTGCAGAGATATATATGGCCAACCCCAAGGAGCCAGGGGAACTAGCAGTGCAGAGAACCAGCTTTAGGATCAGAGACTAAAATCTTATTTCTACCATGTGCAGTTGCATGGACAAGCAGGGCTACCACCTGAATTACTATGGGCACTCTCCTGTGTTTTCATATCCTGGCAGCAAGATAATAGGATCCAAGGACTGTACCCTGCCAGGCCACTCCCTCCTCTCATGTGCAACTACCAGAAAAAGAGACTGATCCTGAATTCAACTCCTGTGGGAAAGGCTACAGCCAAAGTCTCCTGGGACCAGACAGTTGGCCTTCCCAAGCCTGCTTCTAGACAGCTGGCACCTAGGCTTAGAGAACCAGACAACTGTGCCCAGGGTGTTTACTCCTCTGGGCAAAGGTACTCATCTTCTACAGAATGAATAATCCTAGAGGATCCCTCTACCATGACTTAACCCCAAGGTGAGTGCAGCTTAAGACAAACCAACCAAAGATATGGAGAGAACCAAGCACACCTGTGTGCACACAAGATTTTGAACACTAATAGGAAAACAGAATGCAAAGCATCTCATTGATGTTTGCATATTTATTAGATGTTGTAAGAGGATCTTGAAATATTTGATTAAAGAAAATTTATTAAAATTAATTCCATTATCATTTCAGTGAAGTGATTTTTATAATAATCTAATTATATGTTCTAAATATATCTAGTTGCTAATTCCTAGAACCAGAGAATATCAATTTATGTGGTCAAAGGGTTAATATTCCTTTCTATGGAAAAAGTCATGATTGTCTATGCACCCTGGTGTTAGCATCTGAATGTTGCTGAGTGGCTGGATGTGATCTTCTGTCTGCCAAGCGTGGAGTACGCAGTTGTAACTAGAAAAATTGGGTCTTCTTAGGTAGAGTATCACTGAAAACCCACATATGATACAATGTGTGTATATAATTCTTCAAAACCAGGAGGGGGGCGCCATGTATAACATGCCTGCTGAGTTATGCATGCAGCTATCCTTCTCATGAGTACCCAGCAGTCACAATGGACAGCATGACCCCACCTCCTGACTCATCCCTAAGCTGAGCTACTCAGAGGTCCCTTTGTTCAAATACACACATAGTAGCAAAAGAGGCCTAATGACACTATGAGATGGGCATTGTCACTACCTACCTACCTATGATCTGGACCAGATGGGGTAGGAAACGAGGAGGAGGAGGAGGAGGAGGAGGAGGAGGAGGAGGAGGAGGAGGAGGAGGAGAAAATGATGATTGGAGATTCAGAGAGAGTCCTAGCAATGTTTTATTACCTGGTTCTAGTCCCTTCCTTCTGAAGGTCACTGTGTTTTTCACTTGGGTTCCACAGAACACATCTATAGCTTCATAATCAATCTCTCCTTTTATGTTGGCCAGTTTTCTATAAGTCTGTTTTCTACTTCTATAACGAAATGCTTGAGGCTAGGTTGATTTTCATTCATAGTTCTGATCCAAGATTGAGTACCTATTAAGGTCTTATTGTGGCAAAATGCCAAGATGATCACAAGGCACATCATTGCAAGAGACAAAGAACACACAAGGATTCGGTGGAGGCCCAAACTGATGACCTTATATAATCATAATCACTTCTCAGAAGTGTCATCTTAAATAAAAAAGTTGCTCTAAACTTTTCATCTTTTTATTTTCACAGTGGGGATTTAATACTAACATGAGTAGCAGGAGAGACAATTCATATTCACCATAGTCAACTATTTAAACTGATTTTTCTTATATATGGTACCAAAAGAACCAACAAAGATACCTTCATGTAGTTTAGGACAAACGAGCACATTGCTATAAAGAATACATTGTAGGAGCCCAGCATGGTGATATACACCTTTAAACCCAGCACTTGTGTGGCAAGCTCCATGCTGGGTGCCAAATATAGCACGAATTTTAAAAGGTCTTATTAATAAAAAAAAACAAAAAAACAGAGCCAGATATTGGGGTAAAAACTGAAAAACAAAAGAAACAGAACAAGCCACAGCCAACCTCACCTTGCCAATTCCTCAGCTGATCTTATTTTCTCAGACTAAAAGCCTCTGAGTCCTCTCCCAAATGGATCTCAGTTGAACTGCTGCTAAAAAGCTTCTAGTTCCTGGCCCTCATGCCTTATATACCTTTCTGCTTCCTGCCTTCACTTCCTGGGATTAAAGGTGTGTGTCCTTCCCAAGCAAAGACATGAGATCTCAAGTGCTGAGATTAAAGGCATGTGCCACCATGCCTGGTGCCTGGCTCTGTTTCCAGTGTGGCCTTGAACTCATAGAGATCCAAACAGATCTCTGTCTCTCGAGTGACAGGATTAAAGGTGTGTGCCACCACTGTCTGGCCTCTATGTCTAATTTAGTGGCTGTTCTGTTCTCTGATCCCCAGCTAAGTTTTTTGTTAGAACATAAATAAAATATCACCATACACTTGGGACACAGAGGCAGGCAGATCTCTGAGTTCAAGACCAGCTTGGTCTACATAGCAAGTTTCAGGACAGCTAGAGCTACAGAGTGAGACCCTCTCTCGAAATAAACAAACAAACCAGCAAACAAATGAAAAACAAAGACAAAAAAAGACTACATTGCAGTCTGGGGTGTGGTAATTCCAACACATGAAAGGTGGAAGCAGGATCAGGTGTTCAAGCAAGGTCATCTCTGGCTACACAGTAAGTTCAAGGTCAGCCTGGGCTATAGGAGACCCTGTCTTTAAAGAAAAAAAAGAGAGAGAGAGAGAGACCCAAAATGTTCTGGTGTCCTTTCTGTTGCTGTGATAAAACACTCTGACCAAAAGCAACTTAGGGAGAGGAAAAGATTTTTTTACTTACACTTCCAGGTCACAGTTCATCACGGAGGGAAGTCAGAGCTGGACCGGAAGCAGAAACTTAAAGCAGAGATTACAAAGGAGTTCTGCCAGGCGGCTTGCTCTCCAGTTCAGCTTAACTAGCTTCCTTTCTTTCTTTTTTTTAAGATTTATTTATTTATTATGTATACAGTGTTCTGTCTGCGTGCCAGATCTCATTACAGATGGTTGTGAGCCACCATGTGGTTGCTGGGAATTGAACTCAGGACCTCTGGAAGAACAGCCAGTGCTCTTAACCGCTGAGCCATCTCTCCAGTTCAGCTTAACTAGCTTTCTTATTCAGGCCAGGAAACCTGCCCTCGGGGTGTGGACTGGGCCCTCCTACGTGAATGAGGACAACCAAGACCATCGCTTGGTCCACAGACTAACCTGAGGAAGATCATTGTTGAACTCAGACAGACGCCTTTTTCAGGTGATTCTAGGCTCTGTCAGGTTGACAGTTACTGATAATAATAAAATCAAATAATAAAAATCAAACCCCAAATCGAAGAATCCATCGCCAAGGACGTTGCACTGGGAGACGGCTGTGCAATCCCTGTCAAAGCTGTCCCCACGTTGTTCCAGCCGGTGGCCTTGATGGCTGCAGCTTTGGCACGGTCTGACATCTGCCTCTTCTCCCAAGACTGCTGAACAGAGCAGCCTGAAACAAACGTAGACAAGGCGAAACAGCCTTTGGAAAGTAATTCCAGTCCAGGGGTAATGTATGGGGGGTTGCCTCTAAGCTCTATGGACCTCCGTTTCCTTATCTGCGGAATGGGGATGATAAATGACCCCCACCAGGGGGGCTTGCAAAGATAGCATGCAATCATGCATGCAGTGTGCACAGCACTTTTCCCAAGGAAAAGAATCCGTGAGTTATATCAATGATAACAATAAAATGGGCAGCGAATGGTTTTGCCCTCACGTCTCTTCCTAGTTTTAGTGATCCTTTGCTTGCTACCCGTGTGTGCTCTCTGGTGCCTTTGTTGAGCTCTGGACTCAAGCCCAGGCTCTGCTTGCTCTCTCACGCATGCTATTTACACCCATCCTGTGAGGCTGCAGGACTATGGGGCTGCTGGGCATTCCCTGCAGGTCCTCTCCACAGAGCTGAATCTCCATCTCGGCTGTGGGCTTCACAAGGGACTTGGCGCAGTGATTCTCAACCTCCCTAAGGCTGCCACCCTTTAATAGGGTTCCCCATGCTGTGGTGACCTACAACCATAAAGTTATTTTGTTGCTACTCCATAACGGTCATTTTGATACTGGTATGAGTCGTAATGTAAATACCTGTGTTTGCTGATGGTCTTAGATGACCCCTGTAAAAGGGTTGTCCAACGCCAGGGGTCGCACCCCACAGGTTGAGAACCATTGGTTAGCCTTTTATGATGCTGCCAGTCCCTCTAGCTTCTTCTGGCATCTCACTACATCTTCTGGTGATTTAGCTGTTTTGAAGTTGGGTGCAAAGGCAGGTGCTTGTAATCCCAGCAGCACTGGGAGGCAGAAGCAGGAGAAGCTGGAGTTTTGGGCCAGCCGGGGTTAGTTATAAGATTGCCATCTCAAACCAAGAACAAAGAAAGCCAGGTGTGGCCGCTGACTGACCTCGGGAGGTCTGTCTCAAATCCCAGCACAACCTGAACTACATAGTAAGTTTCAGGCTACCCTGAATTTTGTCTCACAGAAGGAAAAAAAAAATTAGAGAGAGGCACCATATTCATTTTACTTTTATCACAGTATGTCTTTATAGTTATTTTACTTTGTTATTGTTAATTTCTTCCTGTACCTAATTAATAACTAAATGCTATCACAGGGATGTGTGTATGTGAAGTCTTCCTCAAGTTTTTCATGCTTAATCTCCAGTGTAACAAAGTGTTATCTTTTCCATCACATGGTTAGTGCTGATCGAGCTGCATCGTCTTGTGTTAACACATAGGAAGACTTGCCTATTTTCGAGGCTTTCTTCTTAAGAAAGAGGAAGACAGGGAGTGTGTATTGGTGCTATATGAGGTTGCAGGCATTCACCGAGAGCTGAAACACTCTGTGCATAGAGTAGGACTCCTGTTTGCACACAGAATATACAGTGCATGTATTCGTAGTTTTTTCGATGCCCTGCCTCAAAATCTCCTGGGCTTTTTGTAAGAATGAAGTTCCAAAAAGAACCCTTTCTAGAGTCTGAGTCATAATCTGTGGGCAAGGACTGAAATTTTGCATTTCAAGCATGTGAAGTTCAAGAACCCTGGCAGAA
Source organism: Peromyscus leucopus (assembly GCF_004664715.2). Taxonomy (NCBI): domain Eukaryota; kingdom Metazoa; phylum Chordata; class Mammalia; order Rodentia; family Cricetidae; genus Peromyscus; species Peromyscus leucopus. The sequence continues at coordinate 6,505,061 of NC_051072.1, read as the reverse complement.
CAATTGGTATATTTTTAAGTACCAGGGTTAGGGTATCACTTCACTGCACATCAGTTATGACACTTGAGATTATTTGTACTTGGCTCCTCTTTGTATTAATGCCTCAACCTACATATACAGAGTCTCATTTTCCCAGGATTGTTTTGAGGGTTGATATTATGATGCTGTATTCTATGACTTTGATAAGTGCACACATTAGTCTGACAGCTTCCTTTCAGAAGTTTTGGGACTTTCTGCATAAATTATTGCATCATCTGCAAATAAAGAATCAGGTGTTTGTTTACAGCCTCACTGTACCTCAGCCTCCTGAGTGTTGACATTATAGGTATTTACTCGGCTCAAAAGTTAGTGGTTTTTTGTTTGTTTGTTTTTCCTAAATGTGTACCTTTTATTTCTTTTGCATGCCAATTGCATTGACTAGTATTATCACTGAGTATTGAATAGGAGTAATCAGAGACATATTTTCCCCATCTGAAAAGAACTGTGTTCTGTCCAGTGTCATCATATACCCAGCATCTTATAATATGCCTAGCATAAGTAGACACTCAAAAGATGCTGCAAGATGAACTATAACAAAATTAACTGATCTACAAAGAGCCGGAAAAGTGATTTTATTAGCACCTTGTCCATCTATTGAGTCACAAGCAAAATCATGTAATTAGCAGGGAGCTAACGCATCAACATAACATAATTTCAAGTGCAAAAAGTCCTCTGGTGGAGTTTAGGAATACCGAGGTGAGCTGCATGGAGTGCAAGTGACATGGCATCCTCGCTCATCTAATGAGTTGATACCATTCCAAAGAGGAAAAGCAGATCAGTTCGAGATGCAGTGCCCAGCCAAAGAGTCCTTGTTTGTCCTCCTTTTTCTTAAGAAAGCCTCGAAAACAGGCAAGTCTTCCTATGTGTTAACACAAGACGATACAGCCCGGTCAGCACTAACCATGTGATGGAAAAGATAACACTTTGTTACACCAGAGATTAAAGGTAAAAAACTCAAGGAAGACTCAATTCAAACATAAATGTTTTTATATCTATTAGTATGTTAGAGTGTGGGGAAGCAGTAAGAGACGGTTAAAGAACTATTGTAAGTAAGTCCCACATCAGAGAATGTAATACTTTGTGGAGAATTATATGCTGGAAACAGGGATTAATGCAGAAAACAAATGATCAAAGTGAGTTACACAAGAAATCTTTGTAAAAGTCATACTACAGCAATAACTCAAAATGTAAACATCACTAAATATTTTAAATCTCGGGCATTTTATATTATGTGGCCAGTGAAATGCAGCTGGCAGAAGGTGAACAAGAGCAGGACTAGAAGGATGAAACACAACCTCACGCAAATCCCACTGCTACCTCTCAGTCCCATTCCGTTCAGAAAGAGTTGCCTGAGCTGAGGTCTACAGAGCCAGGAGGAGTTACACAAGCCCCTCCTTTCTATTTCTCCGCAGGAGCAAAGCATCAACTTATCAACTAATGTATCTCCAAATTTCTCATCGTCATTGTCATTGGTAGCGACATCTTGGAGCAACAACAGTAGCATCTACTCCAAACTGACTTTTGTCTCCAGACCACTTTTTAAGGGCAGGGGTGAATTAATAGTCACCAGCATACAAAGCCAACAGGTTGTATAATTAACCTAGCAAGAGTCTCTCCAAATGTTTTGCTGATTAGCAATTATAGAGAAAATACAAACCCAAAAAGTCACGCAAGGCATAAAACTGAGCTTTGATTGCAGTTGCCCTGAATCCTACCTGTGGAAAAAAGAATACAGACTAGACAAGAGAAAACTTGTATGACTTTGCCTTGTATCCATACTTTTTTCTTTTGATTCTGATTTTTCAATGTAAAGCTGAAAGTTTTCCAAAGTTTAAATAAGACAATATGGTGCACTTAGAGAAGCTTTTCTTCTATCCAATCCACCCTGGTCTCTTTCTTCCCTCACACACATTTAAATAATCTTGGGCTTATTTTGCCAGCATCAATTTGCAAATAAAAGCAGGCTCACATGCATATAAATACTTCCACAGTCATAGTTCTCTCTCTCTTCTAAGCACCCAAGTAGCCTGCCATTTTATGCCTTGGCACCTTGCTTTTTCACTTAACAAATTATTCTGCAGATCACTCCATATCTGTAGGTAGACATTGTCCCCATTCCTTTTAATAGCACAGCAGTTTGAGGCATCTATATGGTCTCTTAAATATATTAAAGAAGTGGGAACTGTAACTCATCAGGCTTAATCTGACTACTTCTGGCTTATCTACTGCAAATTTCAATTGGGGATAATTTACCACTTACCTCCTGCCTCCAACTACCTGCCACATGCTGGGAGCACAAAAGCTAATTTTGATCATTCCCTCAGGTTAATTATCAGGCTTTGGGCTAGAACAACAGAAGGATACCACGCATAAAATTTCCAGTTGGGAAGAAGCAAAGGTTCTCCCTTTTGTCCCTGGCCACTAAGACCTGGGCGGCAACCTTGCTCAGTAGGCTGATGTTTATGTGAACACAGTCTACAGAAACTGCCTCTCCTCCCACTTGAAATCAGCTATGGAGCAACCTGGCACCAGGCCCAGCTGCAGAGCTCTGAGACTTGAATGTATATCTGGCCTACCCTATTTTAGGGGGCAGATGACTCATTTGAATATTAGGCATCAATCTTTGGACTGAGGCTTCCATCAGAGCAAATTGCTAATTTGGTTATGCTAAACACAGGATGCAGTATAATTACAATGACAGATGTAGGTAGCTCCAGAAAGTTGAGCACACACAAGTCTTCATGGCATCTGCTGCCAAACCAGCATCATCCCTATCATCCCAGTCTGAGGTCCCTGGATCCCTCAAGTCAAGGACATCTCAGTCACATAGTCCCCAAAGTGGATAATCTTAAGCATGATATTTTAGTCTGTCATTTGCAGCAAATGTGTTGAGGGACAATTTGAACTTACACATTTAAGATTAATTCAGAAAAGAAAGGTAAGTCAGACATGTATGTGACATTTATTCTTTTGCATTAAATTTTTTTTTTTTTTTTTTATAAAAATTGCACACAATGGTAGTCACAGCACTTGGGAGACAACAGGATCATGGGTTTGGGGCCAGTCAAGACCACACAGTAAAACTATGGATTTTTTTTTTTAAAAAGGTGGGAGCTTAGCAATAACTTTATTCAATAAAATAATACTAGTAGTCATTTATGAAACTATTTTTTCAAACAATAACTTTTTCTTTACTTTGGAAGCAATACTGCCTTCGATGTTTTATAAATACCTCTGTATTTGTTACTTTTCTATTGTTATAAAATACCATGACCTAGGTAACTTATAGAAGGAAGAGTTTATTTGGGCTTCAGCCTTCAGAGGGTAAGAGCCCATCATGGTGGGCAGCCATGGCAGCAAGCAGTCGTAGTGTCTGAGCAAGAAGCTGAGAACCTTGTCAAAGACAAGCACGAGACAGAATTAACAGGAAGTGGAAGGAGACCATAAACACTCAAATCCCATCCCCAGTGATATGTTTCCTCCAGCAAGGCTCTGCCTCCCAACATTTCACAACCTCTCCAAACAGAACTACCAACTTGGGACCAAGTATTCAAGTATCAGATCATAGGGGGACAGTCCCACCCAAACCTTGTCTTCTAAAACAGTCTCTCTTTATAGATTTATACTTGCTCATTTTGTTAAACACAGAGAAATGAAAATATTTCTTGCTCATATTTATGCCATGCAAATACAGCTACTGTTAATAATTGAGCATATTCTCCTTCAGGATTTTTTTTCTGTTACATGACCAGTGTAACAGTAACAAGGTTTGTAAACCTTGTAATGATGGCTAAAAGTGATCGAATACAAGGCTTTATAAATAAAAAATAAAGCTGTTTCTTTCCCAAGATATTATCTTCTAAACCTAATTTACATAATGCTGGGATATTTCAGTTTCTGCATGATTTAGAAAACTTCCTATTACCATTGTTGTGGAATATTATTTTAACTAGGCAAAGATGTGTTACATTTGTTTAAACTGCAAAATATTACTTTAACTGTGTAAAAGTGTGTTACACTTGTTTATGCCACATTTGTTTAGCCATGTAAGGATGTGTTACACTTGTTTGTGCTGCATTTGTTTCATTATATAAACATGTATTGCATTTGTTTCATCTTCCCTGCCTAAGGTACCTGATTGGTCCAATAAAGAGCTGAATAGCCAATAGCTAGGCAGGAGAAAGGAAAGATGGGGCTAGCAGGCAGAGAAAATAAATCTAGTATCTGATTATGATTCTAGTTTCTAAAATATTTGTTTTCTTTTTAATTATGGGGGAGGGTGCACATGAGTGTAGGTACTTGCAGAGGCCAGAAGAGGGCGCTGGAACCCAGGGAGCCAAAGTTGCAGGCACCAGACTTGGTGGCTGGCAACCAAACCAGAGTCCTCTTCCAGAGAGTAAACATTCTTAACTGCTGAGCCATTTCTCACGCTCTGATTGTGATTCTGCAGTGTAAAAAAACAGATTAAATCTTACATTCCCTTTTCAAGCTGCCCTGGTGTTACTGGAATTCATATTCACCTAAAGTCTAAAGAAGTGTTCTTTGCCTTAATCAAAGATGACACTAACTCACTCATTACAAATACAGTTAAGAATACTCAAGGACAATGGCCTTTAACTGATTTTTCTCACTGCCTGCTTCAGACCATGAGTGTGCATTTGCTACTGCAGCTGAGATGTGGCAGCCCTGGTCCAGGGACCAGTGACAGCAAACTGGCCTTCAGGAACATTGATCGAGGACCTCATCAATTCACACCCCAGACACAGGTCAACACAATTAGTCCACTTTAATTGAAATGAGCTTTCCAAAAGCTAGACTAACAGAATGGGTAAAGCGCCAGACCATATTTGCTTTAGAACAGAAGCCTTTCTCAGTGGATTTCTTTAAATAACCCGTTCCCTTTTTGTCCGGTTAACTTTAATAGCTGACTACACAGAAACATGCCTTTCAGGAATTGCTCCTGAGCAGAGTCCTGTACACAAGATCTTCCTGTTTTGCTGGAAAATCTCCTTTAAAGGGAGCTGTTTGGCATATCAAATGCAATGAACAATTACCAAAGTTTTGTTTTAATTACACATGATGTAATTTGGGGTTACATGGAGCTGCAGGTAAATCGGTTTCCTGCTTTTTGTGGGCCTCATTCAGAGTGTGTAGAACCGAAGGGGCCATAAGGCATCAAATATGGAAATATTTAACACTTTCAATAGAGTTGGAAATATCTGCACCAGAAAGTTAATGTCTCAAGCTCTCTAATATGTATTTACCTATTTGTATATTTAATTAGTTTTCTGAGGCAAGGTCTCCCTATATAGTCCTAGCATGCTTGGAACTATATGCAGCCCAGACTGGCCTGGTTCTTACAGCAATCCTCCTGCTTCTGCCTCGGCTTCAAATGCAGTATTAACACAAGCCTTACAGAGATAAGGGAATGGGTTCATTCCTAAGCACAAAATAGCTCACTATTTAAAATAATACATCTCTTCAATTCACTATGCTTATTTTAAAAGATGCGTATGCAGGTACAAGTAGAACCAACTGCCTAGTTTAGCTGCTACAGAATGAAAACCCAAGACCCCTTGTTCAGAAATTAATAATATCAAGAGGGCAAGACCAGAGTCTGAAGAAAGAGATGGCTCAGCAGTTAAGAGCACTGGCTGCTCTTCCAGAGGACCCTGGTTCCATTCCCACCACCCACAGGGCAGCTCACAAACTTCTGAAATCCGGGAGAGCCAACGCCCTCTTCTGGCCTCTGTGGGCACCGGACATGCATATGGTGCACAGACATACATGCAGGCAAAAACACCTCCATACACATAAAATAGTAAAATTTTAAAATATATATTAATGACAAAATTTAAAGAAGGCAAGAGCTTAATGCCAAAGCGAGCCCAGGCCTTGCTGGGAGCTGAGCTTTTTGTGACTGTACATGTCTGTCACATGCCCGCAAGGCCAGCCCCACCCTGCTGTGCATCCCTTTGCCTTCACTGCCTTGGACCTTTTTTTTTTTTTTTTTCCATACACTGTGCTGGGATGCCGGGTGATGTTGGCTTTGTCAAGCTGTTCAGTTTCAGGTAAGAGTCTCAGCACAGCAACTAATTTATCAGGGAATCACTTGGGGCATATTATAACACGGCCGAACAGATTTTTTTTTTCTATTTTTTTTTTTCTTTCTTTCTAATTTAAAGGCAGGTTTACCAGTTGGCTTTACATGAATAAATAGTTGCACATTGCTAGCAAAAACTGGAGGCCAGTATGGAGCATCCCAGAACCCTAGCTCGGGAGCCTACCGGGCAGCCAGTCAGTCCCTGCCACCCGGTGTATTTTCCCCAGGGGCCACAGATCTCCGTCGTCCCTGGAAACCCCTAGGGAGAAACTCATTGTGGCAAACCTTCCTCCTGTCCTTCTGAGGCAGAGCATCCCCATCTAAGACAGCTCCCCGCACCTCCCTGCCAGTCTTGAGGCCGCCAGGACACCGGGGCCTTCCCAGCCCGGTTGTCCCCAGAGCTCTGCGCCGGGTTCCCAACTCTGCTTTCCCAGGCCCTCCAGGAACAGCGTGGGGCCGTCAGTGCCGGGTCACCCAGCCGGTGCAGCCGCGAGTCCCTGCTCGCCTCCACGCTCCGTGCGCCCGGCCGGCCGAGGTTAGCGCCGGGGTCCGATGCCGGCAGAGGACCCAGGCGGCTTGTGCGAGCGCAGCGCCCCCGGTGGCCGGGATCGCACGCAGCGGGGCGGGGAGGCGGCGCCGGGCCGGCCCCCTCCCGGGTCGCCAAGCGGTGTCGCGCCTCCGCCCGCCCCTGATTTCCTCCGCGCGGCGGCGGCGGCGGCGGCGGCGGGCGGCGGAGGCGCCTCGTGCGCGCGGTTATTTATTTATTTCCGGGCCCAGAGCGCTTATAATGGAGCCGCTGTCAGCAGAAGCTTCTGCTGCCGCTGCCGCCGCCGCCGCCGCCGCCGCGGTCGTCCCTGTCCCTCCTCTCTTTCTCCCCGGCAGATCTTTGTTGTGTGGGAGGGCAGCGGGGATGGACTTGAGCTTGCGGCTCTCCTGCTAGAGCAGCCGCGCTTGGAGAGGGCGCCGTCGCCGCCAGCAGCCGCCGCCCCAGGCCCCGCCGGCCGCGGCCTCCGTCCCCGCGCCGCGCTCCCGCGCGCCTCCCAGCACAGTGCCCTCGCGGCGGCAGATGAGTGTGGGGTCAGCCCACGGCGGGGACTATGGTGAAATTCCCGGCGCTCACGCACTACTGGCCCCTGATCCGGTTCCTGGTGCCCCTCGGCATCACCAACATAGCCATCGACTTCGGGGAGCAGGTAAGCACGGCGGCGCCCGGTGCGTCCCGCTCGTCCGGCCTCGGCCTTGAACGCCCCGGCGGCCGGGAGGGATGCGGGAGGAGGGGAGTCACCTGCTCCGAGACCCCTTTCCCCTGGAACATTTGACATGGCTTTGCAGCTTGCCGAGGGTGACTTTTGCAGCACCCCGTTCTCCACCTCCGCACATATTGGAGACTTTTCCAGCCTTCTCTGGAAAATGGCAAGCGACGGGATGATGAGGAGCATCACCTATAGAAGGGGGTTTCGTGCCCGGGATCAGTATTATGTAATTTGTGATTATGTAAACCTCGGGCCCGAACTCCATGTAGTTTTTAGTAGCATTGAGTGCTGGGTTTTTTTTTTTTTGTTTTGTTTTGTTTTGTTTCTTTTTTTTTTTTTACTTGCACTCGGTTGGTGGTGATAGTGATGGTGGGAGAATTTGCCTTACCATGTCTCCAAGTTGATTTTCCACGTACTTCCAATTTTTGCATCCTCGCTTGTAGCCTAGAATAAGGTTTAGGGCTGTCCTGAAGGTACCTTGCTTAGCGGACCACTGACTATCTCTACTTTAGGATTTCTGTTTCCTTTCTTTCTTTCTTTCTTTTCCTTCCACCCTCTTGGACCAGTAAAGAACAGGAGCACATATCTGGTGCTGTCTTCTCGTCCTTGTTTCTTTTCATATTATCTCCATGTGGCGTCATTGCCAATCTGGTGCGGCAGGCTCTCCAGCAGCTGTGAGGCACGGGTACCCCACACTTTGCCTGTAGGAACTGGGTTTTTTTTTTTTTTGCAGGGCTTCCAGGCGGAAGCAGTTACATCCTAAAGCCTGGGACAGGATTTGAGGACCGGAGCTGCATCTTTTTCAAAAAGTAGTCTAAGATAGACCTACTTTTGCAAATGGGCTCTTTTCCCTCCTCCACGGTGCTTCAAAGCAGTGGGATAAAGGAATGCCTTTTTGTTCATAATGGGGATCCTGTGTTTGGGATGGAGGCGGGAGTGAGGAGTTCTCCACCGTCACTGGGTAAGCAGGTGTAGTCCACCTCTCTGTGGGCAATGATGGTTCATATGCGAAGGTGAAGAGGCGGTACAGAAGCACAAGGGAACGAAGTATCAGCCTCACATGCCTTGAAGTAAGAAATGCGCGGTTATCAAAACATCTGATCAGCTTTTAAGTCTCTGACTTGCTGAGAACAAAAGACTAGGGAAAGCATTTCAAGTGTTTCTTGGGTAGGTTTTGTTTATAATTATAAACATCAGTTAGTGATTTCCTCAGAGACTGTGGTTGAACGTTCAGAGTGGAAATTTAGGTTCCACTGAAAAGTTTGGATACTGCACATCATTGATCGCATAGAGGAATCACATGAGGGTCTCAGAGCATGTGTGTTGTAGGGTGTCCAGCAGGAGACCTGTAAATCTATTCCTAGCTTCCTGATTCTCTGCAGGAACAGTATGGACTTCTCTGTCATTTTATGGCTTGTTAGTGAGGCAATACAATGGAGTAGTCTAACAATCACAGAGGTGTTATCAGCTGGGCCTGGGGGCGCAAGCCTTTAATCCCAGCACTAGGGAGGCAGAGGCAGGTGGGTCTCTGAGTTCAAGGCCAACCTGGCCTACAGGAAGGGTTCCAGGTCAGCCAGGGCTACACACAGTGTGACTCTGTCTCAAAACAAACAAAACAAATAACAAAACCCACGAACCAATCTATCATCACATTAAAAACATTTGACAGTCTTGAGAAGTTGGGGCGGGCTGAGCTCTCCACTGAACAAGAAGTTATGTAGAACAAAATGACACATACATTCATATATTAAAATATACAAATATATAAAAGTATCTATTTTCACAGAAACGACTTTTGATAGTTATAGGTAGAGAATTGTCCTTTTAGTCCCGTTGCTGCTCCTTGATCATCTAAAGCCTCCATCACTTCCATCCACTGATTATCAAGTACATGCTTAAAATATCGTGTTGTATTTATGCATGTTTCTATTTGAGGGATGAACGGGAGGCCTAGGCATGGCCAGTCTCATGCCCAAGAAATACACAGAGAGTAAATGGTAGACCTGAGGTCCACCCCCACCTTGGCCCTTGCTGGTTCTCATGGTCACCCTCCTCCGCTCCAGGCTGCACGGTGATAATTTAGTTCCCAGGTTTCTAGGAAATTTAGAAGTAAGTTCTAGCTTTCCAGATCTCATCCTAGGCCTAAATTTAACCTTAGCTGCCATATTTTGAACCTTTAAATTTTTATTTGTTTGTTCATCGATTTATTGATTTAGTGAGAAATGTACATTGCACACACACACACACACACACACACACACACACACACACACACACACGGGGGGGGCAGAGGGGAGTGAAGGGAGAGAGAGAGAGAGAGAGAGAGAGAGAGAGCGGTGGGGGGGAAACTTCACAAATACCCTGTGAAAGTCAGAGAAGGAATTGTGGAGGGTTAGGTTCTCTCCTCCATCATGTGGGTCCCAGGGATTGAACTCAGTGTGTCAGGCCTGGCAGCGGCGGCGAGCACCTTTACCAGCTGAGCCGTCTGGCTAGCTCCCATAGTTTGAACTTGAAAGTCTCCATAGATAAAGGAAGATTATGAAAGCGTGCTCTCCCAGGAAAGGGAAATTGGAACCTGGAAATCTCTGTTAGAAGAGATGATCATTCAGATAATTCAGTGGAAACAATGTTTAATTCTAGTAAGGTTGGCTTAGTCTTTGGAGGAGAAGGAATAAGAAGCAGCCCATACCTCATCATAAAGCTGTTGAAACCAGCCTTTACTGCAGAGCCCTGTCCATTGCTAAGGAGAGAAGCCAAGGCTAGGGTATGTTTTATTTTAGAATTTTATTAGTAGTGTGTGTGTGTGTGTGTGTGTGTGTGTGTGTAGATACATGTGTGTGGATGTATACCACAGCACACATGTGGAGGTCAAAGGACAGATTGGTGGAATACAGCATATTTCTTTTTTTATGCAACCTGAATGTCTATTTGATCACCAGTACAGAGTCCCTAATTTTCTTGAAGCCAGGTTCACCAAGTGTCTTAGGGTTTCTATTGCTATGATGAAACATGGTGACCAAAAGAAAGTTGGGGAAGAAAGGGTTTATTTGGTGTTCACATCCACATCATAGTCTATCCTTCCAGGAAGTCAGGGCAGGAGCTCAAAATGGTCAGGAACCTGGAGGCAGGAGCTGATGCCGAGGCTGAGGCCATGGAAGAGTACTGCTTACTGACTTGCTATTCCAGCTTGCTCAACCTGCTTTCTTATAGAACCGGGACCACCAGTAGAGGGGTGGCTCCACCCACCATGGGCTGGCCCCTCCCACATCAATCACTAATTAAGAAAATGCCCAACAGTCTTGCCTACAGTTAGACCGTATAGAGGCCATTTCTCCACCGAGGCTCCCTCCTCTCAGCTGACTGTAGCTGGTGCCAAGTTGACATAAAACCCAGCTGGCACATCAAGTTATATAGAATAAATAACTATTTCAAAAGGTACTTAATAGCACTTAAAATGTTAAGGGCAACCTAAACAAAGAACGTTGCAGTTGTTCCCAAGATGAAATTTATTCTACCCAGTGCCAGATTGTCCTCATTCTGACACTAGGTAGATACCTACCCCCACCAAAGACAGGAGTTTGCTATGTAGCCCAGGCTAGACTTGCACTCTTGATTCTCATGCCTCAGCCTCCTAAGCTCTGAGACGAGAGGTATGTGCTGTTAGGCCAAGCAGGTTTTTCAAGTGGCTCTAAAGGAGTCACTGAGTTTGGTAGAGTTCAATGTGGTCATCTCACACAGTGAATCACCTGACATGGATGTTAGGAACCGTCCTCTGGAAGAGCAGTGTGCATTCTGTACTGCTGAGGCGTGTCCTCAGCCCTAGCCTAGCCTTTCTTAAGAAGGTCCTTTGTAATCTAGAAAGCCTAGACTTCTAAGTTAGGGGTGTCTTGAATTATCAGTGTCATAGGTGGAGGAGGGAGACTGGAAGGGCTGGGGGAAAATGTTAGTAAGGGTTCTTCCCTTCTAGAACACATCTTCCTGCCTCCGCAAAACAAAGTTTTCCATAGACGAAGAGGTGTAGGGACAAAAAGGGTAAGTATTAGTGTGGGGCAGAAGTCTCACTTGCAAAGGACTCTTCCTTCATTCAGGGTCACTGAGCCATTCAGGGACCTCCTAGGAGGATTTCCTGATGTCATGATCAGAGTATCTGTACCTGTGGGCACACCATCAAAGTGCTGAAAACACAAGTGTCGGTCCCAAGCTAAGTTTCTAAATGGTAGTAGGAGAGACACTCTACCCCTTCAGTCTATTCCGTATTGGTAGGGTAAATGTCAATATAATTATGTTTCTGTTTATAAAAGTAACGTGTGGCCGAGTGCTCTAGGGCATGACTAGAATTCGAGCACTCAAGAAGCCCAGGCCACGTAATGAGTACCTGTCTGAAAACGTAAACTATGCTAGTTGTTAACGTTTGGTAAGAACTGAAAAGCAGGGCTAGGGAGGAAGGTATTTTTTTTAATTCCACTATGAAGAGAAGATTTTAATGATTTGGACATCTCTTGCCAACTAGTTTTTTTAACCTAGTTGAGAGAGAGAGGAGAGTGTAAGTGTGTGTGTGTGTGTGTGTGTGTGTGTGTGTGTGTGTGTGTAATGTTTCATAGGACACAGAAGCATTTTCCCAAATAATTTTAAAGTACTTATGGGTCTAGGAATATATCTTAGGGGTAGACTACTTGTATAGAATGCTCAAAGGCCCTGGCTTCAATCCTCAACACTACCACCCCTACTCCACCAAAATAATAATAGTGATAATAATAATATGATAAAAAGAAAGAAAAGAAAAGCCCAACCAACTAAGCAAACAAGAAAACTACAAGGGTTGAAGTGCAGCTTTAAATGGCAGCATAGTAATTTCATTTGACTTATGAACATGTTTTACGTCTCTTTGCCTATTGTCTGTTCTTTTGCAAAGTAAAGTTTCAGTGGACATCTCACTGTTAACAACTGCATACTGTGCTTTGTCTGACGCCCTGGGCGCTATGCCTGGCATGCTTCTGAGCCTATTTCAGTGTGTCATTCTTACATAGAAAATGAGGTCATGCTTTTCTTACAGTCCATATTTAGTCAAGGACAGTGTGACCTCCTTAGCGCGCTCTGGGTGACTTCTCTCCTGTGCTTCCAATTCTCCTCAGTAGTGCATCTGCCTTTAAGTACTTCTCTTTAGGTTACTCGGGAAAGCAGGTTGTTTGGAGAGACGCAAAGGTCTCTCTATTTATTACCCTGTGGTTGGTTGGTCTGTGGTCCTTTGTTTATTGAGGTGGTTTGATGAGCAGCTGAAATGGTACTTTGTCGGTTTGCTTCTTTCCAAGCCTGTCCTTCACACATGCGGATCATATCTACACCTCTTGCCAGGAGTAGATCAAGTTCTTAAAAGTGATTTTGGAGCCAGGCGGTGGTGGCGCACGCCTTTAATCCCAGCACTTGGGAGGCAGAGGCAGGCGGATCTCTGTGAGTTTGAGGCCAACCTGGGCTACCAAGTGAGTTCCAGGAAAGGCGCAAAGCTACACAGAGAAACCCTATCTCGAAAAAAACCAAAAAAAAAAAAAAAAAAAAAAAAAAAAAAAAAAAAAAAGTGATTTTGGTGGTGTAGAGTGTAATGTCATTTATAATATGGGAATACTTGTGAGATGGGGCACGCTCAGCTGTATACTAATGATAAATAATTTGGTTTTCATTTCTTTCTACTCTTCCTTGTTTGGTTTGGGGTGATGGAGGTGGTCATGGTGTAGTGGGAAGGGAAGAGATCCTGGGTGGATATGTAACCCCTTCACTGTCATATTAAGCTGGAGACAATAAACCCTGTAAAATTCCTAGTATACCATGCCAGAGAGACCTGGGGATATCTTCATGTTTTAAAGAAGATATATATCGGGTGATCTCATGAGTCCTCTGGCTCTGTTAGTCACCCTGGAGAGTAAATAGAGGCCTTCTTTCTTCTGTGTTACCTGGATACAAGTGACTCCTCACAGCAGTGAATTTTCTTAACAACTGAAGCTTGGCCTTTTCAGAACAAAATCTTTTCTTTTTCTTTAATATGAAAACTAATTTCATTAAACAACATCTGTCCATATTGTGTATTTCTCTACCTCATGAAATATAGTTTGCAAAACATAGTACAACATTTTTGGCAGCCTGTGCCTGTCTGTCTTGTGCTAGGTAATAAGGCTGGCCATGACAGTGATCTTCAAAATACTCCACAATGTCACACAAAGCAATAGGAATTGACTTTGCGCAGTCCTGAGCCATGTGTGGGCACTAATCCTATGAGCTTTGGAGACCCTTGGATGTGTGATAGAGCTTAAATTTTAAAAATTTTATTTTAGGTCATGTATCTGCTTTCATTGTTTTTCCCCAGAGAGTTGGTGACTGATGTTTATACAGTGTGCCTACCCAACCTCTTTAATAACAGTGACAAAATGCAATTAAAATAACCAGCTTGTTGAGGTTGCTTTTAAATTTTCTGCCTTGGGTCTGGTCTGTGTCCAGGAAACCAAAATTCATTAGACTGCCAGGCAAAATAAAGAATAAATAACTTTGGTAGCCTCTAGTAGCCTCTAGTGACACATTTTTCTTTTGTTCATTTCGTTTCTCTTCTAGAGAGATCTAGAGTCATTGTCAGTGACATGTTTGGGTTTTTTTTTTTTTTTTGTCCTTTACATTTTTGGCTCTTTCAGAGTTTCAAACAGGGTATTTTAATTGTATTTATCCCTCCCTCCATGCCTCCTAAATACATCATTCCATCCCTACTCACCCAACTTTGTGTCTTACTTCTTTTTAAAGTACTTAGACCCATTAAGTGCAGTTTATGCTCTTTGTATACTCTTGGGTGTGTGGCATCCCACTGAAGAGCCGTCAGACCACCCTGGGTCACATTCTTAAAGACACTGACTTTCTCTCTTTCAGCAGCTATCAACTGCCAGCACCTCCCCTCTCCATGCTGGAATTTTGTCTGGCGTGAACCCTCACAGGTCTTGGGCACATTGTCTTTTAATGACATTGATATCTTATGTGCAATAGCCCTGCTGTATCCAGAAAACATTGTCTCCTTCTAGTCATCCATCACCTCAGACTCTTACACTCTTTCTGTCCCCTCTTCCTGAGCCCTGAGAGGAGGAGTGCGATGTAGATGTATCGTTTAGAGCCGAGCACTCCGTATCTCTTATCTTCTGCACCTTGATAAGTTTTGGGTCTTTGTATTAATCACCATCTACTACAAAAGGAAGCTTTTCTGATTATGCTTGAAAGACGCACTAATCTACAGGTATAACTATAAGTCATTAAGAGTCAGTTTAATATACTATGTATATTTAACAGAGTAATAGTAATAGGTTCTCCCCTAGTGTCTATACTTATCTAGACACAGGTTCTTGGCCTGATAATGGTGCAAAGTATGGGTTTTATCCTGTGGAGCAGGATGTAAATCCATTGGGAAAGTGGTTGGTTACTCCCATGACATTCACACCACTATTCCACCACTGGGCATATCTTGCCAGGTTGGTCATTGATGCAACTCATAGGGTTCACAACTGGGTAAGATTGGTAATTTGTTTTCTCCGCCCCAGTAGTGTGAATAGCACCTTCCAGTACCGTGAAGGCTAGCCAGTAGGAATAAAGTTTCCTGGTGAGCACCAGCTTGATTTCTCCATGTCCGATGACTCATGTGTATGGTATCTTAAGCGATAGGGTCTTAAAAGGGTAACAAAGGCACTGGCAATAGTCTCTAATGTTTGGGCGTCTGTGAGACCTTGCTGACCCACAACTCCAAAGGAGGCTACCATTCCTAACTCTGGTCTCTCTATTTATTACCCTGTGGTGCCTAGAAGGAGGATCGCTGCCCCATTATAGTGTAACTCCATTTAAACTCCACATATGTGTGTATATCGGGAAACTTCTATAGTGGTAGACTTTGCTGAAATGTCTTCAATGTTAGTTAACCCTCCCTATTCCATTTTCTACTCTACCCTTCTACCTGCCTCTCTCATAAACCCTTCTTGTATCTCTATCCCTTTCAACCCTTTATACCATCTGTTCTATCTGCCCTTCTTGAGATCTCCCAGATGACTCCTTAGTTATTTCCTGAACTTTGTGGGTATTTTGAATGCAATACATATGCCTGAAGATTCTGAGAAGAGCCCCAAGACTACAAGTAGTAACCCCAACAGTTAATAAATGGAACCTCAGGAAATGCTTGCATACAGCAAAGGACATCGTGGTTCAAGTGATGAGGCAGTCTGTAGTATGGGGAAAATGTTTTGACCAGCTATACATCTGAACAGAGGGTCGGTATCTAGAATATACAAATAACTTAGAAGACTGAGCATCGGGGAAGCAAACAACCCAATTTTAAAACAGGGTATGGAACTGAGCACAGAGTTCTTGACACAAAATACAAATGACTGGTAAACTTAAAAAAAAAATACTCAGCATCCCTAGCTATCAGGGAAATGAGATTAAAACTACAGTGAGATTTCATCTGATCCCAATCAGAATGGCTAGGATCTGTAAAACAAATGATCACAAAGGCTAGCGTGGATGTGGGAAAAGAAGGACACTTATTGCTGGTGGGGGCACAAACTGGTTCGGCCACTATGGAAATCAATGGGAGGTTCCTCAGAAAGATGGAATTAGATCTATTACATGATCCAGCTCCATCCCTATGGTCATATACTCCAGAGACAACTGCTCATCCATATTCATTACTCCTCTAATCACGGTAGCCATTAAGTAGAAATAGCCTAGATGTCCATCAACTGATGAATGGATAGTGAAAGCGTGGTGCCCTTACAAAATGTAGTATTATTCAGCTGTTAAGGGAACCAAAATTATTAAATTCTCAGGTAAATGGATGGTGGATCTGGAAATAGTCATTCTGAGGGAGATAACCCAGACCCAGAAAGACATACATTGTGTGTTTTCTCTCATTTACAGATATTAGCCTTGAATATTCATTGAAGTGATCTTATAAGATAAGAAAGCATTGTTGCATTTGATAGACTTCCTGCCCTCAAATTGCTTAGGTGGTTTAAGAAAATACACGAGCCCTGGTATGTAGAGTGAGTAGAAAATTTCTTAATAAAGAAAAATGAAAAAAGAAAAGAAAAAAATACACGTGGAGTGGCGAGATGTCTCATCAGGTAAAGGTGCCTGCCACCAAACCTGACAACCAGAGTTTGCTCTCCTGGATCTATATGGTAGAAGGAGAGACCCAGCTCCTGCAAGTTGTCCTCTAGCTTCCACATCTACAATGTGGTTTGTGCACATAAACACACACACACACACACACACACACACACACACACACACACACACACACACACACGCACGCACGCACAATAAAATAAATGAAAGAAAATCCATAGGAAACACCTTTTCAGTCAGAGTAGGCTGGGCGGTCGGATTGGCTGGCACAGTTTACTCCAGCCCATGCCACACAAGCAGCCTGGGTAATTGCAGCAGAGCATTAATCTGGTGCCGGCAAAGCAACCGCAAGATGTTTGTATATCGCTCTCCTGAAGACGAGGCAGCCCCTTGCCTCTTCTCTCCAGAAGCTCTTGTCAAAGTGGACAGCCTGGGTCTCCAGAAGTCAGGACAGGTGTCCAGATGGGGAAATGAGCAGGCTTCAGACCAACCAAGCCTTGCAAACCTAGGTTTGGTGTGATTTGTTTTTGCTACTCTCAACGCTCCGGGATCATTCTGTTCCAAGGACAACCACCAGGTTCCCACAGTGATGCTGTGAGAACAGACGAAATTCAAAGGACACTGGTGACATTTAAGAGTTGTCACAACCCAGTAATGCCACGGTTTCTCCTTTACCACTGGATGTGGTGGCTTCTTCATTCCAAACGTGATTTTGAAATCCGTCCTGAGGAGAAAAATAACTATTTGTTAGAGCAAAGGGGTTATTTATTACAAGATGAGGATTTACCTTAATAACCTGTGTACCTAGATCAGGAACTGGTGCAGGGTCCTTGGAGGGAAGTTGACGGTTCTGCCCCTAAGAAGAGATTTGTATCCCATGTAACTTAGGTCTTAGCGGGCCTTTACTGGTTTTCAGATTTTTGTTCATGGGCTTTCCATTGCTTTTGTTTGTTTTGAGACAGGATTTCGGCCATGCTGTCCTAGAATTCAGAGGCTCCCTGCCTCATCCTCCCTTGGTGCTGCTATCACAGGCACGCTCCATTCCACTCAGCTCTCAGTTTTAATAATATTTCCATGGGATTAGGTTGGTGAGATTTTCATTGGTTGTGACATCTGGGATCCTGTTCAGTAGTCGACTCACCAGCATGGACTGATTTCACTGTCCCATGGGCTGACAAAGGGTGGGACTCCTTATCACAGAGCACAGGCGACGTGTGAGGCTCCATCTACACACCCATGCCTAGCCATTGGCCATCACCACACCCTGGCTGAGATACGGGTGGAGACCTAAGGAGGTGTTTGGGGGTGGGGTGGATGTAAAAAAGTAGGAATCCTGGATTGGAAGTCCCAAAGGTAGCTAGAAAAAGGAAGCTGGGACCCTTCAGGGACACTAAGTTGGAATGATAACCAGGAAGCAGGAGGTCTGATGATAGATGGTCCCTAGAAGCAAGAGGAGACTGGCATGGGAGGTGGAATTCGGTGTTGTGATTACAGTGTTGACAGTGTGAGGAGTGACGCCGGCTATTTTGAGGGACCCAAAGAGGAGTATTTTTGTCCTGAGGTTTCAGGTTCTGGTGTCCATGGGAGCCATTCCCCGGGAGAGCTGGCATTAGTGCGTCTTCCACTCAAACGACAGCGCCCCTGTGGCGGCAAGCTCTCCCGTGTCCCCTACCTTCTTTTCTAAACTGGAGCGACGAGCCAGGGAAACCTGTGAGGAGGCCCAGACTGTCCTTTTCTGGTTTGCTTTTGGGCTTGGGTGCCCCTGTTTTGTGTTTCCAAGACTCTTTAAGATAGAAGTTTGCTGCTCTTTGGTGTACATAAGCTTTGACTGTCGCCCCACCCCCCACCCCCACCCCGGGTCGGGCAGCGTGGAGGAGAATTTATACAGCAAATTGAAAAAAAAAAAGTTCTGACTTAGGAGTGGTTTAGGTAGTTTAACAGGAAACTCGTCATGGCTGGGTGTGGTCTACACTTGTCATTTATGGAGACTCACTGCACAGAGTGGAGGCGTGTAGCCATGGTTACTAGGAAAGAGGAACACACACTACTTCATGGTTTTAGCCATGTTCGAAGGCACAGTAATAGTTTGCAGGCAGCCTGGTAAGGGCCAAGACCTTGTTCCCCTCACTTCAGAGCTCACCTCATGTTGTCCTAGGTCCTTCCAGAGGCCTTCTCCTTGGGTTGGGTGATGGCCTCAGACTCAGAATTGCATCACCTGGAATACCTGTCCTTGAGCCTGACCTGCAACCAGGCCCACCTCATTTCTGCTCCCAGGCGGAGGAGTGCTATGCGCCACACCACCCATCAGCCTGGAGAGGCGTGGTGGCAGCGTAGGTACGCAGCCCACAGTGTATTTAACAGACTTTCCTAGGCAAAGTGGCGCTTACACAGGAAGACAAAGGAGCCCGGGCTGAAACTTAGGGGTGCTAGTGACCCACTGATGGTCCCCAAAGTGAAGATGGCAGTGAGCACCAGTGGCTGAACTGCAGAATCCATTTGGTTCTTCAGAAATTCTTACTTTGTATCTTCTTTCAGAGGGGCAGGGGAGAATGTTTTCCTCTTTTAAAAAGTGACATGTAATTTACACACACACACACACACACACACACACACACACACACACACACACGAAATCTACAGCTCTTAAGCATATAACTCCATGCAATTTGACAAAGGGCAAATGCATGCTTGTGCATGATCTACACCCATCAAGATACAGAACCATCTTATCAGCTCAGAGAGTGCCCTGATGCCCCTGGGGCCCCCTCCAGTGGAGGCAGCTTCCACTCTGATTTGTGTATTAACCTTTGTAACTGCTCAAACAGATGACATATATATTCAGTCCCTAAATGACAACCTCTGGAGCCACTTCTTTATGAAAGTATTTATCATCACTTCAAAATGCAGCTTAAGTTTTGAAATGCATTTTTAAAATATATATATTTTTTATATATATTATATATATTGTAATATATATACAATATATATATATTATATATATTGTAATAGACTATTATCCAGGCTTAACAATAAAGAAAATTATAATGTGTGTTACATTACGTTAGGTGAAATATGCCAAACATAAAAATAGCTGTATGATCCCACTAATAAGAGATAACTACCTTAGCCACAGTCATAGAGATAAGGTGTACACTGCTGGCCAGGGGAGATGGGATTGGAACTGCTTGGTGGGTACAGTGTAGAATTTCAATATGAGGTGTTAAAAAAACTTCTGGAAGTTGATCGCAGTGGCGGTTGTTCAGCATCACTGGTGGGTATGCTTTAGATCCCTTACAAAGATAAATGCTTATGTATTTTTTCTCAATTAAAAAAAAATTGAAATAGGCATTGTAAGTTAGTAGGAAAGTGTGGTTTTTGAAGATCCCTGTTAAAAATTGCATGTGTTCCTTACATTCCCCTTTCAGACAGCTTTCTTATTATTATAAAGGAAGGAAAGGCTGGACGTGGTGGCATGGAGTCTTTAATCCCACCCCCACCCCACCCAACCCCCGCTGGTTCCCACTCCCATCTACATAGGGAGTTCCGTGTAACCGGGACAACACAGTAAGAACTTGTCCCCAAAACTGACAGCCACAAAAGACAAACTTCAAACAGAGAACACAGCTTTTTGATGCTCACCGTCTGGGTGTGCTTCTTACTGTGTGCATGTTCTTTTGCATCTGTTTTCTGTGTGTGTGCTTTAGGGAAAATGTAGCGTTTTCCCACCTTCTATGTATGCTAGGTGACTTCACTTGGTTTAAATATTCATTTGGAGTCTGAGGGCTGGTGTTTCTAGCATGAGGTCACATGACCATGCTATAATTTATTTAACCCCTTCTCTGTAGCTAGGCTGATTGTGTTTCATCCCTGTTACTGGTAATGCTATAAAAACGTGTGTGTGTGTGTGTGTGTGTGTGTGTGTGTGTGGTGTGTGTGTGTGTGTGTGTGTGTGTGTAAACCTTTGTATAACTCGATTATTTATTTGGTCCCATGTATGTGCCATATGTGTGCAAGGCCTCTTTAGATACTCTACATTTAGTTGTGGAAAGTTGCCTCAGTTTCTCTTAGGAACTGCTCTGCCCTGGCCTAGAGTGTTTCCTGCCTGGGAGCTACTTCATGGTCTGTGGCTTCTTCCCTGAAAGTCTGCGCTTTAGTTATCAAGCTGTATGGTCTTGAACTCCATGGCTTGTTTTATTAAAAGCACTGTAAAATTCTGGTTGATTAAGGGTATCATATTACTTTATAGCCAACTCTGGATTCTCTTTTCACATTTTGGACTTTAGGCTATGTATTAAGTGCAGGAAAGTGGGGATTCTGTTGATTTTCCTGGCAAACTGAGAGAAGTTTGGCCTCCCTTTGAACACATTGGTGAGAGAGGGGAAAACGCAGACAGAGCCTTGGCCCTGAGTAAGGAGCATGAACCAAGCGCGTCACCTTCCTGCCCGGAGAGGTGAGGATGCACAGCTGTGGCCTGTGAGGCCTCTGGCTCACGTGCAGCTCCCTGGAAACGTGGCATTGGTGATTTTGTAGAGAAATTCAGCCTTGAGGTTCAGCGGGGATGGAAAGGGGCATGTGTTCTCGTCCCTATTTTGATGACCGTGGCTCCTTCCATTCTTCCTGGACTTCCCACTTCTGTAGGCTGGAAAGGAGGGGAAGAGAGGAGAGAGCAGAGAGGGTTTCCATTAATGCCAATGTGACTACTGTCCCTGTAACGTGTTCCTTCCTTCCCTGAGAGGTGGAACACTCGGGTCCAAACAAGCATGTTGCCGTAGAGACTCCTGGGAGTCAGGACACCAGATTTGACTTCCGTTTCTGTACTCACTGCGTTTGTGACCTTGAACCACGAACTTGGCGTGTGGCTTCACCTTTCCCCACTGTCAGGTGTTGGGGACAGTGGGGTGACACAACTTCCTTTGGAGGAATGCAGAACAAACATGAGTACAGAAGTCCTTTGAAAAGCGTGAGGTGCTGTGTGTGGAGGATGCAGTCTTGCCGAGACTTGAGCTCATGGTCCTGCTTGTCTTTGCAAATGATATTTTTGCCTTATGTCCATCCAGTGATTCTAATTAAGGAGATTTCTTAAGCTGCAGCCAGCTGGCCCGGGGTACGTGGAGACATGCACATGGCAGGTGCTTGGAGAATTTGGATAGTGCAGCATGTCAGGCCCCCTACCCCAGCCTTGTGGAAAGGACATTTAAGGGCGGGGTCTCTCATCTGTGTGTGTTTTAATTGTGTTACTAGAATTTAAGTTATGTGGTTTTTTTTGGAGAGATCAGTTAAATTTAATTTTCTTTTCATTATAAGCTACTGTTTGACACAGGATTGGGGATGGTGGCTACTGTGATCTTCACATACAAATGCTATCACACATTTCTGAATTTTATCAACAATTATGAGAGGAACACACCAGAGTGCTTTGAGACAGTATATAGTGGCTGCTTAATGAGTTGAAGTTGTGACTGGCTTCCTCAGGCACTTAAAATGGTGTGTGTGTGTGTGTGTGTGTGTGTGTGTGTGTGTGTGTGTGTGTGTTTATTAAAGAATAGAGGCTCAGAAGCACGGAGACCACGAATGTCTCTTGGATACTTATGATGTCCCAGGCAAAGAGCTAGTCATGGGTAACAATGAGACAGCTGCTGTGAGGGTCCTGGCTAAAGCAGGAGGATCTCTAGAGCTAGGAGTTCAAAGCCAGCCTGGTCAGCACAGAGAGGCCTGGTTTCCACCAGGGAAAAAGAAGACTGAAGAAGTCTTTCCCTTCAAGTGAGTCTGCCTAGAAGAGCAACTGATCAAATAATAGAATCAGGGCTGAGACAGGGCCAGGGCAGGGGAGGTGTGCTCTGGAATCCTGCAGAAGGAGCCCTGGCTCCATCCTCAGAGGCAAGGAGGCCTTCTGTCCCTGCTGAGACATGAAGGGAGTGGACATCCCTCTGGAAAGCCCCATTCTAACTGAGGGACAACACGGGTTTACCGAATGTGGAGCCGGGCCTGTAGGAACTGAGAATGGCTGTGTTAGGAAACGTAGCTGGACTGGTCGGAGCACAAGTTTGGACTCCACCCAAGAGTGTGGCCTTGCTCCTGAGCCGGATGGAACGAGAACTGGTTCTTAGTAGGGTGCAGTGTGCTTGGATATGCATATTTGACATGTAATTTTGGTTTCTGTGTGGCTGATGAATGGAGGGGACCAATTAGGGAGCCACTGTGGTTCCCCCCAATTAGGTGGCTCCAGCCTTTTAGGGGTTAGAGCGACCCAAGAGGCTGGAGGGGAAGCCAACCTAGTATCAGATAGACTTGACCATGGCTCAGGCTCGGATCAATCAGCCACCCCACTTAAAGAGAGCTAAGTGAGGGTAAAGGGTTCTGTTCAAGGACTGGCAACAATAGCTCTGTCCACAGTCGCTAAGTGATGACTCAGAGTTTGTCCCTGGAACCCTACGGTGGAAGGAGAGGACCAACTGCAGAAAGTTACACCCTGACCTACACACACACACACACACACACACACACACACACACACACACACCTTTTTATAAAGAGTTTATTTATAATTGTTAATTTATTAATAGATTTTGAATATATTTGAAATTACTTGACCAAAAGAATACAAATTATGAATGAATAATGGAAGCTATAAAAACATACTTAATATCTGGATCTTGATAGTCCCTCCCCTTCACATACACACACAAGCACTCTACTACATTCTTTGTAAATGGGCTCTTTTTAGAATTCCTTTTTGCCCAACTGCAAATACTATGAATATTCATTTATTCTTTTAAAGTGTAAAAGCGCTTTATCACGATGGGGTCGGTTCTCAGCCGTTTGCCTTAATGAAATAACGATATGGAAGATTTGACACTACTTGTGACTATTTGCCATTGGGTTACATTAGGACTTTGGAGCCTGGTGACAGCAGAGAGATACCATCTGGAAATAAATTCAGTGCAGCTCCTTATCTGTCTTTCTGTAATCTAGATGCTTGTGTAAGCAGCCGCAGGTGGACCAGCCTCGGAGGGCATCCTTTTATATTTGTTTCTTTGTATTATTTGCACCTTTCCGATCTAGTTGTATCATAAAAGTCATTTAGAACACATTTTTCCCCCTGTAAAAATGAGATTATAAATTCTGGCTAGGTTTTGTTTCTTTCTTTTCTTTTTGAAACAGGGTCCTGTTGTGGTTGATATATTGTGCATTCCTAATAAACTTATCTGGGGGTCAGAGACAGAACAGCCACTATATTAAACATAGGTTTAGGCAGTGGTAGCACACACCTTTAATCCTAGCCTTCTGGAGGTAGAGATCCGTCTGGATCTCTGCGAGTTCAAAGCTACACTGGAAACAGCCAGGCATGGTGACACATGCCTTTAATCCCAGGAAGTGATGTCAGGAAGCAGAAAGGTATATAAGGCGTGAGGACCAGGAACTAGGCAGGTTAAGCGTTTAGCTTTTAGCAGCACAGTTCAGCTGAGATCCATTCAGATGAGGACACAGAGGCTTCCAGTTTGAGGAAACAAGATCAGCTGAGAAACTGGCAAGGTGAGGTTGGATGTGGTTTGTTCTGTTTCTCTGATCTTTCATCGTTCACCCCAATACCTGGCTCTGCGTTTGTTTTATTAATAAGACCTTTTAAGATTTTAGCTCTGGCTGGCTTGGAACTCTGTAGCTCTGTAACTCTGGCTGGCTTGGAACTCACAGAGCTCCAAGGAGTTCCAAGGAGTCCTGGGATTAAAGGTGCATGTCACCATGCCTGTCTGTGTGACTGAGTTTCTAAGCCACTCTGCCATAACTGTGTATTCTGACTGTTACAAGTCTCAGCTTGGTAAGGTAGCACGTGTCTGTGATTCCAGCACTGAGAAGCCTGACACACCAGACTCCAAAGTGCTAGTCTAGCCTATTGACCCTGTCTCAAAAGTAAATAAATAAGATACATTTGCCATGAGCAATAGTAGTAAAGCCATGCTGTCAAAATAATTGTCATCAAAGAAGAGCTGTGTTACTGGAAAAAAAAGGAAAAATGTTTGTCTTGTCCTTCTGAACCAGAACAACTAGTTTGATCATAATATGAGGGAGGTGATGGCAGTCTGGGGAGCCAGTTGGTGCCAAGAGCCATAGAGATAATATTAACTTAAAATCAAAATGTCTTCTTGATGCATGGGACTCACAGTTGTGACTATAAGTGTTTCAAACCCTCAGGAGCAAGAAGTGAGTGAGAGCAGCCTCCTTGGGCACAGCTTGACAAAGACTTGGAAGCCAGGAGGATTCTGGGAAATGGACCTCCCCTGGGTGGAACTGATTGGGAACCTGGGTTGCGCTATCCTGGCCTGTGCATCGTTCTGCAGAGCTGCTCCCCTGGGGCATCTGGCTTGGGTTGCTGGGGTGGGGAATGAGTGGGGCAGAATGACGGGACTGTGGCCTTTGCTGGGGGCGGGGGGGACATTGTTTCAGAGATTCACAACCCACTGCCTGTAAAGTGCTGTCAGTTTTTGGACCGGCGTATTTTCTGCTTTTTCTGCTGTTGGGGTCGCAATGAAGGCCACTCAAGATTTTTTTTTTTTTAATTAGATTTATAGATTTTTATTCTATGTCAGAGCATTTGTATATATGCACACCATGTGTGTGCTTTGGGCTTGTGGGGTCAGAAGAGGGCATCAGATCCCCTAGAACTGGAGTTAATGGACAGCCATGAACCACCATGTGGTTGCTGAGATGGAAGCCAGGTCCTCTGCAAGAGCAATAAGCGCTCTTACCACTGAGCCTTCTCTATAACCCACCCCCCATTTAGAATGTTTGAGCACTGAAAATACATCTCATTTCTTAGAGATGTGGTGTCCTGACGATCTGTAGGTAGCTACCTAGACGTTAGCATTCATGTTCCCTGCTCTGTAATTCACTGTGACCTCGCTCTGTCCTGCAGGCCTGGCAGATTTTCAGAACCTTGTCGCTTTCATATCATGTTTCCTTTCCCTCAGTTTGTCCTCAGGGGGCACTCGGGTCTATTTATATTATAGTATTGCTGGGTTTTTACTGAGAGTAAATTTAAAACCACCCATCTGCAACTTTTGATTTAGGGTTATCTATATGTCCTTTAAGTTGATATTTCCTTGCAAAATAGTGCAAAAAAAAAAAAACCTCCATCATATTAATAGCAAGAGATTTATAAAGTACTAGGAAGCTGAGCAAAAGAAAATGTTTTCTGTAATTAGAGCATACCCATTTTATAAGAGGACGATCTCTAATCTATTTGTGTATATGTCTATATTTTGGAGACTCAACCATGTCATCTATAATATAAGACATGTTTCCACTTGCAGGCACAGAAGGCAAGTGTTTGTTGGGTATGTTGTTGCAGTCCTATAATCCCAGCATTCAACAGCCTGAAGATGAGAATTGCAAGTTTGAGACCAACCTGGACTGCAGAGTGAGCTCCAGGCCAGCCACAGATAACTGAGACACAACAATCTGTCAAAAAGAAAAAGATTAAAAGAAAAAACAAAACAAATGCTTACTCCCCTACTCCCTTAATTTCAGAAGAAATGGATAGTTTTAGTTTTGTTGTCTTGTTTTGTTTGACAAGGTTTCATGTCGTCTAGCTAGCCTCAGACTTGCTCTGTAGCCCAGGATGATTTTGAACTCACAGTGATCCTCCTACTTACATAGTCCAAGTGCTGAGATTATAGGCGTGTGCCACCATGCCCGGTCAGAAGGTGGACAGCATGATCTCAGTACATGACGGAATGTGCATTGCGCCTCCTTGCTTGGTGTGCACTTCATCTTTTGTAGACTACTTCTAGTTTGCAAAGTACATTCTCAGTGGCCTGCCTAGGACAAGAGTGACATCCCTCGGTGATGTCTGGAGAGCATGCACCTGCCTAAATTCCCCTCCTCTAAGACAGGACCCCCTGGACTGTGGAGGATTCTAGAGACCATTGTCATGTACAGTGGCCTGACTTAGTGATCTAAGGGTTGCTGATAGCCTGCCATCAAAGCTAGCCTCCCCTTGCTCTGGGTATCTAAGTCTCCTCCCATCCCCTTCCAGGATCTCGTACTGTCGTGATGAAGGAGGTGAGGGATGCTCCCTGTCGTCATTAAGGCATGAGCTACCCCTAGAGCCAAGTAGGGTGCGGCATCACTGCAGGTTCTACCCCGTTCCCCCATCTGTCCCTAAACATCTCTCTCTGACCCTTCTCCACCCTCTCCTAAACTAACATGGGCACAGTTCCCTCTGATACACAGTGTACCCCTTTCTTAAAATGTAATCATAGCGTGAAAAAAAAATGCATGATGTGGGCTCTCTGGACTTTAATTGGCAGCGCCTTCTGGCACACGGTGAAGTTCCCCTGCTTTTCAGCACCTTTTCATAAGTTGAGGTCTGTTTTAAAGATTTTTTTTTCCCCTGCCAAGCATTCATTAGTTTCAGAGTGAGTTGCCCTGGTTGCCACTGTGATGGATTCCTTTCCTCTTCTCGGCAGCCAGCTCCAGAGGAGGCAGAGAAGGAGCCACATTGATTCCGCTCCCCACTTCTGAGAAGGGCGGCAGTGCCCGCTGCCTTACAGGGACCATTCCGCACTGTCCGTCCTCCGGCTTCCCATGATCCCCTACGACAGGGCTGCTCTGGGACACTGCCTCTGTCCCGGTGTCCACGGAAGTTTTCCTCTCCTGTAGAGCTCTGCACACAGTGGGAACTTCAGATGAGCTTTCGCAAGTTAAGAGTCAAAGAAATCGTGGACATACCAGGTGCCAATGTAATTGTGTTGAGGTGAGTGTCAACACAAACTCGTCCATCTCTGTCAGACAGAGCCCACTTTTCTCTGTAAATGGAGTGAGTGCACGAAGTTTGTTAGGTGTTTCCCTAAATGCACACTCACACACACACACACACACACACACACACACACACACACACACACACGTCACTGTGGTGTGCACATTAAGCTCAGGGTATACGTCAGGAAAGCCGAGGATACTTTGAGGTGGAAGCAAACCAGTACAAGCAGATGGGCCGTGTTCGGGGACGGATGATGGCTGGGACTTGAATGCGGGTTTGGCAGCGGCTTACGTGCGCAGTGAAAAGAGCTGCCTTCTGCAGCGTGCGCGCGCACCACACAGCCCGCGCCCACGCGGTCTAACTGGGTAGCCCAGGTCGACCTTGAGTTTGCCTCTCAGCCTTTGGAGAGAGCTGATTACAAATGAGGACATCGTACCTGGTTTGAAAGCGGTTTTATTGTTATATTTGGTGAGAAGGTTCATCTAGGGAGATAAAACCATGTGTTTTGTGAGGCGGTTTCCTCGGAGGGAGCGAAGTCAGCGCAAGCCGTCAGTCCCAGGGGGTCCGCTGTAGGGAAAGGGTGTAGAGGAGGCTGGCAAGCAGTGAGCAGCTCTTTTTGAGCTCACCTTCTCCCCACCCCCACCCCACGTCTAATATGGACCTTAATAAACGCTCGCAATTTTCTGTGCAGGTAAAGTGAATAGTGGTCATATGGGGACAGGCTCTGTGTGGGTAATACTGGAGGGACAAAAACCTTGCGGTGGGAGGATTCTATTTTCTCACTGTTCCACAAAGGGAGAGAGAGTATTGAGAAATAGAACTGGCGTGCCTTCCCTCCCCCATCTCCAAATGAGGCGGCGGAAGAGAAATGTGCCTGGGACTCACCTGTGTGCAGCTCCAGCGGAGGAAATCTGATATTCTAAACCGCGACTGGGGCGCAGGTGCACGTCTCAGGAGGAAGGGGCAGAAAGAAGCGTGGTGTGTCCAAATACACAGACCTGTTTTGTAAACTGCAGTCTCCTCCCCGCCATCAGCACATCTCCTATGTGTTTGGGACTGTTTTAAAAGCCAATGTTTCCTTACAGACGTTATTAAATCATTGGTTGTACAGCCTTGGCAGACTTCTGGCCGTTTTCTTTTGTTTGAGGTTGCCATTAGCCTGCACGAAAATATTTACAGGCGTCTTGAAATAGGCCAGATTATGTTAAACAGGGAGTGAAGTGTAAAACTAAAACCTTAGAAAGCCAAGCATGGATTTGCTGCAGAGGTGGTAATGGGGCTTCTAAACTGATCTGTGACCCCTCTGGGGGAGAGGACTATGGGTCATCAGCCTTATGGGGGCTCGGAATTCCACACAGCTGCCTATCCTTGGGGTTTCCCCCAATGAGGAATAACCTCACGTATATGCTGCTGTGTTTCCTGGGAGTAGACACGAAAACATTTATGCTTCTCTTTCTCCTGTCTGAGGGCCTGGGGATTTGTGCTCTGGCCTTTCATGGAGAAGTGGTAGAGAGGCAGGCAGGCAGGCGGGGAGAATACATGCAACCAGTCATCCTTCAGCAGACCGAGGGTAATGTGTAACTCAGTCTTCTCCGTAATACAGGGTTCTCTTCTTGGTAACTATTACTGCTTATTGCAAAAAGGAATGCTAGTGAGAAAGATTTGCTTCTTTATGGAACATGGTGGTAAGCCTAGAAATGGAAAACCAGTCCTTGTTGACTGTCTACTGTCAATTTCCTAGAGGCTCATAATGAGTGGTGCTTGTCTGAAAGCATATGTTCCTCCCATATTGAGTAGGAGAAAAACCTCTTTATCCTCAGATTGTCAGAGAGACTGGCTCCGGAGTAAGCAGACGTCCTTTGCTAGCCCACGTGCTTTGGAAGCCTGGGCAGCCACAGCTTGTCACTCGGCCGCCATGCTCACAGCAGTCGCAGGGATCTGAAGGAACAATTCTGCTCTAAACAAGATCACAGGAGGACCCAGGCAGCCCCCGATGCTGGCCGTGGTCCTGCTCTTTGTTCACCTTGCTGTTCTGTGAGCATGCTCCTGCCTTTGCTGTAGGTGGCAGGTCCCCAAGGACCTAAGGGTACTACTTCCTTTCTTCCGCAGCCAGGTCTCAGCCGCACATCCCTGGCCTCCACTACAGAGAAGGCTCTGTCGGAACCAGCCCCAGCCTCTGATTTCCTCGTTATCGCCATGCTCTTCTGACTAGTCACCTACTCATTCATGGGGGGGGGGGGGGGGGGGCTTACGTCTTTTTTTCCCTCAGTGTGGATTCAAGCTCTGCTTTGATCGGATAACTGGCTTTCTCCCTGTCCTTCCAAATAGCACAGTGCAGATGAAAATAGGCCCTTCGTAAGATACCCTGTAAGACAACAGCCAGGGCTTCACTGCGTTCTTAGCAATTCTTCTCATTAGGTGTCAGGGGTGTGCGTGCGCGTGTGCGTGTGTGCGTGCGCGTGCGTGTGCGTGCGTGCGTGTGTGCATGTGTGCGTGTGTGTGTGTGTGTGTGTGCGTGTGTGTGTGTGTGTGTAACCTGGGATAACCCTGAGCTTGCTCTATAGCTGAGACTCTAAACCTCCGGTCCTCCTGCTTCAGCATCCTGCTTCTGCATGCTGGAATGATAGGAGAGCACCAATAGGCCCAGCTGGGAATAGCATTCTTAGACATTTGTATGACAGACTTTACACTTTTAAAAAAGCCAAGCCATCTTCCTTAGCGTTTGACATTCTGCCTTAAGCATCGATTTACTGAAAGATATTCGGTTAGCATTCATTGTATTTAGAAAGCACGGATTTTCCTAGATGATCTCAGGGCGCTGCTGTGTAGAAAGGTTTCTAAGGACGTTGCATAGAACTCTATCACCTCTTCCATGTCGTAGCTAGTTGCATCTGTCCTCGTCACCCTGTTCCCATGGTCCCTGACAGTCCTCGGGAGCCCATTATGGGAAGAACCTGGCGTCCGATTGACTCCTGACCTCAGAAGATCTGCAATGTTGTAAGACCATGCAGTGAGGGCAAGTGGGTTAAAAATCTCGCTATCCACCCTCATGAAGGCTTTTCCTCAACACACAGCCCAAACAGGCCTGCTTCGTCTACTTTGTACTGTCTTCCCCTCATGTCCTTTCTTAGTGTTTGCAGTGAACCAGACAGCTGGGCATGGTGACATTAATCCCAGCACCTGGAAGGCAGAGGCAGGTGGATCTCTGTGAGTTTGAGGCCAGCCTGGGCTACATAGTGAGTTCCAGAACAGAACAGGCAGGACTACATATTCAAAAAATCAAACCAAACTGTAGCCAACAATGATGGCTTCGCCCCTCAGCACAGTGGAATTTTGAGTATGAGTGGATGGAAAAAGAAATCTCCAGACTCATTGTTGCATCTGCATTAAACTCTTCCACATCTGCTAATTAAGTAAAAACATAGAACACCACTCATTTCTGTTCATCACCAAGATTGCAATTGGAGAAAGTCACTGGGAGACATGTTTCTATCAATACCACTAATCTGGATGCTAAGTGGTCGGATAGCTTGCTGAAAAAGTTGAGTTGCAGACAAAGGGCTTTCTTTATTGGCTGCCTTCCATTCTCCTTTCCCCTCGTTGCCTGCGTAGGCAAACAGGAGTAGAGCTGCATGAAGAAATCGATAATATGATAGATTGGTAAGAATTTTCTCCTCCCGGGGGAATTATATTTAAAGAGAAAATTGGTTCCAAACACTGTGGCTCCTGTCTTCCTTGGAAGATGCTCCCAGAAACAGAGCTATCAGAGACAAAGCAAAGCACGTGTTCTAAACTGAAAAGGAGATGGGGAGTGACAGGCACAGCTTTCAGACTCAAACATGAGGAACCCTTGACGTCTGAGGCATGTGTCAACAAATGTCCCAAATAGCAAGGCCCTCTGCCCCTATGAGACGAAGGCCAGAAAGGACAGTTCCCATTTGTGATTGGAAAGGGGGGAACTCACAGGTTGCCTCTGAGTTCTGTTGTTTGTTTCTCGGCATCTCTGAGCTGGCCCAAGACAGACCACTATGGTGGAAGTGTCTCAGAGTGAGCCAGTCTGCACTGTGAGGGGCTGCAATTGAGCAGGAAAGAGCAATAGTCTTCCTGGGTGTGAAAGACTTCTGAACTGAACTTTGTTTCTTTTAAGCTGGTGGCCGAGAAACTGGGGGGGGGGGGGGGGGGGGGGGGGGGGGGGGGGGGGGGGGAGGGGGGGGGGGGGGGGGGCTCCCTGAATGCCTGTGCATTACTGGAAACTCACTCACCTTTGTTCAAAAGTAAACTCAGAGACACCTGGCAGGTGGAATGTAGCTGTACTTGCTGAAATTAAGCAAGCCTATTTAGTGTAGAGAAGGAATAGGCTATTGGCGAGGTACATAAGATTTAGGGTTGTCCTATGGTTGCCAGACTGGGTGTATTGAAAATTCAAAAAGACGTTAGGCCACCCCTGACTTCAGGGGAACTAGGGCAAAGGCTGCTTTGTAGTGTGAGGCAGATCCCTGCCACACAGATAATGAAGCCAAGTCACTGCTGGGCTCCACTGTGAATGAGAACTTGACTCCAGGGGAGGTCTTGTGGGCGACTCAAGCACACGCTGCTCCTCCCTTCTATCCCTCCTTGGACTTAAAGGTCAAAGGTGAAAGGAAGCATAGTGTCCATTTCAAAAGCTCACATCTGTGTGTCTGAAAGAGTCCCCGCTTGGTGCTTGTGTTCCTTAAGTACAAGATGCGTGCCTTACGAGCTGTCTGTCAGGGTTTCATTATTGTAACCCTTAATCCACCCGCCACACCTTTATTCTTCTTTGTGTGTGTGTGTTGTTGTTTGCTTTTGTTTTTGGTGGGATTTTGCTGGCTTTGTTTTGTTTTTGAGACAGGGTCTCATTCTGTAACTGAGGCTGAACTAGAACCCTATCTATATAGACCAGGTTGGCCTCAGACTCACAGAGATCCTCCTGTCTCTGCATCCCAAGTGCCTGAATGAAAGGCACTTTCATTTGTTTGTTACTTTTTGTTTATTTGGGGGAGCTGGATCTTACCTAGCCCAGGCAGACCTCAAAGTTCTGGCTTTCTTGCTCCCGCCTCCCTCACGCTTGATCTTATTGCCTCTTATATAATTTTTTCGTTAATGGTGGCCCTCTCATTACTCACCTGAAGAGGAAGCCAAGAGCCAGCATCTCTTGAAGAGGTCAGCAGAAATCCATGCGTCAGGGCGGCAGCAGCGTCTTCTCTCCTTGCCCTGGCTACCTTCTTTCTGACTCTCCTCCAGTGTGTGCCCTTGCCAAGTCTGCTTCTGCACGTGCGCTCGTCTTTGTCTATGCCCTGAGTTGTTGGAGAGAAGCTCTCCGGTGGGTGCCTGGTGCACCTATAAGAAAACCCCGAGGCCCTGCACAGGCTCCTTGTTCAGGGAGCCAAGCTGCCCCGGGAGACAGGCTGTTATCTGCTGCAGAGCTGCTGGCAGGTCTGTATCTAGCAAACAACCTCTTGTGAAGTGCCCATGGCCCCAGGGCACCCGGGCATGTTTAGCTCAAGGCTCTCTGGATTACTCTGAAGTTCTCGAAACTGAAGCCGTTGGACATCAGCAGAGCTAGGGAACAGAGCATGCTGAACCTAGGCCGGGCCCAGGTGGAACGGGTTTTCTCCTCATGGGTCTACCTGTTCAGGACATTCTGCTCCGGGTGTTGTGACTGAAGGAGGAAGGAAAGAGTAACCACCATCGCATGCGACATGATGTTCCTTCCAGGATCACAAGCACGTGGAACATGATAGAAGGGACCCTTGTGAGCTTATCGTTCAGGTTGGGGCTAGAGAAGAAGAGTGGTACTCCCTGCTCCTACAGGCCTTATCTATTCCAGCCCAGCCCACAAAATTTATCTGAGTGCTTTCTCAGGCTCTTTAAACTAAAGACTTTGATGCTCTGCAGGCCTGGATGACCAGTTTCAGCTTGAGACACAGCCAGAATACTGTAGAAGATGGTTTATGCCTTAGAGACCTCAACATACTAGCTACCTAAGACTGAACACCCAGGATTACCCAGGGCTCCATAGTAGGCATTTCCCAGCTGACTCAGGCCTTCCAGGCAGTCTCTCTGGGGTATCCCTTGGTCATTGCCCCTGTGCCTGGCTTTCTGATGTGCCAGTGATCTGAGTCTTTGATGTGGTTCATTCCAGCCTGAGACACATAGGCAGCCTCTAAACCTAGCAAGTGTGGACATGATTGACAGGGCTCTCAGCCGAGTCAGAAGCCACGCCCCCCCCCACACCCACACCCCATGACCAGGCAGGTCTCAGGTGAGTGAAGCATTGTTCCTGGGACACTAATTATTTGCCATCTTCACCTCAAAGCAGGCTCGGATGGTGTTTCCAGTCTCCTCATAGCAAATAGCCTCTTCTGTGTCTATTTTCTAGGAATTCATCCAATTGTGTTGAGAATTCTGGCCTGTTTAGCCTTTTATTATCTTCCGGGGGGGGGGGTAATAGAAATTGCTTAGAGTTTATTACCCCTTTATAAAACACTAGCCCCTTTTATTTTTCTTAATACCTTTTGACACATTGACAGTTCATCTCAAGAGCTGCACAGTCAACTTACAAAACATCAAAAATAAATACCTCATGATATTTTAAGGAAGTCTTCAACTTTGTGTTGTCCCCCATTCATAGCTGCCCGTCTTAGCTGCATGCAGCCCTTGGGTGGTGCATTGGACTAGAGCTTTGGAATCCCCTGGATTCTAGGATGTGGGAGTTCCGTGACCCTCTAGTGCCAGATGTTACAACATAGATCACCCCAAAGGTATTAATTACTACATGAAGTGAAAGCAATCAGATCCCGAAAGACAAGTGACGCCTGCTAGCATTCACGTGTGGCCCTCACTGTAGCCACCTTCACAGAGACAGAGCAGACAGGATGGTGGGGGCTGAGGGAAGCAGGGAAGGGGCGTTCGTGTATAGTGGAGACTGGGTTTCAGCTTCACACCATGAAGCTCGTTCTGGAGAGGGGTTATGGTGTCAGCCGCCTAATAGGCATACACTTAGTGCCATGGAACTTCAGACCAAAAACATGGCGGCTGTTATGGACAGTCACATGATGATGTAAAAATAAAATTCTAAAGGAAAAATACCATCACATACTTTTACTTATACAGCCGTTGCTTTTGCTAGGCTCCTTTTTATGCAAATTGAAAAGGCCTGGGGTTTGTCTTCTTTCTTCCTTCCTTCCTTCCTTCTCTTCTCTTCCTTCTCTCTTCCTTCTCTCTCTCTCTTCCTTCCTCCTCCCTCCTCCTCTCTCTTCTCTTCTTTCTTTCTCTCTTTAAACAAAGTAGTGTATAGCTATGTATTCCTCAAGCCATTTTATTTTCTGGATTCTACCCAATGATTGTAAAACCTTGTCTGCCCCTTAGTAACAGTAACTGTCCTCAGGCACACTAGTCGGATGTATCTCCCCTCAAAACACGTAGGACAGCTCCAGTCATGTATTTTTGGGTGAAGAGACATAATCATGATTAGGGTGTCAGTGTACGGAGTTAGACAAGGTCAAATGGCGTGAGGATGTTGAGAAGCTGAGCTCTTTCTCGGTGGCTTCATTCTGAAGCCTCCTTTCCTTAGTTCCTTTTCCTTTCTGGAGATATCCTTAGAGTCACCTTCCAGGATGTACCTCAACTGTCTGTAGGTGTTAGAACCTCCCTGTGGGACAGATAGTGTGTGCGGCTGTCTGGGCATTATTAGAAACCAGTAGAAATTTAGAACAGAGAATTTGAAAATGTAGAAACTTGCCACTTCTGCAAACAGTCTTATGTAGTGGATACGTAAGCATTGACCTTTCCTTCAAATGGGTCACGTCACTAAACAGTGGCTTCCACTGAGATCACCTGTTACTGATAACGCACAGTTCAGAAAATTGTGGCGGCGGCGGCGGCGGCGGCGGCGGCGGCAGCAGCAGCAGCAACTTTCTTAATGTGTTTCTGTCCCAAGCCAAAATGGAAAATGATGGGTACTTATACTCTAGTGCCGGCAGAACATTCCTTCTTTAAATCTTTATTCTGTATAGTAAGGCAAAGATAAACTATTGTTTTTACAATGCTGTAGAGCTGGGGATATTTCTCAGGGCTATAGCACTTACCTAGTATGCACAAGGCCCTGGGGTCAATCCCAAGAACCCCAAATGCCAGGAAAATTCCTGACTTCAGTTAGACAGCCCACTTGCTGAGCCTCAGAGGGTTAGGGTATCACCATGTGCAGGCCTGGTGTGTTGGTAAGATGTGGTAAGGAGTCATGTGCCGTCTCCATTGGGAACAAAGCAAGAGCCCTCCATTTAAAACATGAAGAACTTCCTGCCCTTTTTCCGGCTTATTCTTGGACAAATTCTGCGTCATCATAGAGGGCAAGCCTGGGCAATTATGGAGTTCGGTGAATGAATGATCAGAGACTGGCCATTTTCTATGCTTTGAGTTGCCATCAGTTAGAGAGATGATACTTTTGCCAGTGTATGCCATGCCCCTGCCTCTGAATGCTCTTACATTTTTACATTCCTTCCCATATCAAATAAATGCTAGCTCCCACACACATCCATGACATACACAAGCTATCTTAGGTATGATGCATAATTAACGTGTTGAGACGGCAGGGTGGAGAAGTGAGAGCCACAGGTTCCATCGTATTTTCTGGTACCCTGTAGTTTCTCCTGGGGAAGAAAGTCAAGGCTTGATGATTGTCATCTCTCTTAGCAGGAAGGTAATCTGAGTTTGGAGACTGATCACATCTAGCCACCCTGGCAAAGAAACCCAACAAAGCCCCCTTTTTATTCAGAAGGGGGAAAGAAGATGTGAGGTGAGATCTGGTCTCGGCAAAACCGTTAATAGACCTTTCTTTAAGAAGATGAATTAGGAGGGTCCAAGGAGATGCCTCTAAGGATAAAATGCTTGGCATGCAAACAGGGCTAGGTTTGGAGCACCAGAACCCACGTAAAAGCTAGGAAGGTGTGGTGGCTGCCCGTAATCCAACACTTGGAAAGCAGATACAGGGGATCCTGGGCAAGCTGGAGAGCGAGGCTATGCAGAATTGGTGAGCTCCAGTTCAGCAAGGGACTTGGCCTCAGTACAGAGGACAGTAATCCAGGAAGGTAACTCATGTTAACTGCGGGCCTCCCCATGCATGCACATGCACACCTCACAATTCAAACACGCATAACCCTCCAGACATGCACAAATAAAATTCCTGTGTCAGACACTAAGCCATTTTCATATGCAGATGAGTCGTGTGTCAAGCTGTAAGTTTTAAGTTATTGGTATTAGAGTTCTTATTTGTCTTTTCTCAATGTTAAGGACAAAAATAGGACAATCTTTCCTTGCTGGAAATGAGAACTCAGTCTGGATGTTTCTGAACCAGGCACTTGGGTTTCAATACAAAGATTAAAACCGGGACACGAAAAATACCAATGCTACTGTCAATGGGTTCCTGGGTTCCTGGGTTCCTGGGTTCCTGGGCTCCTGGGTTCCTGGGCTCTGGCTCCTGGGTTCCTGGGCTCCTGGGTTCCTGGGCTCCTGGGCTCTGGTTCCTGGGCTCCTGGGCTCCTGGGCTCCTGGGTTCCTGGGCTCCTGGGCTCCTGGGTTCCTGGGTTCCTGGGCTCCTGGGCTCCTGGGTTCCTGGGCTCCTGGCTCCTGGCTCCTGGGCTCCTGGGTTCTGGCTCCTGGGTTCCTGGCTCCTGGGTTCCTGGTTCCTGGGCTCCTGGCTCTGGTTCCTGGTTCCTGGGCTCCTGGGTTCCTGGGCTCCTGGGTTCCTGGGTTCCTGGGCTCCTGGGTTCCTGGGTCTGGCTCCTGGGTTCCTGGGCTACTGGCTACTGGGTTCCTGGGTTCCTGGGTTCCAGACGTGCAGTTCCATCGTGCATACTCTGTTCCTGCATGCAGTTCATGCTTTGGTTTTCTGGTCTTTCATTAAACTGACACGAGAGGCTCCATTTGCTAAAAGTGAGAGCGCACTTGGGATATCTATTAGGATAACTGGATCAAAACCTACTCAAGGGTCACTGCTAAGGTTTTACTGGCTCATTTTTTTTTTGGGGGGGGGGTTGTTTAGAGAGAGTATTTCCAAAAAGACAGTTCCTTGGTGCTTGGGTCTGGGGTACTCTTTGCCTCATGTGGATCATGATTTGTTCCGTGACCAGCACATCTCAGCTCAGGGCACAGGGAGGGACTTAGCCAGCCTTTCGTCACACCTGCAGTTTGTGTATACTGGCAGAAAAATTCACACCGTGGACTGGTCTATTATGCTCATTAAGTGATTTATTACAAAGTGAATTTTTTCCCTAAAATTCCCTTTATCAGAAAGTGTGCAAAGACTTAGCTACCAGATGAAATAACCCCTATGGAATTGAGCAAAAACATCTCCAAGTCTGATTGTTTGTGTTCTTGCACTTGCCTTCCATGTCCCTCTGGGTTGCCTGTGGAGTGGCGTGGGCCAGCTTGTCCCTAGGAAGAGCATGACTCGACATGGCATGATTTTCTCGAGCTGGAGAGGACTGTTGATGAGTGTGATCCTGGCTGGAGACAGAGAGTGGCTGGTTAAGCAGAAAGGCAAACAGGAAAATAATTAATAGCCGAGAGAGACATCTGCCAGAGCCCTAGCATCCAAACACATAGAATGCACAACCAGATACCAATTAAGGGAGAGTGTGCGATTTGTGCTCTTCTGACCACCTAACACACAAAGATGCCAATGAAGATTAATGACCCAGCTGTAAAAATGATCTTTGAGTCAATAGTGCTGGACCCGAGCAGCATTTTAGCATGCACCAGGCTGGCTGCGGGTGTGGACTGTCAGGGTTTTCAAAAGGTTCCCTTTACAATGGGGCATTTTCTGCCAAGACACAAATTATTCTAACAACTAACCAGAGGTACAGCATTCATCTCTACTGGCAACATCCATCTCCTTTAGGCTCAACAGAGTTAAAAATATATGTAGGCGCATTTTAAAATTTAACAAACTCTGTGGACATCCAGATTTAAAAAAAAAAAAATTATAGCCACACAAATGAGTCATTGTAGGGGCCTCTGAAGCAGTGAATTCTGCTTGACTCATTAGTGTCGATGGCGTTATTCAACAGCAACAGAGAGCACTACCTTTTCTTTCCCATCTTGTCTGTGTCTTTAAGAACACTGCTCTCTCTGTCTGGGTGGTGACAGCCCTGACCGTGATGGTGATGTAAGAGCAGAGGGGCTGTGATCACTTTTCTGATCCCTCAGGACCTCCTGTCATCGTCCAGGTTCCCCACGGGGAGCCCAGTGCACAGAAGGGCTCAGTTGACTTGCTCAAGACTACACAATGCATCTTTACGTGTTTTCAGAATCTCTAGAAATTCCCAGTCCCAGCACAGCAGTGTCCTTTTCCCAGTCTCTGCCCATGTTCACCTGTATAGCCAGCCACAGTGATAAGCCATGGCTATTTGGGAAGGCTGTTTGTAGCCTGTGAGGGGTCCTGTGATTATCTCCATTTCACAGATGGGAAGGCTAAGGTCAAGGATGCCAGATAAGTTGTCCAGAGTTCGACAGCAGTTCTTATCTGTGCCCACAGGCCAACAGTGCACACGTTGCAAACCCTTCTGCTAGTCCCTCTTCACGTTTTATACAGGATCCTCCCAGGCCGCCTTTGTTCTTAACCATTGTCTATGAGATTCACGGGATGTGAGCACGTTCTGAATACAGGCCAGGTTGATACAGAGTGAGGTGCCTGCCATTGTGACTGCAAGTAATCCGCCGTGAAGGTTTTGTTCGGTTTCCTAATTCCTTCCTGCTGCTGAAAAGAGTTTTCAGAAAAGGGAGAAGATAGAATAGGGCTGAGGCCAGCTCTGCCTTTGCTGACCAGTGTTTACTTCCTCTGAATGAAGGACCAGTCTAGAAGGGGATGCCCTTATGTGTGACACTTCGCACTGTGTCATAGGCTCAGCGGGACCTACAGGTCACTCTGACCCATCCTCAGGGTCAGCATAGGCCAGCCAGTCCATGCAGGGGAGCGTTTTAGCTACCCAGGAAGGTCTCTGCACATGTCATACATGCCCTTGAGGTTATGCAGCAGCAGCAAGTGTTCAATAGAATCCTTGCTTATCTCACTTCTAAATCCATCCTGGGGTTCATACCCACAGGAGGGAAAAAGCAAGCAGTTTTCCCTCCCTCCCTTCCTCCCTCCCTCCCTCCCTCCTTCCCTCCCTTTCTGTCTTCTTTGCTCCCTCCCTCCTTTCCTTCCTCCTCCGTGTGTGTGTGTGTGTGTGTGTGTGTGTGTGTGTGTGTGTGTGTGTGTTCCTATTCTAATACTGCAGAAGGTTGGTTTTTCTAACAGCCCACCAAGCTCTGAGAAATGACAGTGCCTTTTTACTAGCCTGCCCGTCACCACAGCTAGCCAGCAGCCTCTGTGTGAATGAAGTCTTTTCAGATCTGAACATTCCAGGGCAAGGTGTTCAGCTGACAGGACATGTATCTCATTTTTAATGAGTGTGGCAAGCTGATTCTTCTTAGTGTTAAGTCTCTGTTAGAATTTCCAAAACATGTGGCTATGCCACGACCTGAAAGGAACGGGAGTTTACTTGCTCCGGGACATCTGCAAGTGGGATCCCTTCACAGCCATTAAAATAAGCAGGAGATGAGCCATTGTCCTTGTCCTGGCCCCTGTGTCACCAGGGATACAGCTGATACAGCAAGAAGAGCTGCATTGTCCCATTGTCCCCGGAGCGGCCTCATGGGGTAGGCTTGTCAAGCTCAGGGCCACCAAAGCAGCACTGGGACCCCCAACTAAATCAGAAAACATGTTCGATCCCCAAAGCTGTCACTCAGCTGTAGCTACTTTCCTTTTCTTTGCCAATTGGAAGTTACTCTGGAAATGATCATTGTAAACTACATTTCTAAAAAAAAAAGAGTGTTGCTGTTTCCAGTCACCCAACAGCCTTATTCTTCCCCAAATGTTCATCATCCATTGCTTTCCCTGAAGCAGACGTCTTTATCCTCCTTTTGAACCTGGCTTCAGCCAGCATGCTCCAGATGTTCGGAAGAGTGGTCTTTCCAACAGCCTAGCGGGCCATGTAGGCAGCAGATGAGAGCTAGAGATTCAGGAAACTAAAGTAAGCAGTGATTGAAAGTTCACTGGTTGCTTTCCTGACCCAACCTGATCCTCGGCATTTTTAAATTATCTATTAGAAATTTTCTGTCATTTTTACAATTTTTTTCCCAGTCTGCTTGATGATTCTATGAACTGGCCTCGTTGCTGAATATGTCCTGTTTACATTTCATTTCTGCCCTGTGCATAGCTACCTTTGTTCCCAGTAGCCAATAATTTGATAATCAACTTCAGTTAGTGAAGTTTTGGAATTGCCTATAATCTAGGAATATTTTCCTTTCATTGAAACTATTTTGGGAGCTTATAACATATCACAATTGTGGAAATGATATTTATTAGCACCTGGAAAGATATCAGAATTTCCATGGAAACAATAAGATTTATGCTTGCCACAGCACCTTTTAGTACTTTTAAAGTATTTTTGTTATGTTTTTAGCTTTTGAGTTATGCTCAATTTTGGAAGGAACTCTGCTGAATTCTTAGGCCAGAAAATATTTTTAAAGCCCTGTATTTGGAGATCACTGATCTAAAAGTTGCTTTTCTTGGAAGGGGGGGCTGCCAGGAATTCTCACTGTAATTTCGAGTAGAGCTGGCACACCCAGAATTATGATCTGGGGAGAAATATAAAATTCGGTATGTCATTGGGCAAAGCTTCTCTTCCTTTTTTCCAAAATTGGAAAGTTTTCAAAGTAAAACATCTCTTGTAAATAATTGATCTTCACTCCTTTAAGTCCCTGGATCTTGTCTACTGAATATTTAGGTTTATATCCATAGACCTGGGTTGCTCTCAAACCTGTGTATGAAAAGCTTCTTTTGCAGTGGACGGAGTCAGTTATGAGATTTACAAGTGGTTAGAGAACCAGTGAGTGCTGAGGACGTGTCTCTGAGTGGGACGTCTTCATCAGCCTTCCTGTCAAAGCCCCGGAACATCACAGAAGAGGAGGCAGAGAGAGTGTAGGAACCAGAGGACGGGGAGGAGTGTTGTGACCTGCTGTCTCTGGATGTGACACTCTTGAACTCACAGTTGTGTTTACCTATAGAAGACCTGCACAAGATCAGGCTAGCCTGAATTCCAGCATGGATCTGGGAGTTGCTCATGAAGCGTCCCATCCTTAACTGAAGAGGTATTGGCAGCTGAAAGCTATTGAAAGAGAGAGAATCCTTCTTGGGGTGGGAGTGGCCACCGGTAAGATGTCCATTCTCCAGTGGATGACCCCCACTCATGTACGCATGGACAATACTCATTGAATTTTTTCTCTTTCTCTTTTTTTAAGAAGCCATGTAGTAAAGTAGATATGATCACCTTTCATTGGATACACATGTGGAATTCTCAAAGAATAAATTTTGAAAAATAATTTCATTGGATGATGAAAGAGTCGTTCATCCATGGCAGTAACAGCTTTTCCTCAGTTATTGGGATTCTTACGCACGCGTGTGAGGAAAGATTATTTTTGGTCTATGGCTATCTCAGATTGGGCATGTTCCCCTACTTGCACTGTTAGGAGAGTAAGGCTTCAGGGAAAACTGGATCCCGTGACCACGTAAGTTAGGCTGGCTGCGAACAAATGACTTCCTGCTCTGCAGCCTTCCCCGGGGAAGCAGGGTGTTCATGGCTGTACCAGACACTGTGGTAATCTCAGCTGTAAGTAGTCCTTGCCGGGGAAGCATTTTAGTCGGCTGTAAACTGCAGGTATGGCACTGGTCCCTTAAGATTACATTGTACAAGGACACTGTTGTCATTTGTTTTTGTTTATTTTATTTTGTTTCTTTGTGTGTCTGTGTGTGCGTGTTCATGTACATGTGGA
Source organism: Peromyscus leucopus (assembly GCF_004664715.2). NCBI lineage: Eukaryota > Metazoa > Chordata > Mammalia > Rodentia > Cricetidae > Peromyscus > Peromyscus leucopus. Next base: position 6,462,874 of record NC_051072.1, on the reverse strand, counting down.
GGCCAGTGGTTGACACAGAGCATCTTCCTCTATCACTGTTCATCTCATTTTTTCTTTTCTTTTCTTTTCTTTTCTTTTTTTTTATGGTTTTTCGAGACAGGGTTTCTCTGTGTAGCTTTGCGCCTTTCCTGGAACTCACTCTGTAGACCAGGCTGGCCTCGAACTCACAGAGCTCCGCCTGCCTCTGCCTCCCGAGTGCTGGGATTAAAGGCGTGCACCACCAATGCCCGGCCATCTTATTTTTTTCATACAAGGATTTCACTAAACCTGGAACTCTCTGATTCAGCTAGGCTGGCTGGCCAGACGGCACTTGGGGTCCACCTGTCTCTTCCTCGTCAGGGCTGGCCTTACAGGCCTGTGCTACTGCACCCAGATTTTTACATGGGTGTTGGGGATTGAACTCATGACCTCCAAATTGCATGCCAAGCAAGTTACTGACTGAGCCATCTCCCCACACACCCCTCCCCTCACTTTTGAGACAAGGTCTTGCTACATAGCCCAGGTTGGCCTCTAATTTGCCGTGCTTCCTGCCTCTCCTCCTTCTGAGATTACAGACGTGCACCGCCACTCCTGGCTGTAGGCATTTGAATTGGGAAAGTACACCCTGCCGTGATCACACTTGACCAAGTTGCCCAATGGCGCAATTCTCAGAATATATTCCCATCGTTAAGGGATATAAAACTACGGATCTTGGTTTCTCACCGCAGTCCCATGAGCCAGTATTTTATAAATATATGTGTGTATGTATGTGTGTATGTGGATATGTAGATAGATAGATAGATAGATAGATAGATAGATAGATAGAGAAATATAGATAAAGAAAGTCACAGAATTTAAGGAAATCTAGAGGACACAGCCAAAGGAAGTTGAAGACCCATGTTTAAACAGCTGTCTTGCCCCAGAGTTTGAACTATCCACCAATAGTCTAGAGCAACTTAAATTTCAACAGCCATGCACAATCCAGACAGAGAGAAGAAACGGCCTGTGTCAGTCCGTCCGTCCGTAAAGGAGGCCTGCAAGGCACCCACTCACAGCCTACCCACTTCTTAGAGAACCAATCATTTCACCAGGAAACAGGTAGCAGCATTTCATTCAGCCTTTCCGCTGGCCTCCTGGGGCTCCCGACTTCCTTCCCCTCCCCCCCTCTCCCTCCACCCACCCCCAGTTTTCTTTCTTTTTGTCCCCCTTTTATTTCAATGCAGGATTTTGTTATAGAGCCCAGCCTGGGCTCAAACTCACTGTAGTCCACGCTGCTCTCAAATCTGTGACCCTCCTGGCTCAGGATCACAAGTGCTGGGATTATGGGTACACTCTTAGGCCTACCTTTCTTGTATCTCTCTTCAGATGACACCTGCTTATGTTGGGCCCCTGCTCAGGGACAGCCGCCGATAACTTGACAACTGGATACTTCCCTGCAATTACCTTGCATTTCAGCAGAGGCCTTCTCCAGGTTACAAGGCCATAGTCTGAATGGTAATTTGATTGCCAGTAGTTCCCAAGGAAGGGGAGGGGCCATGACTGTTTGGATTCAGATTATACCAGGTGGTCCTCTGTGCTCACACCTTAGTGACAGACTAAGACATGCCGCCTTGTCTCCAGGTGGTTGCTGCCACCCGCTACTTCATTATGTCTTTTTCTTTTGGGGTCCTGGAGCTGGAACCCAGGTCCTCATATACTGGACCAATGCTCTGCCTCTGAGTCACATGCTCAGCTCTTGTTTAAACTACCACCTCCTTTAAGCTATTCTTAATTAATAGCATAATTATAAGAATAAATGCAATCAATTGTTAATACTCAAAAGGGCTCCTGGCACATGCGTTCTGCAATGAGACAGAGCCCTATGGGTGCCACCAGGGCCATCTCCTGAGAAACTCACTGTTAGAATGCAATTTTTCAGACACAGCCCTGAAATCAAACTCTCAAAAAAGAGCAAAGTACTCATGAGAATGTACCATGGCCCAAACCCTAGGCACACTATTGGAGAATACAGCTGTTCAAATAGCGCAGGGCTCCCTGAACTCAATCTAAATCAGAAGGAAAAGAATGAACTTAGAGAGAGCCTCTCCCAGGAACACTGTGTATTTGTTAAGGGCCTTCTTCAGGCAGCTCCTTACCTGGCTGCCACCCAGAAGATGCCCTTTTCATGTACAGACCTTCAGGGCAGTTTTAATTCACTCATGGTTCTTAAAAAAAAAAAAAATGGCATTCATTTATTTATTATGGCAAGGGGCAGGATGGACAGTGCATGCCACAGAGTGAATGTGGAGGTCAGAGGTCAACTTGCGTTCTCTTCTTCCATCATGTGAGTCCCAGGGACTGAACTCAGGCCTTCAAGCTCAGTGGCAAGCACGTTTCTCCACGGAGCCTGCTCGCCAGGCTTCCCTGATGATTCATATTGTCAGTTATAATGAGGAGGACAAGAGACTCCAGAAGGACTTACTCAATTCTAGCTAAGCACAGTGCTTGCATGTTTAACCCCAAACCACACAATGATGCTAGGAAAAGTGTCCCAGGGTCTTCACTGATTGGCCATTCGCTGATGCGGGGGGGGGGGGGGGGGGGGGGGGCTGGTAGTTAGAAGTGAAGTGACCCACCCAAAGTCACATTATTCTCAGGCCTTGGATGTAGAATAATTCACTTTTACCCTGTACTACACGGTAATAGCCAGGAATGCTTTCATGAAGAGATGCCCCAGACTCCCTTTGTTCTTCTCAGTCTTGGAGACTGGATTTCTAGAAATAATCCCATCAACCTACCAAAAAGCTGAATATGCTATGCAGTTAGAACTCAGCTTCTACTGGAAAATGTCAAAATCCTACATTTATAATACAGGCTCTGAGATGGGAACGGGGAAAGTGTCAAGTCCCCACTTTATAAATAAACCGCCAAATGCTTGGGAAGTGTGTGTTTGGGCAGGTTGCCTGCTCTCTGTAGCATATCAGCAGGAGTGCAATCCCGAATCCGCTTCCGCCAGGCTAGCGCCGCACAGCCGTCATGCATCACGTGTGTCTCAAAAACCAGCCTTCGAAAGAGAGCCTCTTTGAGAATCACATTAAATTAAAAAAAAAGCCGTTGCACACTCACCTGTAATCCTCAGTAAACCAAGGCAGGAGGATCGAAGGTGTGAGGTTACCTTGGACTCCACAGTGAGACCCTGTGTATAAATGCGAGGGAGTAGGAAAAGGGGGAGGTATGAGGCAGAAGGGGAACTGGGAAGGCCATTGCATGTTCCCATGTTCTCCTTTGACCTGAGAAATGTAAGCTGTCCTCCTGTACACAGGATAATGATACAGAATTCATAAGTAAGGTTAGTGGTTTTGTCAGTTTTTAATCATCATCACTGATAACTTCAGCCAGGAATGCATCTACCTACCCACTAAAATGATGCTCTTCAGAGTGTAAGGTGACCATCACGGTGTGATTTCCAGTCTTCACTTTGTACCATCTGGGTTTGAGAGGGGAGGTTGTTCCTCTAACTCGGACCTGCAGCTACTACCAAGATGTGTTACATAGAAATCTTCCTGGGCTTTGAAGATGTCCTTCAAAACATTCCTCTTCTGCTAGCCTGGGTTCATGGGGCAAGAGTGTTTTCCTAATACCCGGCCCTATCAACATTGCCTGTGGCTGGTCTCCAGGGTCCTGCCACATCCCTCTATTTACATACACCCATCAGGCCAGAATAACCTGAGGTGGGCACACCAGGACAGGACAGGAATAGAAAGGAAGGAGAGTGTGCCCACCACCCCCTAAAAGAGGCCAATCCAAACATCTCTAGGCTGTGAGGGCAGGAAGTGGCTGGGAAGATATTCCCTGATGGCTTGGGATATGTCAACATTGTGGGTTGGGATCGTGTATGTGCGCACGAGTTAGAGATAAAAAGCAACTCTCCTGACATAAAAACAATTTGAGTGTAACTGAAATAGACTAATAGCAACAGACCCAAGCATGACAGCAAGAGGCTGTCAGCAGCTCAGCGTTGGGGGCCTCTTGCCCCAAACTGCCTCCACCCTGGCCACTGTGACCAGCTCTGTCCAGGGAAGCAGCTAGGTGGGCCGGTTAAACACTGAGGTCATTCACCACTTTGGCTTGTTTAGCACTCAGAAGCCACGTGGTTTGAGGAGAGCCTGGGCTAAATAACAAAACTCTATCATAAAATCAAGGGGGACCCAAGAAGAAGAGGAAGAGGAGGAAGGAGAAGAAGGGGGGGGAGAAAAGAAAGTAAAGATAAAAAAGAAAGAAAAGGAAAAAAGAGAAGAAGAGAGACTCATTACGTAGCCCAGGCTGGACTCACCTCACTATGTAACCCACATGGTTGGTTATGAAATTATGGTGTTTCTACCCTAGCCTCCCTAGGGCTAGGATTACAGGTGTGTTCCCCTACCCAGGAAGCTCTCAGTCCTGGGCAAACTGAGTCACATCACAGATACCTGGTGTTGAGCCTTCTGCTTGTTCATGGAGAGGTGGCCCAGTTTTCCCTTTGTCCTTTTTGAGGATACATTCTTAGATAAATAACCGTCTTCTCACGAGGAAAATATAGTTGAAAGGAAGCTCTGCCTCTTCGATTGTTTCCAGGGTTGTACCGTGCATTAAGTAACAAACCCAAGGGCATTGAAAGCTGTTTGAGAAGTCACAGGTCACCAGCCACTCATCTCCTTTCAGGTATTCTGATGGACTGTTTAGTGGTGTGTTAATAGTATCATTGTTATAAGCAATGTTCTTTCAGCTCACATTTGTGCAAAGTTTTGCAGTTGGTGCTTCAAAACAACTGTCTCCTTCCTTGGTATTTCCTTCCTAGTATTGCATGTGGAATTCCGCCCTTGAGGGAAGATGAGGTAGATGTCCCCAAACCCTCTGGTTAATTTTTGTTAACACTGGATATGAAGTATCTCCATGAGTTTGGACACTTTGTCCTCATATGGTGGCACTGTTTGGGGAGTTTTGGAACCTTCAACAGAGGAGGAAGTGAGTTGCTGGGGGTGGGCCTTGAGGGTTCGAGCCCAGCTTGTGCTCCCGGACCTGTTGAGATTTAAGTGAGCAGCCTTCCCGGTCATGATGGACGGCATTCTCCCTCCCTTCGGTTGCTTTCATCGGGTGTTTGGTCACAGCGACACAAGATGCAGCTGACACATTCCCCAAGGCCCAGTGCTCTCTGCCAGTGCTCAAACCACCCTTCTCTGTTCCATGAATGCCAGATTCCCAGGCTTAGTTGACTCGCCGGTGCATTCATGGTGAAGCACATAGTAAACCAGAGACTCCATCAGACGTGGGGGGCTCTCAGAAGGACACTGGCAGAGAGTCCATCAAATGCGGGGGGGCTCTCAGAAGGACACTGGCATTTCATGTTTGGTCAGAGGGGCAGCAAAGTGCCTGGGCCTCAGCCCCACACACTTTATTGTCCCTTGTGGTCTTCTGTGACCCCGGGTTCCCTGTTTTTTGTTATTGATGATTTGCTGGCACAGACATGTACGGGTGGGCCGTGCGTGTTCTGTATATGTGCGTGAAGGCCAGAGGACAACCTTGGATGCCATTGTACCTTTTTTGGTTGTGTCTAACTTTTTTGTTTGTTTTTGAGACAGGCTCTCTGACTGGCCTGGAACTCACCAAGTACGGTAGGCTGGCTGGCCAGTGATCTCCAGGTATTCCGCCTGTCTCCCCTCCCCAGTACTGGGGGGCTACACGCACGGGCCTCCATGACTGGTTTTATGTGTGGATTCTGGGGACCAAATTCAGGTCCTCGTGTTTGTGTGGCAAGCGCTTTACCAACTGAACTACCTCTCCAGCCCAAATTAGCATTTTTCATTTTTGTAAAGATTTGTTTGCTTTGTTTTATGTGTTTTGAGCATTTTGCCGGCGCGCGCGTGTGTGTGTGTGTGTGTGTGCCACATATCTGCCTGGCAGTCAGGTGATGAAGGTATCAGATACAGATGGTTGTGAGCCACCATGAGGGTGCTGGGAGCCAAACGCAGGTCCTCTGAAAGAGCAACAAGTACCCTTAACTGCTGGACCATCTCTCTAGCCCCACCCCCACCCCACCCGCATTAGTACTTAAATACGTGCTGATCGTTTCTAAAGGTCAGGAAACAATCTCTAAAAACGCCTCAGTTCCAGTGTGGTCGTCCCATCTGAACTTCAGTGCCCAGGTTTCATGTGGCTATGATCAAAATGGCCAGGGCCCATTCTTGCCTGAGGGCACCCGTTTGGCTACAGATAGACTTGTCAATGTCTTGTCCAACTTGGGGACCTTGTGTAGGTGCAGGGAGCACGGAGAAGAAGGGTGATGGGTCTGGGGCGATGACTCAGCTCTGAGGAGCACTTTCTGCCCCTCCGATGACCTGGGTTCAGTTCCCAGCCCCTGTGTGAGGCAGTTCACAACCGTCTGTAACACCAGCTCTAGAAGAGCCAAAGGCTCTAGACTCTGTAGGCATCGGAACTCATGTGCACATACCCACATGCAGGTGCATACACCTACCCATCGTTAACAATAATAATAAAAATAAATATAGAAAAAGCATGAAAATCGCATGGAACCAGAAGTCGACGGAGAGCCAACTGTTTGATTCCTGATTGGAGAGGTTTGAAGTTTTGCTGTATGGTCATGTGCTGTTTCACCATGGGGATACCTTCTTCAGAACGCATCATTGAGTGAAGTAGTCATTGTGTGGACATCAGCTTGTACCTGGGCACACTTAAAACTACTATTCAACTCGATGTTGTACAGTCTAGCCTACTATATACACAGGCCTCTTTCTTAGCAAAATGTATTATGAGGTTCATGACCATATGGCACACACTTAGAATACTTGGCACATGGTAAAAGCATTAGGAGTTACTGTCACATTAAATATACTTGAATCATATTCCTTCCATATAAAGGAGGGAATGAGAATGGAGAGAAAACTATGGACCTAAGTACACTAACTGCCAGAGCACACAATGCTGACCTCTTGCCACACACCCGTGAAAGGTTCCTTCCCATCGGTACCATAGCCCTGATCCATGAGGTCACGAGGCTCTATACCTACTCCTAGGGCTCTTAATTCCCTGAATAGTTCTGGTGTGTTCCGGGCCTCTGGGCTTTTCCTCAGTCATCTAGCAGGTCAGAGAAAAGTAAACTTACTTGCCTTCTGCTTTCTATAGACTAAATCCAGACATACTGCAGAACAGACCGTACAGGGCGTTCATGTTGCCCAGAATAGCACCTTAGTTAATTTGTCATGAGCAGAGTGGTTTGCCAAGAAAACAGAATGCTCGTGTGTGTGTGGAAAAACACAGATCCGTGCGTACTTTATCAGTTGGGTTACTCTCATTTGCTTATCAGGTTAACCATGTATGCATCCAGTCAGTCTGCAAAATTGACCTCAGTGTCTTACCTCTCTGCTGATAATAATTAAGATCCTAACGTGGATCTGCAGTTAGTATTCTAGTTGTATGTTAAGTAGCCTGATGCCATGGGTATTTGACATGTAATCTTTTTGAAAGGAGATAAAACACAAACCTGTAAGTCTCCAAGGATGAACCATACAGATACTCACTTTTGAATTAGCTATTCCTTAAAAAAAAAAAAAAAATCCAGCATGATCGGTTAGGATGAGTCAGCTCATTACTGATGTGATCGGTTCCACAGCGTCAAGTCCCTTATATGGAGCTAAGGACTATTTGGAAAGCACTGAGAAGTGGAGGTTTACACACAGGTCAGATGGAAGCGGCCCCCTCTGTGTACTGGTACAAAGAGCAGCGGTTGCCTGGAATCGCTGAGTTAGAAGAATTTGTGTGCCCGCACATCTGCTCAAGCTCTTTGACAAGTCACAAGGCTATCGAGGGTTGCCTAGTTGTTTGAGCCTTATCAGCCGCTGTCAACCTGACGGCTTGGCCCCCTCCATCATGGCAGCCAAACAAGGAAAGCACCTGCATATTTGCTCTGTGGTCATGGACTTTCCATTTGGGTTTTATACAAACACCAGAAAGAGGCAAACTACCCAATCTGTCTGTGACTGACAGTCAGTAATGACATGCCCTGTCCGCCCCATATCCCAAAGCATTTTTCATGGTAGGCTCTTTGTATGTGTGTTTGTGAGACAGAGTCTCGTGTAGCTCCAGCTGGTCTCCAGCTCACTGTGTAACCTTGAATGGGTGTCCCTCCTCCACCTCTCAAGTGCTGATCTTATTACAGGTGTGCACCACCGTGCTGGGCTTCCACGTGTAGTCCTTATCACATTTGTCCTTCAGCATAGCTTTCCCTGAGTGGCGAAGGTGAGGGCACTCAGCTTTCACGGCTAGACACTAGAGGCCTGGAACACCGATCTAGTCTTTGTCAGGCTAAGTAAGCCGAGGTCAGGGACCAGGAAAAAACACAGAAGCACCCAGGGCCAGCTCTTGGGCTGGGGCAGTAATTCAGTACAGACTTTGGACTCTGAGGAGCCGAGGAGCCTTTTATAACATATCAAGGGTTACGTGACCTCCAAGCTGCAGGGCTCTTTGTTGTATTTATTAACTCACGGTGTTTCAAAATGACTACCGATTTCCGTGTTACAGACAGCGCTCCTCACTCCATGCCCTGGAAGTGAGGATCTTGTTTAGTTGCACGTCCAGGATGCTGTGGACGTGCGTTATTACCTCTATTTAATTCAAATGTAGCTTAATCTTAACAGTAGGAGTAGAATTACTTTTTCTATCTCTATCGTGGTGGAAAAAGAACAGCGCGGGAACCACTTCCCTTCAGATGCTGATTTCCAGACAGGACCAAGTTGTATGCGTAGAGCAGACAAATCGCTTCTAGGCTAAATCTACTTGATAACCCCCATCTTCTTTCATCACCTTCTTTTCTTTTTTTTTCTAATAAATCTAGAAAGGAGGCAGACTCAGTGTTTAAAGTGCTTGTCAGACAAGCGTGAAGATCAGGGTTCAAATCCCCAGAACCCTGCTAAAAAGCCAGCTGCTGTGGGCAAAGAAAGGTTGGTGGGTCAGGTCAGCTAACCTGTCATTCAGAGCAATGAACGAGAGACGGTGTCTCTAGCGAGGTAGGAGGTAAAGGCTCATACCTGCCCTTATCCTCTAACATTGACATGCAGCACACTGAACACTCGTGTGTGTGTGTGTGTGTGTGTGTGTGTGTGTGTGTGTGTGTGTGTGTGTGTGTGTGCATACACACGCACATCGTGCATCGTCTGCATACCTACATTAAAAAGTCTGGAAAAACTCGACTTATGTCACTTTTTAGTGTTTTCCTATTTGTATTTCATCTGAAATCCCTGGAGGAAGGTAGTTCTGCAAACAGATGATTTCAGCCTTTGTATTTCTGGAGCCTGTTTTGTCCCACGCTCCGCTCCACTGTCTGAGAGCCCTGCTGACTTCTGGTCGGTGTGAGATATTCTTGCATACCACCTACTTGTTCAGCGAGTTCCTGTCCACCCGCTAGTTATCTGGGCAGCACCACAGGAAGAGGAGAACGTTTAAATATGGAAATGACTTCTGACATGTCAGAGGCCGCAAACTCAGGTCGTTTGTGAGTTGTGATCTCCAATTTGCTAGAGAATACCTACTTATTTTCTACCAGTCTCTCAATTACAGGATTATTTGTGGGATGGGCACCCACCGAAACCCCATGCTGTATTTTTCTCCTCTGTAACATTTGCACAGCAAATTATTCATTTTATAAACAGAGTCTCTCTCTTACATCGTGGTTGTTAGTCCTGATGCTCTAGGGATAAATGCATTGACATTTAAATGCATTCAAAGCACTTAGGCCCAATAAAGTAAATGAACGAAAGTTATCTCCTCATAATGTACTATAGATAGTATAGATTCAGCTGTCAGACCTTCCAGGTAGTTAAGATTCCAGTCTGTAGTTCATACTTTACTCTTTGCAACGAATACAGTCAATCCCAGGTGTGCAATTGAGTGTTAGGCTTTACTTACCATTATAAAGTTATAAAATGTAGCAATTTGTATCACCCAGCCCAGATAACCTCAAATTAATCACCATATTAACTGGCAGGTACATAGGGCACCCGAAAAGGGCAAAAGTGGCTCTTTGCCTTTCATGCATTTAGAGATGTGTGGTCATGAGTTTTCTGAATCAGGGCAGGTTTTAGTATTGAGGTTAGTATTGGTGCTGGATGCATACCTACTTGTCATGAGAAGTAAAGGCAGTTACCTTTTAGACATGAGAAGACGATTGTATAATAACTGAATCCATGTCTGAGCAGATGGGCCCCGGGGAGGGTCATCATGTGTCTCTGCTGTGTGCTATTCCTGAAGTGTGAAATACTCACTCTGCTCAGATGGCTAGGGAAAACAGCCTCCCCCACGGAAGCGCCTCATGTCGGGCTAGCCAACAGAAAGCCAGATGAGCCACATATGACAGTTAACATTCTCTAGCTGACATCATTTCAGTATTACATTTTATTTAGCCTTAACATATCTAAAATACTGCATTTCAACATGAAGTCAAAATAAAATTATTGTTGGGGTTGTCTCTTTTATTTTTTTTTTTAACTCTGTCTTTGACACCCTGTGTGTTTTTCTGTTTATAGCTTACGGAAGCTTAGATAAGTGAATTGCAGATGCTCAGCACCTGCATGTGGCCGCTGGTGGCTGCTGGTGGCTGCTCTGGGTAGTGCTGGTCTGAAATGATGATAAAGTTACATCACTAATTGACTGACACTTTAGACTGGAGGAAAAAAGGGATCATGTGAGGTGCCTGTTCGTATGTAAAAAAATGAATAAATAAAAATCACGTCTTGAATAGGGAAATGTTGACAGAACTTTCCAGAAAACAAAACAAAATAAAACTCTTTCAGGCGTTTATTTGCCCATGTTAAATGCTTTTACCCTGCAGAACTGACAGTTTTCATGGAGAGGGAAAAAAGGAAAAAAAGAACTGATCTAATGTTAGCCATTTCTTCAAGGAAATTAAAACTCTACATCAGAAAGCCATAATGTGAAGGAGTCCTCTTTTTTTTTTTTCACTCTTCTATCTGGGTCTGGTGTTGCCATGGTTACATACATGAGATACAGCAGAATTAAACATTGTAGGTATCATCAGAGCACTTTAATTCTTGGGTTACTTTTCAGCTGAAGATGTTTCTGTTCTATTTCCCCTAAGAAGATCAAAGCTTCCCCTTTCACATTTGCAGAAAGTTAATGTTACAGGTTTAATTTTTTTTTCATTTATTTTTATTTAAGCATGTGTGTGTCTATGTGAGTGAACGTCACGTATATGTATGTATATTCCTGTATTCACGGAAGTCAGCAGGGAGTGTTGGATCCTCTGGAGCTGGAGTTACAGGTGTTTGTGGACCGCCGGACATTAGGAACCAAACTTGGGTCCTCTGGAAGAGCAGCAAGTGTTCTTAACCACGAGGCCATCTCTCCAGCCCCAAAGGTTAATGTTTTGATTTAGTTTGGCCAGTTCCCAGATGTCACACTGATGCCATTTCTGAAGCTTCCCAGCCCTCACTTGTAAATACAAGACCACACTCACACGTCAATAGTCAGTGTTCGTTCACACGCACTGGACACTGATCTGCCTTCCTTCCCTGGCGCGTCTCTGGAGTACAGGTTACTTTATGCCACTCCATCTGCAGAGGAGAGGAATGAGGACTGTAAATTCTAAGTGAGGCGATGACACACTGTCTTCCTGGCTGTACAGAAACATTAGCTCTCATTTTGACAGTCGTAGATTATCGACCTCAAGGGACTCATAGCCGGGACTTGCTCTCAAAATTAACTTGAAATGTATCTATTATCTATATGATGTTGGCCTCTCCTGCAGGCTTGGCACAGTCTTGAAACTATACATTTATTGAAGGGTAGTAACTGGTAAATTATTATATGATAATAGTAAATTCCACCCTTAACCAGGTTTTGGTAAGGCTCCTCCGAGTTGTGTTCACAGCCTTAGCCTTCGGTATCTGCCCTGCCCTGGCCTGACTTTAGAGTCCTCCTACCAATCAGTTTAGTGAAGCCCCTCCCAGAATGCCTTTGGCTTCTGATCAGATGCCTCTGCTGTTTGGAAATCCCTTGCCTACCTCCAGCAAGAATTCCTCCACCCTTGATGTCACCCTTTAGCAATGCCCCATCCACCAATTTCCTCACTCGTCTCATTCCTGTATTCATCAAATCCATCTGCCTCTTGTTCCTGTTGCAGTAGAGTTTAACCTTTGACTGCTGGTGAATACCAAAGGTCTTTGTCCTCGTCTTTTTTTTTTTTTTTTTTTTTTTTTTTTTCGGACAGGTTTCTCTGTGTAGCTTTGCGCCTTTCTGAGCTCATTGGTAGCCAGGCTGGCCTCGAACTCACAGAGATCCGCCTGCCTCTGCCTCCCGAGTGCTGGGATTAAAGGCGTGCGCCACCACCGCCCAGCTTTGTCCTCTTCTTTAACAAAGCAATTCATAAGAGCCACAGAAAGCTCATGTATAGCATCAGTACATCTTACTGTAGTGTATACATGGTGAACTCATATTTCATCCCATTATAGCATCAGAACATTTTACTGTAGTGTATACATGGTAAGCTCTTATTTCATCCCATTCCAGAAACCAAACAATGCTACTTTAGGTAGGCAAGTGTGAATCCTATGGTTAGGATTGAAGTTCATACATAGAAAATTCATTGTTTATCAATATCATTATACATCTTATTATACTTATATCTAAGCCATGAAGACTGAAAAATGCTATATGCTACTTATAAAATGCCAATTTCACTGGGCATGGTAGCACACATCTTTAATCCCTGCGAGAGGCAGGCAGACCTCAGTGAGATAGCCTGGTCTACGTAGTGAGTTGCAGACAAGCTAGGTCTACAGAGTGAGACCCTGTCTCAAATCAAATAAAATACTAATTTTCACTCAGTCTTGTGGAGTCCTTAAGTTTCGACTTAGGTTGGTCAGTGGGAGATGGGCACTTCTCCAGGAACTAAGGTATTCTTCATTCATACCACGGTGTCCGGCCCAAAATATGCAGACACGCGTCAGCCACTGGTGTTACACACCGAGTTGTGATGGTTGCTTAGAGGTGAGGTTTAATGTGCTGTTATCTACTTTTGGGAAGTCACTGTGAGTTTGCACAGAGTGGCTGTCTGGCAGATACACGCTTCCCACTGCCAAGGTGACAGAACTACGTTAGGTCCTCATCCAGTCACAGTGGAGAAACTCTCCTTGGGTAGTTGTTGGGCCCCACTGGGAGAGCGCATTTCATCGCAAATGCCTTTTCCTGACCTGGGGGTAACACTGTGGTCCCAGGTGGGCATGGACACAGGTTATCAGCCCATTTCCTGCCGGTTGGTTGTCTTTCCTCAGTGGGCAGGTCTCACACAAGCTCTACAGACGAGGGTAAAAGAAGAGCATATTGTGTGCTTTCAGTATTTCCTTTCTGTGAAGATGATTAAGGAGACTCCCTTGGGCAGGCTCCTGCTGACCCGCCTCCTTGGGAATCTCTGTTGGGACTTGAGGCTTTAGTGCCTCAGTGGCGTGGACGGGACGCTTTCCATGTGTGTTTAAACCTCAATAAATTTCTGTGCAATCATTTTTTAGAATGGAGCATTTCATGATTTTAGAAAATTAGCTCTTTCCGGAAGCAAAACAAATTTCATTCTCCGTTAAAACCTCTGTTCAAGGCATTCTCGCCCACATGTTGTTGTGCATCACCACTTTTCAGGGCGGGATTTTATTTTCTACATTTCTGTTAGAAGGTAGTGATCTTGAAACCCAGTTGTGTGGGAGCCAGTTTGCATGGGTGTGTTTATATGAATGAGACACCCCCTCTCCCCTGCCCTGCCTCTGCTGGGAAAAGAAAGAAAGAGATGGAGCCGCACTAGGGGCAGAGGTGAGAGGTGAAGAGATGGGGGCACTCTGTCCCCTTCTGTCCTCACTGAAGAGTGATAAAGACTCAAATACGGAGCTGGTAAACAGTGGGCTTCCTTATAGAATAAAGCCGCATTCGTATACTTAACAAACTACAGGTCAGAGTAGATGCTGAGACAGGTCGCAGAGAGTCCTTGTTCCTGGCTCCTTGACCTAGCTCACGTCAGGGCTGAGGAAATGGCTCCGTCTGGAAAATGCTTGCTTTGCGGGCATGAGGACCAGGGTTCATTCCCCAGAACCTGCAATTGAAAAATCCAGGTTGTGGGCTGGGGCAGTGCAGGGGCGTGGCTGGAGATGCCTGCTGTCAAGCTTGATGACCTGAGTTTGATCCCAGGGACTAACACGGTAGAAGGGAAAACCCAACTCCCATAGGTTGTTCTGATGACCTTTGTGTGTGCTGTGTCTCCACCCCTCAGCGCGCGCGCACACACACACACACACACACACACACACACACACACACACACGTACTTATGTATATACACACACAAAAATTTTGCATGCTTTGCATCCGTTTTTTTACATTTTTAAGCCTTGCTGCTCTTGTTACCATAAACTATTTTTTGCCCTGGAAGTCTGAGCTCACTCTGTCTGGTTGGAGCCCTGTCTCAGCTGAATTCTGACACTGCAGGTCATTCAGCAATGTCTGTGACACTGATGCCCTCGTGAAGTGAGTCTCTGGATCAGTATTTCTCAATCTGTGGGTCATGACCCTTTGAGGGTTGAACGACCCTTTCACAGGGTGGCCTAAGACCATCAGAAAACAGATATTTACATATGATTCAAAACAGTAGCAAAAATCACAGTTATGAAGGAGTGGCAAAATAATTTTTTGGTTAGGGGTCACCACAACATGAGGAGCTATATTAAAGGGTGGCAGAGTTAGGAGGGTTGAGAACCACTGTTCTAGGTGGAGTCACCACATGAGGAGCTATATTAAAGGGCGGCAGCCTTAGGAAGGTGTGGCTCTAGATGAAGTCCTTAGGGGACCAAACAACACTCCAATCCTTCACGTATGAACCGAAACCTATGAAAGTGCAGCAGGTGTTATACGCTCTGAGGCAGAGACTGTCTTCCTGGCTGTTTCTGTGGGGGTGAAAGGCAGTGGGAAGATGAGCACTGAGGGAAGCCGGTTAGACGTCTTGGGGGAATGCAGAGTATGTAACGAGAACTGGTGGGAGATTAAGACCACAAACACAGTCTGGTAGCATAGAAAAATGCCTTTGTTTTCTCTCTCCTGTCCATTCACTCTGTGTTTGTTATTGCCACCTCCCATGTCACTCCTTTCCACTCATCGTCCGTCATGTTAGTGTCACACACAGGAGCCTGCCGCCTTGGCAGTCATGTTTAGTTATGCTGTGTGCTAATCGAGGAGCATCGGGCATGGTCAGATGGCCTCTGATGTGTCATTGGCATAAGGCTGCCACAGACAATCCCAGAAAGCCCAACAGGACCACTAGCTTTGACTCATCGTCTGTCCCGCAATGGCCACTTCTGCGCTCTCGCATGGTCCATCCTCCCCTTCTGCCTACTTGACAAAAGCAACAGAAAATGAGAACCTGTGTCTACAGGCATCGGAGCGTTTTATCCAGGGAAATACTTGAATTTAGAAAACCTCGTGCCACAGATTCATAAAGATTTTATTTTGCTTTTTAATTTAAAAATCCACACTCATTGGAATCTTGCAGCAATACGATCCAAGGAATCAAAAAAAAAGAGCATCAGCTCCTTGCCCCTCGGCCCATCTTTTCTCACATCCCAAAAGAAAGCTTCTTTTTTCCACATTGGACCACTTGTTAGCATCATGTTAGGCAAAGCTCATGGGAAGGCTGAAGTGCCTACTGCTCTGCTCTTGAGTTTCTGAGAAGTTTTTCTTAGGACCAGACCAACCTGTCACAGGCTCTGCTGCGGGAACAGTCCGGCAGACTTGGTGTGAACGGACGTGAACGTGAACTCTCGGAGAGGACTCAAATACGAGGGCCTCCAGAAAGCAGTGAGGCTCCAATAAAACGCATCTGTGAGGGCAGACCCGCAGGCCCCTGTCTCAGGGCATTTCTGCCCTGTTCACATGGTGTGGTTCATTCTCACCTGCGGTAGACAGCGTCTGACCCAGTGGTTCTCGCCCTCTCACATCATCCGGTTCTGCTCCTCTCTCACACCTCAGTCACTCCCAGGTGCTAACTTTGGAGGGAAAGCGTTGTGAGAGAATCATCAATGTGTCTGTGCGAAGTTGAGAGGAGATTAAACAGAGACTGTCTAAAGCACCTCTTCACAGAATTTGGTAAACTGTGTGTGTTTGTGTGTGTGTGTGTGTGTGTGTGTGTGTGTGTGTGTGTGTGTGTGTGTGTGTGTGACTGAATGAATGTATGTGTATGAGTGGGTGTGGGTGGATGAACCAATGTATGTGAGTGTGTGTGTGATGAACCAATGTATGTGAGAGTGTGTGTGATAAATGAATGTGTGTAAGTGTGTGAGTGTGATTGAATGGATGTATGTGATGAATGAATATGTATGTGACTGAATGAATGTGTATGAGTGTGTGTGTAATGAACTAATGTGTGTGTGGTGAATGAATGTGTGTGTGTGTGTGTGTGTGTGTGTGTGTGTGTGTGTGTGTGTGTGTGTGTGCGCGCGCCATGACCTGAATGTGAAGGTCAGAAGACAACTTTCACCCAACCCCACAGTCAAGCTTTAAAAAAAAGTTTGCATTTTATTTATGTATTTACAGAGAGAGAGAAAGAGAGAGAGAGAGACAGAGAGAGTATGAATGCACGTGCATGTTCCACAGCAGAAATGCAGAGCTTTGGTGACAGCTCTCAGAAGTCAGTTCTCGTTGTCCAGCGTGTGGGTTCCAGGGACGGCACTCAGATCTTCAGGCACGAGTGCCTTCACCAGCCGAGCCGCTCGTCAGTCCTTTTATCATTATCACTTAGAAATTATTATTTTTACTATTACAGCTACCACAGCTTCCTCTCCTCCCCCTCCCCCTCCTTTTTAAGACTGATTTTACTCTGAGCACATGAGTGTGGGTGCCCTCACAGGCTAGAGGCATCAGATGCCCTAGAACTGGAATTACAGGCAGTTGTGAGCTTTCTGACCGGTACTGGGACTTGAACTGTGGTCCCCTGGGAAAGCAGTTTGCTCTCTTAACCGCCGAGACCTCTCTGCATCCTCTGGAATTTCCCCTGCTGTTCATGTAGGGAAACTCTGGCTATCATTATACTGTCTTGTGACTCAGCTAAATGTGCCCAAATGGCTGTTCAGTAGTCACCTCGACTCAGTATTCCTGTAGGAAATTCAGGTGGCATTTTATATGACTAATCTGCATACTGCTTTTGCTGGAAATCTCTGTGGCCATACTTTTTTATCTGCAGGCCTGTTTTCAATAACCTTTTGTATCATCCTAAAATATTCACACACAATGAGAAACGGGCTCCGCTAATAAGGACCTCTGTAATTATACAAAATGAATGACCAGGATGATTACACTGAGTAAAAACCAAATCAGGGCTGTTGTGTGAGCTCGGCTGATTCCGTGCTGGCCAGCAGCCCTGTTCTTGTTCCTAGTTCTAGACAGCACTCGCGTTGGTTTGTTGCGAGTCTTTACTTAGGAGACTGTCGGTTACTTGGAGTTGCACTTTATTCATTTGAGGATAAAGGCAGGTTCAAGAAACAACCACTCTAATCCTTAAGAGTGACCTTACTCAGGACTATTGCAGAGGTGCCAGGGTAATCCCAGTGGGATATTTAACTCGAAAGGCAAAAGAGAAGGAAGGCTTCATAGTCAAGGAACAGAGTGATGGGTCAGTGGCCTGAACTTGCTAAGAGTAGACTCCGTGAGCAGAACCTGCTTGCTACCCCAGTCTGGATGGTCTGAAGGCAGTGTTCTGGGTGGTTTTGTGTGTCAACTTGACACAAACTATAGAGTCATCAGAGAGGAAGGAGCCTCAGATGAGAAAATGCCTCCTTGAGATCCAGCTGTAGGCATTTTCTCATTTAGGGATCATGGGGGGGGGGGGCAGCCCATGGTGGGTGGTGCCATCCCTGGGCTGCTGGTCCTGGGTTCTATAAGAGGTAGGCTGAACAAGCCATGGGAAGCAAGCCAGTGAGCAGCGCTCCTCCATGGCCTCTGCTTCCGCTTCTGCCTCCAGGATCCTGCCCTGACTGAGTTCCTGTCCTGACTTCCTTCAGCGATGAACAGCAAGGCTGAAGTTGTCGGGTCTGAGGAAACGCTGAAGGAAGACCCCAGACTCAAATAGTATGGAAGAGTAAAGAATGTGTATTAGTAGTCCAGCCTATGTGGGGTCGCTCACCTGAGTAAAATGGCTGTGACCTGAGAGCGGCGTGCAGGCTCCTTGGAAGCACAGCTAGGGGAGTTTCAGGAACCGTTAGGTTATCGAACGTAATTGGTTAAGGAAGCAGCAGTTACATTAGTGTTCTTTGAACCGGTGGAGGTTTTATCTTTGGACATCCGTGGGTACATTTCAAGGGGGTTGCAGGAACTGTCCTCGAGACACTGTGGGGCTGACTCAGGCCTTCTCCATGCTCTCTCCTCAACCATGAATGTAATTCGTTGACAAATGGCCCTTCGTTGGGAGAGACACCTGTTTACCCCTCCCAGAGACTGAAACCTAAATTCAGTTGTAAAAGTGGGAGAGTTTAACCCCTTCAACGTGTAGGCCAAATAAACCCTTTCCTCCTCCGCCTGCTTTTTGGTCATGGTGTTTCATCGCAGCGACAGAGACCCTGATTAAGACACAGACCATCGTCAGAAGGGAAGGGTGAGGAAGTTGGCCATGTGTCGCAGGTACTCAGGTGTCAGCAGGGATCCATCAGGAGTCTTGTTACTACTCATGTAGCCAGGCTGGAGGCTGCCTGGACCACGTGGGCAAGAGGGCCTAGAGGAACTTACTCAAGTTTGGCCAATGGGTCTTTGTCACCACAAGCCTGAAGACTGCATGGTCGGCCTTTAAAACAGCATTTGGGCAGGTCTGTGTGGCGTTTTCAGAGCGAGAAGCACCACTGCCCTCCATAGCAACCGGTAAGGAATGCAAGAGAGGTGAGAGATACAGCCTGGACAGTGGATGAGGCTGGAGAGCATAGTGCACTGATGGACCTTGGAGGATCAAAGACAAACACTATTAGCCTGAGTGAAGGACAGGGGACTGGAGAATATGGCCCCATCAGAAAGATTTGTCTCAATTTTGACACTCAAGTTACTCATAGCTAGGGGAGGAAAAACAAGTAAGTCTGAATTTTCATTAACCCTTAAAACAAAAATACGTCTTTCTTTGGTAATAGTCAAGCTTTGTGAGCCCCTTTGTTTATTTTTATAATAGGCAAATATACTCAACAAAAAACGATATCTTGACGATCGCATGACTGAAATAGAGTAAACGAAGCAGGAAAGAACAAGGTACAAGCTATCATGAGTGGAATTAAGAAAACACTCAACCTTGACACAAGCGCTTACTTCTAGTGGGCCACAATGGTGCCATTCTTTCCCTGTTGTCTTTAGGCCTAAAGGATTAAGAGCAGAGGAAGAGACGGGGTTAGGATGGATTATATTTAACATGGCTCTAATAAAGTGGAGGTCTGTCCCAAGCCCTGGGGCCTGGTCACAGGAGCTGGCTCGGCGTTTCGGTTGGGAGAGATTTAAAACACGCAGGGGTTTGTTTTGCAGAAGACACAAACTTCAGAGAAAGTAGCATAGTTCCTCCTTGACTGGACCCCCGGGAATGTGAGGGAGAGATTTAAGGCTGGTTTCTTTTGAAATAAAAATGAATTCACTGGATTGGAAATCAACCTTCTTGGTGTTACTTTATCACTCAAGGTTAATTGTTCCCTTGTCTCTGGGGACTGGGTCTAACACAATTAGGACATTGTTAAGCTGTTGTTCCAATGGTTTACTCCCACAAGGCAATTCAAAAGGGCCTACAGTATACTGAGATTTCTGTGAACTGAAGCCAGCAAGGCTTCCTCCCACTACTGACAGCCATTGCACGCGGAGGCTTCCTTCAGAGAGTGTGATGTCTCCGAGTAGGCAGTGAAGTTGTCAGAAGGGAGCCCTGATGCTGAGGTGGACCACTGGGCTTTCTCCTTCCTCTGCCTTCCTCTGTTGTGTGTGTGTGTGTGTGTGTGTGTGTGTGTGTGTGTGTGTGTGTGCATATGCACATGAAATGCCCGAGTTACACGGGTACGGTTGTGGCTCTCCCAAGCCAAGTGTCCGTTCTGTTACCAGCCACAGTAGAGTGTTCAGAATGCAACTCGCAGCCCAGGGCCCAGGAGTTAACTCATTTAGAAGGCTGCGTGGGCTCCACCGGAGAGGTCATGGCCTGTACTTACACAAACATGATTTATCTTTCGCTTTTTATAGTTCATTTATTTCCCACCTACTTTCTTCACCTCAAGGTGCCCTGATGAAATCATAATTCTCTGTCAAGTGGCCTTCTGTCGCCATGGAAATGATAGTATTGAATCTGCAGTTTTATGAATGCCGCATCCTTCCCACTGGTGTGGATGCAGAAGAGGCAAAACACAGCCTGACAACAATTTGAATCTCTCCTACAGAAAATTAAATTTCGAGATAAACGTTCATCCTGAAGTCGTGAGTTAGGGAACTTCTGAGAGGAGAGGAGAGATGAAGCTTGAAGGTTCCTGTTTGTTTCATTTTTAGAGTTTGGGGGGAAAGGGCTTGAATTCTGGAAACAGTGTGATAAATGGCCGAGCACTGTGTTCACATTAATGCAGTTAGTCCTGTCCCCTGTGTGCCCTGTGTTTGATTCCTTGAAAGTTAATTCTGAACTTAGTACCGCCGTGTGTGTCCATGCTCATCACTGCTGCATTTCCTGTTTTTTTAAATAAGTTAATGATTTCATATTTTCATAGTAGAAATTCTCCTGTCCCATGAAATTCAGAATTGCATCTTGGTTGCTGGTTCCCTGAGAGCGAATTACTTAGAAGCCGTTGGTGGCACATAGTTCCCAGGAAGTCAGAATAACAGGCTAAGTTAGAGAGTGAACAGAGTCCCTGCTGTGGCTTGACTTCAGCTGGCATCCCTAACCAGCTTCCTGTGAAGGCTCCTTTGTGAGCAAACTCTTGGTTTCAGATCTTAATTCTGTTTTGGCTTTGGGAGTCCAGTGCCCACTCCAGAGTCACATTGAGACCAGACTGACTCAGAGGAAGGACCCCTCCCATTGACTCATCTCCCCACTTCCTGTGGGTCCGTAGCTTCCTTTGGAGGCCTCCCATTCAAGTGGTCCCTCATCATACTGTAACAAGCTCCATGTAACCAGATCCTTGAAGGCCAAACTTGTTCTTTGGCTTTTGGTTCCATCAGAAAGGCATCTTCTTACACCACCATAGGTTGTATTATGGAGAAAGAAATGTGGAAGAAAAAAAATCAGAGCTTTTTCATCATGTTATATACTTGTCTCATCAAAGCATTTCAACACACACTCTTAAATGCACCCTGGACTAACTATTTTTTTTCTGTTTGTTTAATGTATCACTATGACAATTTTTTGTTTGTTTGTTTTTTTGTTGTTATGTGTTGTGTACCAACCTCAAGAATTATTCATGTATAAGCAACCTTTTTTTTAATTTTTTAAGATATGGTCTCTCACTGGCCTGCAACTTGCCAGATAGGCTGGTTGGCCAGCAAGCGATAAGGATTTGCCTGTCTTCCAGTGCTAGGTTACAAGCACGTGACACCACAGCTTTTTTTTTTTTTTCTTTTTCTTTTATTGGGTTCTAGGGATTGAAACTCAGGCCCCCAAGCTTGAAAGGGCAAGCACTTTACCTACAAAGTTATCTTCCCTGGCCTCGTATACAGGCTTTCACAGATGGACATAATGCCTACCAGTAGAAATATATAACTCAGATGACCCCATATGTGTAGCAATAACCATTAAAGAAAAGAAAGTGCCATGAATTTGAGGCAGGGTGGGGTGGAGAGGGATTGATGGGAGGAAAGAAAGGGTGACGGATATAATTATATCTTTAAAAATAACACTCTGGTTGCCTTTTAATGTAAACTGTATTTTTCAAATTTGTGACACTTGGCATTGTTCAGAATGTGAAGAATTCACTTTCTCTCTAAAATAACACGGTCCCTTCAAGAAAAGGCACATACCATATTTCGTCCTCTTTTGTTACTTTGTCAGGGAATCTGGTTTAGGAATCTGAGTGTCTTCTCTAGCATTTCCTCTTTTCGTTTGCAAGAGTTCACAAGAGGACAGTTAAGTTGGTGGGGCCCTAGGACAGAGCACATCTAATGGAAAAGCCACCGTGGCCCGGTTCCAGCAGAAGAGTGTCCAAAATCAACACAACTCACCCTGCAGTGTCCCTCATTATCTGGAGTCATCCCTGCCCTCCTAAGAGGAGATGACCCCCCACTGGCCGCAGCCATAGCCAGGGCTCCCCTGAGCTCCTCAGGAAAGGGCTCACAAATGGTAAGAGCTCAGCGAGCACCCACCAGAGAGCCCCATGCCACGATTCCACCCCTCAACTGCCACGGAACCTCAAAGGGTGATCACTAAAATCGGGGCGAACTTTCCATTTAAAAATTAAATATCTTGATCCTGAGCAAACAGTAGGCTTCTCCGAACTGTTTTCCCCCTACCTAAAGATATCCTATGATATGATACTTAGAGGTTTTAGGGGCTCAGAGAGGCGGTTGTGAGGAAGACGAGCCACATAGGGGATAATGCGTATTAACTGATCATGTTACGTTTCCCCGAAAGCTATTGAATTAAACAATCAACAGTGTTGTGATGGTAAAAATAAGGGAGAGCTGAAAATCATGGTTGTAAGGTTTGGGCACAACATGTACGTTTGTAACAGCTCTAAGCTGGCATTAGCTGTGGGTCTGTTTTGCATTATCTGAGTTTGATACATTCCCATCTACAGTGTAAACAAGTCAGAAATTACTTAATGTTGTGGGTGCCTTCTCAGAACGTCTACCTATGTGCTAATGAGAGTGCTTAGGAATACAGGCCTCTCCAAAAGCCACAGAGAGAGACAGAGACAGAGACAGAGACAGAGAGACAGAGAGACAGAGAGACAGAGAGAGAGAGACAGAGACAGAGAGAGACAGAGACCATTGGATACGGAGGACATTGGATAATACTAGATATGGATATTGTGTTATTGAGTCGCCTTGGGTAGAGAAGGGGCTTCGATTTTGTGTTGCTCTGACATCCTGAGGCAAGGTGGGCAGAGTATAGAACCATCTGCACGGTTCTTTTACCTCCAGCATGGAGAACGTCGACTGGGCTAATCCTTGTGAGCTGCTATCTAATAAGGAAAGAAATGTACAAAGCAAGGTCACTGGAAATCAGGCAAATTCCATATAAACTCGCCACCTCAGAATGATAATCTAGACAAAGGAAGGCACTTAAATTCTGCTCATTTCCAGTTGCTCAGGCTGACTTAATCCAAGTCATATAAAGCAGCCCCGTGACTTCCCTAGACCCAGCGCCTCCGGCAGCAGACGATGAGCTAGATGCTAGCCTTCTGATTTGCCACGTAGTTGCCTCCATCATTTAGCACCTGCCGTCAGCAGCCCCCCATAATGCGGCTTTCTTTCTTTGTTTCCCAGCTCATTCATTTTCTCTATTTGCACACTCTCAGTAAGAGTATCTCTTATTTTGAGAAGTTAGCCGCAAATTCACAAACTTCTGTTCCGGTCTTTGTTTTAGGTGAGGCTCTAGCCGCTGTTATCAGTCCTCTGCTAGGAATTACATCATTGTTGCTGAGTGGACAGTGCACACACACACACACACACACACACACACACACACACTGGCCTCTCTGGCCTGCTTCATACTTGCCACTGAAGCATTCACTTTAAATAAAAAAATCCATTCATTCCGCCTTCAAGAGTTTCTTTGGAGTCTTGGGTTGCTCCAAGTGCCGGGAGTGCAAACAGTGGCCCAGGTGCCTGCGTGCCTGAAATTACAGGCGTCTGTGCTGGGGGACAGACGACCAGAAACCTGTTAGGAGGTGGCTTCTGAGCTCCGGTGACAGGGAGGGAAACGCACTGCACACCCAGCTTTGTCACTCTGGTCGTGCAGTGTGGCCTAATGGGCAGGGCGGGGGCGTGGTGGTCACTGCCTCTGTGTCTTCGGGTCTAGGGAATTCAAGAAACCATAGGATCCGCTTCATAAAGTTATTGGATGACCGAGTGTCTCATTCATTATGCGCTCATCAGAAATGGTGGCCGCTGGCGGTGATGGTAGTGGTGTTGATTTTTGCCAGAGCAGTGGGGTGGGGGAGGGGGAGGCTCAGGAAAGCACGCTGAGCTGGAAAGAGGTCAGATCTGATCTGACGGTGCAGTAAAGTGATTCCTCTGAGATAACGAGAGTATAGAAGAGATGGGACATTCAGTAAGAAAATGAAGGAGAAAACACAATAATTAAAAAAAAAAAAAAAGACATTGGAATGAAAGACTAGAAATGATGGAGCCCGCGGCCTGCAGTCCTTTCCTGGATAGCGACTGTCCAGTGGGGTTTCAAGTTCTCTGCCTCCTGATGCAGTCCTAGACTTCAGGCCTTGACACTCAAACAACCCAAAAGCATATTAGGGCTGCATGGGACCCACAAAACTAATCCCATGGCAACCAGGGACTTCAGTTTACCCTAAGCTAAGTGTGTATCTGCAGTGATTGACAGTGCCTTCCTGACATCCCTCTGAACATTGGTCTCAGAGCCACTGAGCATGTCAGTCCAACAGTACTACTACCAGGATGGGGGAGAATCCTACTTCCATTCAGCTGATGTGTATTGAATTCCTGTTGTGTGCCATGTAATTCAGTACGCCATGCGTGGTATCCCATGGCATCAGATATACATCATGGGAGAATGGGAATGGGATGAGGGCAACGGACCAGGCCTGGGGGCCAGAGGACGGGAGACAAAGGCGTCTCGTAGTGAGAGTGTCGCAACAGGAGGGAGAGAAAACCAGCCTGAGTGGGAAGGAAGTCTACAGTCGGAAATGAGACGCCATGTCTGGAGTCTAGAGCTGGGGAAGGATGGGGTGTGCAGAAGAGGGGTGGAGGGCCCCGGAAGCCCAGCCGAGAAGGCGAAGCTAGGATCTAGGATGCAGGGGAGGTGGGCAAGGAGACACACGTACAGTTGCGCATCTTCAGAAGGTTCTCCCAAGGCGAAACAGGAAGCAGAGTAGGAGCAAGAGCAGGAGCGGTGGGACACTGGGCACCGCTGTGAGGAACAGCACTGCTGGACACGGGGCGCGGGAAGGAAAGGAACAGTGGACAGCGGGATTCCAGCGTGGAGCGGGTTGGGCATGGAGGGGCGCGGGAGCGGGGTGCGGCAGCCATTCTTCCCAAGATGGGAAGAAGATGACCACGGAGGAAAGGAGAAAGGAAAAGCCTCGGCAGTGTCAGGCATGACGAGTCTATCCCTAACACGCTGAGATAAGGACTCTGCCAGGCGCTGCCCCATGAAGCTATGTGGTAGATGGTGACCCTGCCTACCTGCGAGTCCCAGGAATGAGCGTATCGGATGTGGGCTTCGTTGGCATGAAGACAGGAATGGAGATGGTGGGAGTAGGTACGGTACACTCCTGAGGAAATGGCTGCTGAACTTTCCAACAGCCGACCCAAGAGGAAACAGTCACGCCTCTGTGCTGGGGCCCAGGTCGCAGTCCTCCGATACACACAGCTAGATGCCCGTCCATAGCACATGTACTCAGGGGCAGGAGCCATCCTGTTTATAAGGATGAAGCCACTGTGTGTGATGTTTATGTCATCTTCATGACAGATTCAAATCTTGGGGTGGGGGGTGGGGGTGGGTCCAGGCTGAGAAGATGGAGTCGTTGGAAGCCAGGCTTTGGGGTGCTGGTATAGACACTCAGTTTCCTTCTATTCCTGTCAGACCCGCCTCTGCCAGCTCTGCTTTATAGACAAGTCAGTGAGGGCAACAGAATGTCCCAGGAATGCTTATGTGACATGAATCTCAAAAACGGAGTTCTGCCAGCAAAAACTTGTGAGAAAGTCTAAGGCCTTGTCAATTGAGATTCACAGCGTATAAAATCTCTGAGGTGTTCACTCCATAGTTTAAAACAGTTAATCCAATGCTTCTTTTGTGTGAATGGTGTACACGCATGCATGTTTGCACATTGGTATGTGTGGGTGTGCTTGTATGTATGGGTAAGAAGTTGAGGCTACCAGTTGAAGTCATGTATGTATCTTCCTTGATTGCTCTCCCTTATCTCTTGAGGCAGGGTCTCTCGCTGAAACTCAAAGCTCACTGATTCACTAGCCAGCTTGCTCTGGGAAATGCCCTATCTGCTTCCAAGTTTGAGAACTATACAGTTCCCCGTGCCTACCCAGAATTCCATGGGTGCCGAGGGTCCAAACTCTGGTCCTCATATGATTACCCATTGAGCCATCTGCTCAGGCCCCAGGAGCTGTTCTACAGGGTACCTGTTCATCTCTGGAGAAAGCAGTGTCTCTTGGGACATACTTTCAGAAACATTAGCTTGTTGATGTCTAAATCTAGGGTGTTCCGTTCTGTAATTCCAGCTGAGGCAAGAGAATTGCAAGATCAAGGCCAGTGTGGGAAACTTCATGAAAGAGAGGCTGTCTCTAAAAATTTGTTTTAAAAGTCCAAAGTATAGTACAGTATCAATTAGCGCATATGAGGCCCTGGGTTCACCCTCAAGTCATGCATAAGCAAACAGACAGACAGACATCAAACATCCAAAAAAAACAAATGAATGTTGCTAAAGAACCTAGCATTTAGCTAGGCAGCGGTGGCGCACGCCTTTAATCCCAGCACTCAGGGAGCAGAGCCAGGCAGATCTCTGTGAGTTCCAGGCCAGCCTGGTCTATAGAGTGAGTTCCAGGACAGGCACCAAAACTACACAGAGAAACCCTGTCTCAAAAAACCAAAAAAATAAGTAAATAAATAAAACAAACAAACAAATAAATAAATAAATAAACAAACCTAGCATTTTCTCTTTGGTGTTTTGTTTCCTATTAATCGGTTCATCTGATGTAGGCTTTATAGATAGAGTTTAATTACCACAGAGTATTGCTGAGATCTCTATCGGTCAGCATAAAAGCTGTGTATTTTGTCCCCAAATGCTTCCTATTGAAATAAGTGTATAGCCCATCAGGACTGGATCGCACTGCCGACCTTGAAGGAACATTTCCCCCTGCCCTCTTGTTGTTAACTATGTTTTCATATTTGGTGGTGATGACTTTGAGTCAACAATCACGTTCCAGTGGTCATTTGCATGCCACCGGGGAAATGGAAATGTTTCCATGCACAAATCCAAAGAATTCAGGCTGAGAAAAGAGCAACTGTTGACTATGGTGACCGATGAGTGTGGTGCCAGGGTCAGGCTTGAGTTCAGGCATTCTTGCTCCCCTCAGACAAGCAGGATGAAGCAACTCTTCACCCTCCTCCTGTGCTCCAAACTCTAACTCCAATACCTGGGAAAACACACCTGCAAAGGAGACACAGGAGTGGGGCCCTGGGGAGCCAGAAGGAAACCTGTAGGTTGTTTCACCTTCTACTGAAGTGAATGTAGTTCACACTTCTTCGAAGCCCTGGGACAACAGGGTGCTAAATAAACCTCCTTCACATAATTCCAAGAAAATGAAACCGCTTCCTCCCCGAGCCTGGCTTTACAAACCTGAAGGCCATCCATTAAAAAAAAAAAAAAAAAAAAAAAAAAAAAGCCTGTTCCAGGATGACACGTGGCAAGCGCTCTCATTTGCTTATCGTACCCGCCACCTCAATGGGAAAGATAATGAACTAACTTTACAAGAGATCTGCCTATGGGGGAGCCGGCTTTTCACCACAGCCCATTTCCAGAGGAGAACGGTTAATAAATCTGAGGACGTTGATCTTTAGATTGTGATCTAACCACAGCAAGCAGAAGGAGACGTTATGGTCGGAGAGCTCTTAAGTAATTAGGATTGGAAGAAGGGGTGGGGGCAAGAGAAGGCATTTAATTAGTCATCCTGCAATGCTCCCGGAATATCCTTCCTGTGAGGTGCTGGCTGTCACTAGTCCATGGTCGAGGCTGCTCAGTGACCCTGTTTCCCTGTCTCTGTGTCTCCACTGTTCCTGCCCCCTGTGATCATTGCCAGTGATGGGCGCACAGGGAAACAGTAGCATGCAGTTTGAGCTTGGGAAAAAAAAAAAATCAGCGTATACAAGGTGTCCACTGCGGCGAAAGTAAGTGTCCTGTGCAAACAGGTCCTGCTGCCCCAGAATGCACTGGTGTTTGCGGCACACTCCTCATTAGCCTCCTGCCCAGACCACCCTGCCTTCCCTAGTATGCACACACCAGTTAGCTGCTGCTCAGAGCCCCGCGCCCAGATGCATTTACCCTGTCCACGTCCGTCCCTCCCTCCCTCCGAGCGGGTTCTCTCCAGTGTAAACAGATCCCAGAGATATTAATCCTGTTTACCCCAACGCGAGTCTGCCATCAGATAAGTGCTCGCTTAGCAAACACGTTTGCTGTGCAGGCCGGAACGGCTCATTGCTTAGCATTGCTTCTCCCACTTAGAGAAAAAAACATTTTTTCCCCCAGTGGGTGGCCACTCTATTCATTGTTCAACCACCACCAGCAGCAGCCGCAGCAGCAGCAGCGGCACAGAAATGCAGTGACAGCAGATGTGCAGGGAGAGGACTCACCATGGCGGGTAGCACGTGGCCCATACCTGCCGGGGCCTGGCTTGCTGTTCCCAAGGGCCACTAGGTGTCTCTTGCAAAGCGCCCCATTTAGGACCCAGATTTCCCTAGAGCAGAGGAACCAGGGGCAGGCGGTGACTGTGAGGCCAGCTGAACTCGGATCCAGCCCCCTGCACAGCTGCTGGATCTGGCTGCCTGACCGTTTGCATGTCTTGTCCGCCGCCTCATCCTCTGGGTGTCCCCTGGTTACTCAGCCTTCTCACTCCATACCCTGCTCTACCACAGGGAGCCAGGCATTCAGCTCACGGTCTTCCTGGTCTCTGATCCCCTCCAGTGCTCACCTGGCTGCCTGCTCTGCCTCGTGAGTTGGGAGAATTCCCTTAGGTCTTTGGCATAGTTACCCACACGCTGTAAGGGCCAGGTCATTAAGTAGTGTGAATGTTCGGGAGAAGTTGGTTTCCTGGGCGCTATCGCTGTACGTATGTGGGATCCATGTTAGCTTGCTGAGAGGCAGAAGCGCATGTCATGTTGAGTCTTCTGATTCTGATAGTGTCCTCTAGGCACACCTCTCAGCTCAGACTCCTTAGCTTGATGCCAGGGTAGCAAGATAGCTGGAGGAGGCAGCCAGACCCAGCCAACACATCCTGCCCTCTTTAGACATGGGTAAGAATACCCGCCTCTCCTTTACTGGAGGCTTTACCATAAGTAAACATCACTCTGTTTTCTCTCATATAACTTCAAGGAGAGGTGGTCAGCCAGAGCAGGCAGAGCTCGCTTGCTCTCTATGACCCTCTCTCCGTGTTTGAGATCCTTCCCTGAGCACAGAGCATGCTCCCAGTCTCCCAGTGTCCTCTCTGTGCTCCGTGGCTGTGCTGCCTCTTGGAAGGCAGGGAGCACCTTTTAGACCTCTTCTCCGAGCTCCATGTCGCTCACCTCGGACAGAAACAGGCACAGGGTCTCAACACATTCTTCTTAATCAAGTATCTGCAGGCAGCTCCCTTCCCAGGAGGACCTGGGTGGCTGACATCGCCTGATACGGAGGGAACCAGGCGGGAGGCCCCAGCAGAGGCTGTGGAGACTTTGCAGGCGTCTCATTGGTCTGCTTCGGTTTAGTTTGGTTTGGGTTTTGAGATAGGATCTTGCTATCCAGCTTAGGCTGGACTGGAATTCACTGTGTCGTCCAGGCTGGCCTTGACACTGGGATAGTCCTCTGGTCTCAACCTTCTGAATGCTAGGACTGCAGGTGTGAACCTCCAGTGTCCCAGCATGTACTGTATGCGTTTCCTCTTACTGTGTCCAGTTGAAGAGGGTGACCATTGGGTGATGAGAAGCTCGTTGATGTTGCTTCTGGCGGCTAGTAGCATTTACTCAAAACCAGTTTTTGTTCATACTGAACAACAAAACTATGTTTTAAAGAAGAGCATCTAGTAAGGAAATGTTTGCTCCCTCTGGAGGCCCCCAGGGAAGCGGCAGGATGGCTGCAAAAGGAAGTTGGAATGACATCATTATCTCTGTAGCTTTGCCTTTTTCATGCAGATTACAGAACAGTTATCGGTTCCTCTGCTGCTGGACTAGAATCATTAAGTCTCAGGCAGTTTAGAGCAACATGGTCACTTCTAGAAACCCAGCTCATCTGGTTTACATCCTAAACCCCACCCACCCACCCACCCAAGACCTCACTGAGAGGCAATGCAATCCAAATGGCCTGTGGGCTGACTATGGCTATCAGCTACAGCTAGTTTAAAAAAGGAAGTTAATTCCAGTAGATTTACACTAGAATTTTATGCCACAGGTCTTCATGACTAGTATTCAGTCTGCCCTGAAGCAAAATAACACACTGAGTTCTGCTTGGAGCCTTGAGATTCCTATGTGCCAGGGCTTAGATGTAGAACTCTTGTCTTAAGCTGTCACGTCTCTACTGTTCTTGTTTGGGAAGAACAAGAACGTGAATGGCATATGTCTTAGTCATTTTTCGATTGCTGGACAGCAGACCATGACCAAGGCAACTCATAAAGAAAGCACTTAATTTTGGGTTCATGGTTCCAGAGGGTACAGTTCATGACCATCTTGATAAGGAGCCTGGCAGGAGGCAGGCAGGCATGGTGCTGGAGCAGTAGCTGAGAGCTTATAGCTGATCCACAAACTTGAAGCAGAAAGAGAGCTAATGGAAATGACATGGGCTTTGGAAACTTCCAAGCCTGCACCTAGTGACATACTTCCTCCAACAAGGCCACACCTACTAATCCCTCCCAAGTAGTTCCATCAACTGGGAACCAAGTATTCAAATACATGAGCTTATGGGGGCCATTCTCATTCAAACCACCACAAAATATGATCTCAAATCCATCCATTGTATATGAGGCAGACTTTTAGGGGTATTCTTATTTGGCTGAGGACAGTTAATCTCAGAAAGGTTGAGTCACTCACTTACAATCACCCTGTTTGCATGTGGGGAAAGAAAGATGTGAATCTGATGGGCAGAGGCTGCCTGCTCACTTGACCGAAGTTCCAATCCTGCCTCTTAGGAGCTTTGTAGCCTTGGGAGCTTACTCTCCCCACTGGGTCCCTGTCTCTCCACCTTTCACAGGAGCTAAGACTGACTACCTTGCTGGCATTTCAGAAGGATCAAATTAAATGTGGTGACTCATGAGCTATGCCCTGCCAGACCCCAGAGCATGCATAGGAAGGTACTTGAGGGCAGTAGCATCTTCCTACAGTTCTCTTCAGAGGTGGATATGAAAGTGTTTTTAGAGTTCTGCTTAGCAGTTCCTTTAAAATACAATTTACAAAGAGATAGAAAAGAGCCAGTGAGGAGGTGATTTGGTCTTGTTCCAGGTGTATTTTAAGGCTCTATCCTTTCTGCAAAGTTTACAGCCAATGTCAACAAGTAGTTGGTTTGTCTAATCTTCCTGTGGTTTGCATAGAAGGTAGATTGGATGTTTTTCAAAGTTGGGACTTCCTGTTTTTCCTCATCCTTGTTTTTCTCTTTGAATTTCTCTTCAATTTTTACACCAGCTAAGAAAACATTCAATACAGTCATATGGGACAAATCTTACATCCCATGTGAGGATTAAAAGTAGGTGATAAAATAGTTTGTTGTGTTCTATTGACTGCACTTCCATCTTCAAATGGAAGCAAATTTCTGTGGAGAGATAGTTTTGTTCTGTATTTTTTTTTTTAAAGAAAGACTATAGGAGAATCTGAGTGCATTTGAGCTTCTGACAATCTGCTGTGTCCTATTCTATGGAACTGAAAGTTACCAGTGATGGTGCACATTGGTTTCCCCGTGCTAGGGAGGAAGCTGTCCCTGGGGTTCACTGGCCAGCCAATTTAGTGGAATTGGTGGAATCCAGGGATAGTAGGAGACCATGTCCCCCAAAATACAGGAGAGTGATAGAGAAGACACCTGAAGTCAACCCCCAGCCTCTACATGCATATGCACGAGCAAATAGCGCCTCCCACAGTGAATATCCACCCCCTACACACACACACACACACACACACACACACACACACACACACGTTTAAAAGGTGGGTAGTGCTTATGTAATGATACCTACAGTTGGCCATTGGCCTCACATACATGTGTGCACACATCCACAGACATATGCATACACATGTGCCTGAACATATTACACACACACACACACACACACACACACACACACACACACACTCAAAGTTGTGAAGGCTAAAAGGTGAGTACATGTCTTAGAAAGGGGGATTGGCTTCTCAGTTCCCAGGACTCCAGAAGTACAGCATGAATCTGAGTAATTGCTCTGAACCCAAATGTCGTCAGAGGTTATTAAGTTTCCTTTACAAACTACATTTAAGCCATGCTAAATGTAGAGCACTGCTAGTTAAACCATGTCAGCACTGAGCTGGAATGCTTCTTGCATTTAGAATAAACGCTGTTTTATATATATAATGCTGGATGAACTGAGATGTGGTCATTCCCACACAGCCCCAGTGACCTCTTAACTCACAAAATACTTTTTTCTTTCCATACAGCTACACTGGGCACATTCCACAGCCCTTTGTTCTAAAGGCTTATCCTACCCGTTTTGGTCAGCTAGAGTTTCAGTCGTAACTGTGGGCCTCGTCTAGCCATCCTGCCCATATCTGACTATTTGCTCAGTCCTTGTCCCTCTTGGGAATTTCTTTCTGCCCTTCCCCTGGCTTCTGGTCTCCAGCTTACTGAGTCTGTCCACCCTAGGGTCTTATGCTTTAATCCTGGTTCTAAAGTTTGCTGGGTCTAAAATGAAATGTACAGGATGAGGTAAGTCGTGATGAATGTCTGCAATACCAGAACTCCTGAGGTAGCAGCAGGAGGATCAGGGATTCAATGTCATCTTTGGCTGCAAAGGGAGTTTGAGGCCAGCCTGGGATACATATCTCAAAACATCAACCAGCCAAGCAACCAACCAAAGAGCTACGTGTATACATTGAATGCATATGGTACATCTTCTTAGCTCCCAGCCCGTGTGCATGGTGCACTGGCCATAGAAAGTTAAAGATGTCCACTGTCTGTGGCAAGCATGATGCTAGACAGCTAGGCCTAATCATTAAGCGTAGCAGAGTGAGGGAAATATTTCTATGAGTAAATAAGAAATGCCAACAGTCGCTGTGCCAGGAACAGCCACGGGGCACCAAGTGGTTAGCGGGCTACAGGGAGAACAACCCGACTGTTCTCAGAAACTGGGTAGAAGGTAAGAGGAGGTATCCATCCACTGCTCCTCAGCCGAGTTGGAAAACAACTGAGGAGATAAAAGGGCTGCAAAGAGCGCTTCTGTTTGTTTTTGTTGTGTTTTCCACTTGTTTGTGAGTGAGCTTGAGAGGCTCATGCTATAGCTCAGACTGGCCTATAGCTTGCAGCAATCCTCCTGCCTCTCAAATGGTATTACAGGCACAGGTCACCATACCTTGCTTTGCTTTGTTCTTTGTGAAGCAAGATTACTTTAGCCCAGGCCAGTTTGGAACTCACTAAGTAGCACAGGCTGACCTCAAACTCACGGCAATCCTCCTGCCTCTCAAGTGCTGGGATTACACACACGAGCCGCCACACCTGGCTTCTCGTAGTTTTCAGACAGGCAACCCTGATGGTCCTGTAAAGTTTCTAGGGCTCTGGGAAGCTGTCATTGACCTGCAGATTGACTAAGATGCCTTCAAGCTCTAGAGACTCCATTATAATTGTTTTCCCTGTTTCAGACAAGTCACAGTTTAGGTACTGAAGTCAGAAAGAGAAGGACCAGGGCCCGAGGAACCGCAGGCTTTGGGGCAGCACACAGCTCCTAGCATTTATCTTTGAATGACGAAATCATGGTGCATTTCCAACATGTTGAACAGGGAGGACTGTGCTTAGAGATGGTCTCCCACGTAAGCATTGAGAGCGTGTTGACAACAATACACCAACATTTGCTTGAGGGAGCGTGGTATTTACATTTGCACACCAGGAAAAGCAGCGCCTCGTTGATTTTTGTGTGCCTTCGTACAGCTCTTTACTTCCCCGGTTAAGCCAGTGAAAGTACTCCCTGGTCTTTGAATAAGTAATGCAGTTATGTGTAACAATTTTTCCCTTCTCCTAAAGTAGCCACTCTTTACAACTCGCTCTATGTCACTCTCTAATTCTTTCTCTCTGCTTATATACATAACTTCGCTTACTTCTACTGTCCCTGGTTACTGGCTCAATATATTGAGCTTTTGTCCCATCCTGCTTTATGTCTGTTGTTTCCCTATGTGGAGATACCGTATCTTTAGTGTCCCCTCTCGGTGGACAGCCATACCGTTGTCTGCTGCCTGCTGTTCCAGACTGCTGATAAACATGCTTGTGTCCTGCTGTTCTGCTGTGGTGTGCATCCGTTTCTGAAGGGGGATCACGGATCGGGAGGTTCATATACTTTTAATTTTATTCCTCTTTTCTGTGTTTGTTTTTATTTCTTGAAACAGTGTCTCACCCTTGTAGACCAAACTGATTCAAAGTCCCAAGCCTCCTGCCTCAGCCTCCAAGTGCCTGGATTCCAGGAAGATTTAATCAGTTGTTTTCAGTTTGAATGTGATGGTGATCGCCTGGCTGTTTCATTTCCCCCAACACCCACCGAAGCATGGCGTCTTTTTCCTTTCCTGCAATTCGCTGTCCACAGTGCCAGGCCTTTCTGAACTTCATTGTGTGTTCCTAGTCATTTCTCCTGTATGAAGTTAAAAA
This sequence comes from Peromyscus leucopus, assembly GCF_004664715.2. Taxonomy (NCBI): domain Eukaryota; kingdom Metazoa; phylum Chordata; class Mammalia; order Rodentia; family Cricetidae; genus Peromyscus; species Peromyscus leucopus. The sequence continues at coordinate 6,428,141 of NC_051072.1, read as the reverse complement.
TCATTTGTCTTAGGTCCAAGTGAAAACCCAAATTGCTAGATTATAACTCAGACCCCATTACAGATAAATCTAGCAAGATCTTTCATGTATTTCTGTTGTTTTTCTCATCAAGAAACAGTTTGCGTCTCCATTTACTTGTATCTTATTGTTTGTCCTTGAGGAGCCAAATGCTAGGATTTGTTTTTCATTTGAGAATACTTGTTGGAAGGCTGGCAAGCTAGCTCAGCAGGTAAAGGTACCTGCTGCCAGGCCTGATGACCTAAGTTTGATACTGGGACCCACATCATGAAAGGACAGAACCAACTTGTAGTAGAGTATTATTTTAAGGTTTTACTTTTGTTTGTGTTGCATTTGTTTAACTCTGTGAAGCTGTGTTACTGTGCCTGTCTAAAACACCTGATGGTTTAATAAGGAACTGAATGGCCAATAGTGAGGCAGGAGAAAGGATAGGCAGGGTTGGCAGGCAGAGAGTATATATAGAAGGAGAAATCTGGGAGAGAAGAGATCTAAGAGCCAGAGAAGGAGGAAGACTCCAGGAAGACTCCAGGAAGACACAGCAAGCCACACGGAGTAAGATTAAGATTTACAGAAGTAAGAGAACGGGAAAAGCCCAGAGGCAAAAGGTAGACAGGATAAGTTAAGAAAAGCTGGCTAGAAACTAAGTCAAGTTAAGGCCAGGTATTTATAAGTAAGAATAAGCCTGAGTATGATTTATCTGGGAGCTGAATGGTGGGCCCCCCAAAAGAGCAAAAACATACAACACCAACTCCCTCAAGTTGTCCCCTGACTTCCACACATACTCTGTGACATGAACATGCACATGCTCACACACAGTCAATCAATGGGAAAAAATTTAAAGAATCTTGTTTGACGCATTCCCAAAATTTTGTAATTTTGTCTCATGAGAGATATTTTATGAGTCCAATGCAGTTTTAATAAGCATATTAGTCTAATAAAATGGGAATGTGTGTCCATCAGACACGAGAAAGAATATCCTCTTTCAGTTTTCTTGTTTTCCTTGACACTGGTTGCTTTTAAATAATAAATATACAGTAGGGAGTTTTATTAAAGAAGATTGAGAGCCTTAATCTCCTAGCACACAGTTATATTATTAATATCTAAAGTAATCTCCATTTTACCTGGGAAGATTTAATACTTCCACATGTAAGTTCTTTTTTCTTTGGGGTCCACTCTGAGCAGCAATGTCACAGGACCTGTACAGACAGAAATAACCCCTTTGGGCAGTGGGAAGCCTTGAGAGGAACTGTTCTTCAGCTGCCAGGGGATGGAGCAACAGTAAGGAAACCCTAAGCACATCACCTGTGGAAGATTTAGCAGGGTGTGAGCTGCTGCAAGGGCACTGGGCAAAACCCACAGACCACCCTGTAGCCCGGCGATGCCAGGCCACTGTCCTACTGTCCATGGGAACCTCACAGTCTTCCTCTGTTTGGAGTCAGTGAGGCCTTGACTGGGGTTGTGCTGGCTTCCACGGGTGCCCTTTCCAGGGACCAACGTCCCCTGTCATTTACAGGAGCCAGCACTGATGTTCTGTTCTTTCCCCCCAAAGGACTCCCTGGAAGCCACAGTCCAGGAGAGTCATCGAGCTGCTGCTTTTGGGGGACCTCCATGCCCCGTCTTCAGGACAGGGGCCAGACCTGGGCTTTGCCACTAGATACGGTGGCCCCACTCCTTCCTGACTCAAAGAATAATATGGAGAGAGATTGGAAAGTATACCCGATGTTGACATACATATGAGCAGGAACACCTCCTCCATACACACACACACACACACACACACACACACACACACACACACACACACTAAAAAGCTGTAACAATTCCACAAACAATCTTCTGAAATAGAAGGTTTCCATCCAAGTACTAACCAGGCCCGACCCTGCTTAGCTTCCGAGATCAAACGAGATCATGTGCGTTCAGGGTGGTATGGCTGTAGACCTGAAATAGAAGGTTAACTTTGGGATTTGAGTCACAGAACCATGAGGAAAAGGGTTTCCCACAGCAGGTGCCGGCTGCTCAGCTGCTTTCGTCATCACCGTTACCGTAGTGACAGGCGTCAGAGGGGCCAAGTGCAAATTGCTTGTCACTTAGTGTGTAAATACATTTGCAGACATCACAGAAGACGACAGACAGAACAGAACAATGCGTATCTAAGTTAGGGACTAGAACAGCAGGGAGTAGAGATTCTGAGCAGCTCGGACACCGGGATATCCCCAGCCAAGGCTACGGTGGCAGAGTAATCAGGAAAAATCTGGCCAGCAGAGACAGAGCAAGCATGGAAAGTTCTAGAAGTGCTCTTTCCACCCCCAAGTTAGACTTCTGTTTATTTGCGTCCCTGTGCATGTGCATGCCTATGGAGGCCAGATGCTGGCCCAACCTCTCTGTCTCTCCACCTATCTTTAACTGATTATCTTTTTTGTTTTCAGAGACAGGGTTTCTCTGTGTAGCCCGTGACTGTCTTGAAATTCACTCTGTAGACCAGGCTGGCCGGGAACTCATAGAGATCCCCCTGCCTCTGCCTCCCAAGTGCTGGTACTAAAGGTGTGCGCCACCACTGCCTGTCTAATAGAATATCTTTTATTTATTCTTCAACAATATCATACAGATAAGCAGTGTATCTTGATCATATCCACCCCCCCCCCATCTCTCCCCTCATACTCTCCTGGGTCACCACCCCCAAGACCCTTCATCTTGTCCTCTTTTTCTTTTTTAAAATAGGTTTGTTTATGTTATTATATGTGTATGAGTGTTTTGCCTGTATGTGTGTGCACCACATGTGTTTCTGGTGCACTTGAAGATCAGAAGAAGCATCCTGTCCTCTGCAACTAGAGTTACAGGTGGTTGTGAACCACCACATGGGTGCTAGGAATTGAACCTGGGTCCTCTGGAAGAGCAACCAGTGCTATTAACCACTAAGCCGTCTTTCCAGACCCCATCTGCTCCCTGTTCGTTTGTTTTTCTTTTGGTTTGTTTGTTTTGTTTTTTGTTTCTTGTGTTGTTTGTTCGGAACCCACTGAATGCACCCAGTGCTGCCTGCTAGAGTGTTTGGCCTGATGGTGTGGAATCTTGTGCAGGAAACCATAGCTGTAGTGAGTCCGTGAGTGTGAGGGCCATGTCGTATCAGGGGACAGCATTTCACAACACAGCTCCCCATCCTCCAGCTCTTCCATCATTGCTGTTCCCTTTTCCATAATGAACCTCGGGGCAGTGTGGCATAAATAATACCCTGTTTAGGGCTAAGTATTCAATAGTCACTTACTCTCAGCACTTTGAAGACCAGTTATGAATCTGTCATCAATGGCTGACAGATGCAGAGGGAAGCTTCTCTGGCAATGGCTGAAGGCAGCCCTAATGTGTATGAACAAATACTTGGAAAGCACCTTAACAACATGATAATAGCAGTCGGTTCTCCCTAGAACCTCTGACTTCCTGTGCCATGGACCTTTGAGCAAGGTTTCAATACCAACCATGAATTTCCTCCTTTGGAGCAGGCCTCCAAATCCAATCCGAAATCCCTGTGACTTTTATGATACTAGTCCACCAGTGAGCTCCACACAAGAACTTTCTTTCCAGGAACCCAGAGCTCACCAATTAGGCTAGACTGGCTGACAGGCCATCCCCAAGCACCCTCCTGTCTCTTCCTCGCCAGCCTGAAATACAGGCACATTCCCACTAGCAGAGTTTTGCTTAAACGTTAGGGGTCTGAAGTAGGTCCTCATGGCGGCAGCGTACACGCTCTACCAACTCCGCCATGACTCTGCCTCCTGTTGTTTTTAAACAAACTCAGGTCTGACACGAACAGGTATCATGTTGACATATTAACCAGGAAATATTTGAGGACCATGTGTAAGTATAAAAAGCTACTAGGAAATAAGATGGTTCAGTAAAAATGTGACATCATGGTGAAAATGAGGTTTTGGTTTTGTTTTAAGAGCACAGGAAGCCTTTAGTGTTTTTCTAAAGGACACTAGAATTTTCTTTTTTTTTTCTTTTTTTTTTTTTTTTAGATAATCATGTAGCCTGAGAACGACCTTGAACTCCTCCTGATCCTTCTGCCTCCCACCTCTCAAGTGCTGGGATTATAGGCATGCAAGCGACTAGCAGTAGAATTTCCTTAGTAATATTCCTTCTTTGTCAAACCTTCACCAGTTAAATTTGGCTGAGTAGACGAGGTTTATGTCTAAATAATGGAGAGTGGAGAAGTTCTGTGACTCTAAAATACGTCCTTTCATGATTAAATTGGTCTTCAAATTAAGACAGTAATTTAAAAAAAAAATGCTTTTTAGTACCCCAGACCTATGAAGATACTAAGAGGAACACATTGAATTATGCCACACCCCTTTTCTGGTGATTGGCATTTATCTATCTATCTATCTATCATCTATCATCTATCTATTTATTTATTCATCCATTTATTGAAACAGGGTCTCATTGTGCAGCCCTGGCTGGCCTGGAACTTGCCTTGTAGACCAGATTGACCTCAAACTCACTTGCCTTTGCCTCCTGAATCTCTCTCTCTCTCTCTCTCTCTCTCTCTCTCTCTCTCTCATAAACTCTCATCTATGTATCACAAGTGGCAGCAAACACCATTATCATCTTTTGGCTGGACCTGGTCATCTCCGGGTTTTCAGCAAACACTAAATAGAGATCTACAGCGCAGAGCCATATTTGATTTCTAAAGAGACCAGCCTCATTTGCCTGCTGTTCCCTTCAGACCACAGGCTCACACGTGGGTGTCAAGCTGTTGGCTGGAGCTCCAGCTAGACAGAGCTGTAGAGAAACCCTCAAAAAAAACAAAACGTAGCTGGAAAAGCACCCGGAAGACAAATGATCCAATTTAACTCAAACCACTTTTTAAAATACAGACAACAATAACAGTGGAAAATTACAGGAACCCAGAATCCTGGGGAGGACTGCCATCCAAAATGACTGACCACCCCAGTCATTAGAAGCAGCTGACCCCACAGGTGTCTGGGTCTAGCCATGCTCTTCTATTTCCCACACCTCCACAAATGTCACCTTCCTGAAGATGTTGAATTCAGGAAAGATTTGTGAACTACCCTTTATCTGTTTCATGGTGTAATGTGTGAAACAGATACTCTGAAGCTTTAGAGGGAAAAATCAACTTTATCAAAAGGCTTAGAAAACATCCTGGACTGTCTCCACACACAACAAAGGGTTGTCTAGGCCTGTAAGTCTCAGGGTTTCTCTCATCCGAGATGAGACAAAGGAAACATCTTACTAAAATTAAAAAAAAAAAAAAAAAATAGGACTTTGAGCATTGAATATCAAGTCCCAACTGGAAACCTTGTAGAAGAATTTGAAAAGCCATTTCTGAATGAACAACAAGATGCTTCTCCTGATATGGCCCTGGTCTTCAGGTAGCTTCTGGGTCCCCAGCTCTAGGCACTTCCTGAATTGGATACCCATCCCTCTTGTGTCCTCACAGTCCCCATCTTCAGAACCTGGAGATCCACAATGGCACACTCACCCTCTCTCTTTGTTGGTTTATTTGCTGTTCTGGGAGTTGAACCAAGGTCTCCTGTATAGTAAGTAGTTAAGAATTCTACCTCCAAGCCAGACTACCAGCCCAGTCACTCAGCTCTCAGCTGGTTCTCTCATTTTCTCCAGGTCTTAACCTATAAGCTTGATTTTCTCCTTAAGCAACTAAATTCCTCAACATGGCATGACTCTGTCAGGGAATAGTTTGTCCTGTTTTCCAGAACCCTCCAAAGCAAGTGTAAGAGGAGAGTTGAAAAAAACTTGTGTTTAAGCTTAACACTTATGAGGCTAATCATGTGGCCCAATGCTGCATTCTATTTGTGTCCCTGTTACTGTGGTTAAGAGACAACTGGGTGCCCAGTTATGTGGGGCTAGAGTGTTCTGGGGCAGACATATCAGGAGACACCCTGCCTATCTACTCAGCAAATATCAGAACCATGAGGATAGGTACAGTGTACCTGTCATCACTTTCCATATTTTAAGTCCATAAAAATCTATGAAGAATTGTAATTTTTTTTAAAACCTATAAAACCAAGCCCAAAGCTAGGATTTTACCCAGTAAGGATCATATATAAGTTACAGATCATTCGTCTTTGTTCCTGTGTTGAATTCAGACATCCATGGTGTTAAGTAAATTTGAGAAAATTGGTAGCAAATGAACCTGTCATGTTCTGCCTCAAGGTGACCAGAACACACAGCGTATGTGCAGTCGTGGGACCTGGGGGTACATAGAGTGATATTGAACAAGAGAGAGAAAAAAGCATGGTTAGGACGGAGTCAAGAGGTTTCTTCTTGAGATGGACAAGATGCGTGCTGTACACGTCCTGATAGGCAGAAGCCAGATCAAACAGGAGCAAATACGAGCAAGGCCCCCCAGAAGATTAGAGGCAATCCCTTGATCTCCCTGATCAGACTGACCTTTACACTGTAACAGGAGCAAGGCGGCGAGGAAAGGCCTGGGCCATAGGTGTTTTGTTTAGTTACCTTATGTTAGGGAACAAGCAAACAGGAATTTAGGAGAGACTGATGCCCTTGCTGTAGAAGATGCAGGAGGCCGGGTCCTTCTAAAAGGGAATGAGGACTACCATAAGGAAGATTGGAAACAGCCAAGCTTCTGTCTGCACCATGGAGGCTGGAGACTGTCATGGAAGCGGGTTAGGTTCTGTACCAGATTCCAGCTCTTCTCCAAGTTGAAGCTTACAGAAGATGGGAAGAGTAGACTGGGTAACTAAGTACTGAGTCCCAGTCTAAAGACTTGACTTGTGTGTGTCTCTCTGAAGGTGGCTCACAGTGACTGCTTGAGCTGTCATGGGTGTGGGGTGACAGCAGGCTTGAAGGAGCAGGTGACATGTCCTGAAGAATCTCAGTCTGCAGTTTAGCAGACTAGCCTGGTCTCCCAGTCCCAAGTTCAAAATGTTAGGTGTTGCTGGTCAGTGGTGATGCACACCTTTAATCCCAACACTGAGGAGGCAGAGGCAGGAGGATCTCTGTGAGTTCAAGGCCAGCCTGGTCTACAGAGTGAGTTCCAAGACAGCCAAGGTCACACAGGGAAATCCTGTCTCGAAAAACAAAAACAAACAAACAAACAAATGTTGGGTGTTTAGGACTTCCTGTCCTAGACAGTTTCTTCCAGGGGAGGCCAGATCAAACCTGTGAGTTCTATTTCCCTGAAGGGTGTAAATTTTACTTTTTAATAAATGTCCTGTGATTTGACAAATGTGTTGCATCAAAACAAAAGAGCAAATAGGCAACCACGAATCTGGACAACGCTAGGATAAGCAAGACGGAAGTGCCCGCGACCCATCGGTTTTTCTGGAAAGTTGCTGTGCCTGTAAGCCATGCTCCGCACTGCTGCTGGTCTTCAGCGGGGATCTGAAGTGGGAGGAGAGACCCGTGCTGTCTCATGTGGGACTAGGACTGAATTGTGAACAAGGGGTAGCGTCGTCTTTAGCATCATCGTGTGTTGGGGTACTATTAGGTCCAGACACAATCTAAGCTCAAGTGTCTTTGCTTTGGAAAACTGAAGGTGTAGGAACCGGCCTTGAACTAGCAATTCTACCTTCAGGGAGACCTCATTCATCTCAATGGCATCGCAGCTGCTTTTTGAGCTGAATCTTAAAGCCATAGCTGGTCCCCTTCCCAGCCACAGCAGCCTCCCTTGGCTTGGCCTAAGATGCAGCTGGGTTTCAAGCAGCATTGCCAGAGACCTCTGACCAACCCACTTAACTTGGCAATGCAGCCTAGTCACATGCCAACAGGACTCGGCGTGCGTGCCCTTGACAGGCTTGGGTTTATCCCCAGAGACCTACATGGAGGATTCTTGGCTTTCTGGTCCTTTCTATCTATAGCCTTCCCAGAGGATCTCTCACAGGCCACCAGCTTTAAATGCTGTCCCCATGCTGATGACTACAAAGGAGGTCTACACCCAGAGGGCTCCCCTACATGCCACACACCTGGGTAGAGCTTTACCCTCTCGGTCTCCACTACCCTATCTTAGGAACTCCGAACTGCTCAACCCTGAACCTCAACAGTCATCCGTTTCCCCCTTTGCCTCACACCCACCATGAAGACCATCTTCTGCTCTCGTTACTTAGCCTCCAAAGTATCTGGTTCTATCTGCCTGTAATCACGACGTTTCCATGCCGCCAACCCTGGTCTGGATTCCCCCAGAGCTCTTGATCTCCTGCTTGTGCCCTTTTCTCTCCAGGCCACGCCTGTCTCCACAGCTGGTGACAGAACTACATTCTTTGCCCTGGCTGGTATGATCTGCTTTTTCAAACTCTCCTTGTGTGCGCTTCACTCCTGAGGCTCAGCCTTCCTGCTCCTCTTCATCCCGCCGGCTCCTCACCTCTCATATGTCAGCTCCAGGGCTCCCTTATGGGGGTTCCTCAGTCTCCCTAAATGAGTTTCTCCAGGACTGCCAGTTCTTGGGCATATTGCTTTCCTTCAGGACACCTCACGGTGGATGTTTATACTTCTTACACATGCTTTGATTTCATTCTCCAGTCTGTCCATCCTCCTGTCATACAGGGATACCCTGCCAAGCTGTGGTTCTGGGGACAGAGCCATGCCATGTCGGTCTCCGCTCCCTGGAGCTTGTACTCAGAGGAGATAGATACCTGACATAACAGTGAATATACAATGTGCTAGGAAGTGAGTGTGTTGTGAACAAAAGAGAGGGGGGTAGATGGTACAAACAACAGGTGGCTGAGGGACATGTCAGAGCCTAACAGATGGTAAGAAGTCATCACAGAGAAGGGGAGGATGAGTGGTCTGTCCCCTATGTGGTTTTGAAGAAATGTAAACTGTGTGGAGGTAGTTCATTTTGGTCCACCTCTCAAAAATGCCTGGAAGATTAAAGTAAAAAAGCAGTGTGTGTAAACAAAGCCATAAAGTAGAACAAAATAATCTTATTACAGATGGGTAAATAGCAAAGGCTAAAAATGCATGCAACAAGTTCTGTGGAATGATCAATGGTGCTTCATAATAACAGTATTCTGATATCAAGAAAATCATAAAATTAATAATTTGGGCTGGAAGAAACTACTACAAACAAGAATAAAAAGAACCAAAGCATTAACCTAGCACATGTTCTTAATTCTGAAGCTTTTTATGAATTTCAATATTAAAATCAGGATAATTTTTTTTTTTGAAGTGAGGTATGCATCTAACAGCATCACCACAAACATTAGATCAGTGGGATGTCTTGTGGGCCACAGCATCTCCTGACTGAAAGTCCTTGCTCTCAGTGTCCTTTTTAGCCTAGGAACTAGTGCCCTGTGCACAGCCTGTCCGTGTCTCTTCCGAGGTGAGTGACCCACTCAGCAGTTGAGTGATGGAAGCTGATCCAGGCTGAAGTCTGCCCATGTGAACCCCGTGCTCTTTCCTCAAACTGCCATAGTTGTTGGACTTAATGACCCTTCTCAACCTTGCCAGCAGCTGCCGTTAGCTCTGCCCTTCTTCCCGCCTACCTCGGCTCTAGGTTTAGGACTCAAACCGGAAACTGTTGGTGGAAAGAGAAAGTACAGCCAGGACTGATGGGTGGTTGTAGTTATTTCTTTAAAAAAAAAAAAATTGGTCAAGAAAGCATGTAAACAAAAGGTATGCTACTAAGTATATTTGAAACTTGTGCTAAATAATGTCATTTAAATTTTAACATACTTTTTGCACTAAAAATGGTTCACTGGCCAGTGAGATGGCTCAACAGGACTAGGTACATGCTACCAAGCCTGACAACTTGAGTTCAATCCCTGGAACCTACATAATGGAAGAAGAGACCTCACTATTGCAAGTTGTCCTCTGACCTCCACATACATGGCCTGGCATGTGTACACACACACACACACACACACACACACACACACACACAACACACACACACACAGAGTAAATGTTTTTAACAAAAAGACATTTAAAATTTAAAATCATAGACTTTAGGAAAGATGGGGAGGGTTTAAACTAGTACCATTTCTAAGAGGCTGAGAAGGGGTTGCATGGTGTAACATTGGCACTGTGAATTCTGTGGGTTTGGGGAGGTCAAGAAGGGATTCCATGGTGTTATGTTGGCACTGTGGATTCTGCAGGTTCTGGGAGGCTGAGAAGCTAGCAATTAAAAACTGTTCTACATTGACTTTTAGTGGAGCCAGACCTACGGAGAATAGGTTCTTGTATTCGTACATTAACAAGCAAGCACATCCTGAAGAGAGTGGAGCAAGCAGGATAGGGTGTTAAGGAGAGGAAGCAAGAGTCGGTGTCTGCTGGAGTCTACCTCCAGGTCCCATGGGGAACTGTATGTGAGTGACCCACATGGAAGCAGGGAACTCATCCTCATAACCTGTGACTATCAGCTCTTGGCTCCTGCCACCTGGGGATCTGCAGGACATGATGGGTACCACAGGTTCACAGTGCACTAACTTGGTAAACTTTGAAGCGTAGGCAGGAGCCTGTAGTCAGGCTTTTCTTTGGACCATCTGCTCACATGGAGACTGATATTAATGACATGGAGACAGATTAATTAGGAAAGCTCAGCCTTGGCTTAGGCTTGTTTCTAACTAGCTCTTATAACTTAAATTAACCCATTTCTATTAATCTATGTGCTGCCTCGTGGCTTTTTACCTCATCTCTGTACTGCTTGCTCTGTGTCTCCTGGTGTCTCCGCCTTCCTTCCAGAGTCCTCTCTGCCCAGAAATCCTGCCTAGCTATTGGCTGTTCAGCTTTTTATTAAGCCAATCAGAGTAACACATCTTCACAGTGTATAAGAAGATTATTCCATAACAGGAGCCCTCTAGTTAAACACAGGATTTATTACCTGGGAGTTTCTTGGTTTTTAGTTTGCCCTGTGGTATTAAGGTATTTGATCTGCTTTGATAGAAGGAAACATTTGCTTCCTAAAGAAACAAACAAAAACTAAGAGTTATCACTGCTCTACAAACACTAAACTATAAACACTATCTCGTGGATAACTTCAAGTTACTACAGGGAAAAAGAAGATAAATTAGAAATAGAATTGAAAAGACTTGTCAAAAACTGGCATTTTAATTCCACTTTTGTCAGCAAAAGAATTTATTCCTCAGCTGTCATACATTTTTGTTCTAGGCTTTTCTAAGGTTGTTTCACACAGTGGTATTTTTCTACAAATGCATCTGGGACTTCCCAGTGGTGCCTTGCGCAGAAGGTTCTGCTCTGTCGGTGTTCACTGTGTGACTCAGCAGCATCTCTCCTAAAGACAATGAAACAAAGTGTCCATGAAGAATTGAAGCCCTTGAGTTTTGCAAAGCCTGAACTGACAGTGTGTGATATTAGAGACCTGGCCTTCGGAATAATTTTCAGTAAAATATGAAATACCCCAACACACACACACACACAAACACACACACACACCATAGCATGTCTGCAGTCTGAATACATTGTATAAGCAGGTGGTGTTCAATTATAATTGGAAGGGTTTCATCCCTACTTAGTGGTACATAAACCTAAGTGGTACATAAATAACATACTTTACAACCAACAGCCTTACAGCCAGTGGAACATAGAAGGTATTTGCTTTTCTAAAATTTAGCGCAATGATTCTTAAATATTATGTGTTTGCAGAGCCATCGTGGGTCTGTTGGTTGAGTCCAGCTTTTCGTCTTTCTCAGACTCCTTGGCACACTTAGTGCTCTGCACGGCATCTTTAAAGACGATTGCAAAGTGGCACTTAGGCTGTGCCACAACTGTTTACAGAGAAAATTATGGACTCCTATCTGCCCAGAAGAAATGGGGCAGACAGGGAAAACGCATTTCTGCTTTGAGTTAGCGTGCTGAACCCAGCTTTTATGAGTGTGACTGTGCTGTGGGAAGACTCTCCTGTTGGGAGAGTGAACACAGCAGGCGAAGACTTTGGGGTGTCGTTATTTTAAATGATGACTCTGTGACGGTGGATACATGTCATTAGACTTTAGTAAATCCTACTGGAATGTGGGACACAAAGAACGAGCCCTCGTGTTGACTAGAGACGCGTCATGACAGGGTGTCAACACAGGCTCATCCTTTGTAGCCAACGCCCCACTCTGGGCCAGGATAGCTGGGGAGACACTGTGCTTGTGGAGGGAGGGGACGAAAGCGAGCTCTGTCATTTTCGTTCACTTTTTCCAAGAACTTAAAGCTACTCTAACAATAAGTCTACTGTAAACAGTGTATAACCGGTCTAAAGGGAAAAGGGCAGGCGGGAACAGAGAGGGTAATGCGGAGGACAGCATGGTGTGGGCTTCTCTTAAGTGGGTCTAGATTTAGCTACACACACACACACACACACACGCACGCACGCACGCACGCACGCACGCACGCACGCACACACACACACACACACACACAAACACACACACATAAACACACACACAAACAAACACACACACACGCACGCACGCACACGCACACGTGTGACATTTCAGGGACTATTTCAGGAGGGAAAAGGGGATCAGAGAAAAGGGGTTAGGTCAGGTGAAGGTGAGGAGGTGAATATGAGCAAAGTAGCCCAGGCTGAGCTAGAACCCAAGAACCTCCAATATGTTGGGATCACAGGCATGAGTTACTGCAACAGGCTAGGAGTTTTAAAACATCAACTTTTAAATAATACTCTTAGAACTGTCTTTTGATACTCAGACATACTGTTGGGTGTGTTACTTTCCCTAATGGGTAGGTATCTCCCCCGAAAAAGGTATTCAGGATGAAGCTAATGTGAACAAAAAAAAAAAAAAATGAAACGCCAGTATTTTCTACAAACTTAGGGGTAGCCTCACCCTACCCACTGCCCATCATTTCCCTGGACAGTGCATCTGCCAAGTGCCATGTTGGAGGTGGCATTCCCCAGAGATGTGGCTCGGTCTCTCATGCCAGTGTTGGTTCTTCTCTCCCTTGCAGGCCTTGAACCGGGGCATCGCGGCCGTCAAGGAAGATGCTGTGGAGATGCTGGCCAGCTACGGGCTGGCATACTCTCTGATGAAGTTCTTCACGGGGCCCATGAGCGACTTTAAAAACGTGGGCCTGGTGTTTGTGAACAGCAAGAGAGACAGGACCAAAGCCGTCCTGTGCATGGTGGTGGCCGGTGCCATCGCGGCTGTCTTCCACACCCTCATAGGTAAGGCTGCGGCCACCACTGGGCATTTCATTTGAGTCGCTTCTTTGTCTTCTCAATGGCTTTAAATATAGTTGCAGGCTAAGTGGCTTCTTTAGTAATTATTAAGCCTTCCTCATGAATATTTCAGAGGATTGAAGGATTGAAGTGTGTGCTCTCCTGAATCAATAAAATTTTAAAACACTTTTTTTCCCCCCTGAAAACTATAGTTTTGTGCCTCTGACTCCCAAAGTCAGAGAGTGAGTGGTTTCATCAGGAGGTGAAATCTAAAATAGTAGTAGTACCCAATGGTATTTAGCAATAGTACCTAAAAAAAATAGCATTCCAGGAGGTGGACAAAATAACAGATAGCTCCGTTCTCAAAGAACAGAAGTATGGCGGCTGTTATTTTGAATTCGTGCTTATTACTACTGGGAACAAAACAATGACAGGTTGTTTCATTGAGATTAATTTTCTCCAGGGCTCCTGGATGTTACTTTATTCAAAAGCATGCCTAAATACCCTTGGCAAGGCTGTCGCTGAAACTAGAAAGCTAAATCCCAACTACAGTGACCTTGTACATACATGCTCCTGAAGACCCAGGAAAAGCATGTTGTATCAGAGCTGGGCTGCTCTACTTCTGCCTTCTGGGTGGTCCTAGAACTCATGGGGGTGTGGTTTCAAACAGCTTTGTCTACCTGGCGTAAAACTTGCAGGGCACATCTGTCGGAGCCGGTTGCCTACAGCACTTTGAATGGTACTTCATGAGTCCGCTGTGTACCTTAAATGGTCACTGGTTGTATGAGAGGTATGAATGTCACAAAGCAAAGGAGCCACAGGATTAACCCAAACCACTTACGGTGTATTCATTCGTAGAATGCCAGTGTTTACTCTCTCAATTATGAATCAGGGAGTAAATAGGGAAAGGACCTTCGTGGTTTTCCCTTCTACCGTGGCATAGAATTTTGTTCTAAGAGCAGCGCGGAGGTGAGGAGGCCCTGCTGGTGGGTGAATTCAGCTGAGCGCCGATATCGATCATTTCATTTGTGCTTAAGAGCTCAGGGGGTGGGCAGGCCGAGCTGGGGCCTTTCTTTCTATCAGCTTACTCCCTAGTGAGTGTTTGGACCCAATTTCTGCGGCTACATTTGATTTGAGTCATTTCCAAAGACGGCATATATATTGAGAAAATGGTCATCCATTTTAAAATAAAGGTCTTGTCTACACAGGTAAATTAATTCCTTTTTGCTATTCGTCTTTTTATGAAGACCCTAAATAAATCCAGCTTCCCCTATTTTAGCCACAGTTGGATGAGACTTTGGGATGATAGCTTGTGACTGTCAACTACTAGGAAAGAGAAAAACTGAGCAGAGCGTGTTATTGACAGTCCATGAGGAAAACGTGACCTCTGAGCTTTGCCATCTTATTGTGTTGTAGTTTTGAGAGAAGGTCTTATGAATCCAAGACGCCTCAGACACGTTCTGTAGATGAGATTGACCTTGAACTTCTGACTCCCCTGTCTTAGCCTTCTGAGCTCCGGTTACCAGCATACACCACCACACTCAGTTCCTGAAGCAAGGGAGGTGGACCACAGGGCTACAAGCAGGGCAGGCAACGTTTTCCTGACCGAGATATAGCCCATTGCTTTTTCCTTTTAAACATGGAAATTTTAAGATGCTAAGATCTTAAATTTAAATCAAACGTACTCTTTATCCCACTTAGACTAAATAATTTTACTACACTTGACTTTTTTTTTTATAGCTCATACTTCTATTCCTTCCACCTAACAAATGCTTTGACCACTTTCTGAGTAAGTATACCGCACTTGACTTTGAACCCCTACATCTAGGCTCTCAGGATTCTCTCTGGGGCTTCCCTGGCAACCCCACTGGTGAATCTCTCCCATTTCTGCTCTTTTGCATCAGGCATCTTTGCACACGTTCTCTCACCTCTTCTAGGAGTTTGTAAGATCTTCCCATCTTGTCTTCTGTATTCGGTACTGCAGCTCCCCTCATTCCCCCCTCACCCCTCCCCCCCGCCCCCCCCCCCCCCACCCCCCGCACCTCTTCCTCTTACTATCTTCTCAGTCAGTGAACGTTTCCCTACAGTGCAGTTTTCTGCTCCAGGTACATTTCATCTGTAGGGGACGCCGAAGCCCATTTTCACCTCTTAGTGAGGGTGAAAGCAGTCAGCTCCTAACTGGGCTTGCGGCCAGGGCCACTGATGCAGATGTGAAAACCTCACACAATCACCTCTGCTTGAACTGAGAAGCCATGGTGTGAGCCCTGTGCCTTCCTAATCACCTATGTCAGGGCTGAGACCGAGGGAGCAGCAATTCTTATCATGTACACCCCCTGGGCGGGGCATGCCAGCAAGAAAGCCACAAGCACAAATGCATAGAGCTTAACGCCAGAGTAAAAAAAAAAACACAAAAAACACAACCGAGAAATCTGAGCATAAACTGAACTTCTCTATATTATTTTTTCAGACAAAACAAGTCTGTTTCTTTAGTCATTATTTTGTCACTGCTTTGATGAATTTAACTCTTTTCTCAAGTCCGTGTGTGTGTGTGTGTGTGTGTGTGTTGTTGTGTGTGTGTTCCTTCGTTGGTGTCCATTTCTAGAACTTTAGCATAAGCTGATTTCTGCCAGTGAGAGCCTTGAGAGATGATAGCAGAGTAAACCCGCGGCAAAGCAGGGGGCCTTTCCCACCAGACTTGGAGGAATTAGGGCCAGGTAGTCATGACCAAAGGACAAGCCCTTAGAAGGAAATGAAGAGAAGGTGGGCACAGCCATGTGTTTATAACACAAGAAAAAGGACAAAAACAAACTAGTCCAGACTGGAATTGGACAGGTGCAAGATGGCTGCCATGTGCTGGAGCCAGAGTCAGATAACCAGCCAGAGCTTAGAGCCCAAGCCTAGGAAGAGATCTGCTGGACACATGGAAACCAAAGAGCATTGGAGAGGGAGAGGGCAGAATCACAAGGAAGAGCAGCGTAGAGCCAGGAAGCCATTAACGGATGTGATGGGGTGCCTACTATATATGCCTTTACCAGTAGTGGGCACATCTGTGAGGCCTCAAGGATAATCCCATGGGATAAGCACTCTAGTGCTCATGCATGTTAAATAGAGCTTTAATCAATAGAGGTCACGTGTTCTCAATGTGCATCTTTAAACCTCATGGGCTCTGAAAATCTCCTTCACATTTAGACCAGTTGGCTAATTGTAGCCAGATAGTGGCTACAAGGCTGCTGATGTCATCTCTGTGCGCCAGTTAGTGGCTACAATACTGCATTTACTGGATGTCCTTTGTTGCATCATCTGTTATTAATTGTTCTTGTCCCGATGAAGGAAAGAACCTACTGTGGGTCCTTCTCATTGCCTGGGCAGTAGCTAATGTCATCGTCTTCCTTCACGCTTGTTTTCCGATTTTCTTTTCCTCACTGGAGAGTGAGCCACAGGCAGTTTCTTGTCCCTAAATTCTGCACATGGGTGTCAGTTTTCCAGACACAGCTGGAGCAGGCTCTACCAACCACATGGGCTCTTCCTCCGAGAAAGCTTGGTGGAGCTCGTGAGGGAAAGATGGCTCCAGCTCTTACTTCGAGACACCCAACCGACCCAGGCCTCATGCCATGGAGCAAATGAGTAGACAGCTGGAACTGTGTTGGATTTGGCAGCCTTTACCTCGAGAAGACTCTGTAGCTGTCAAGTCCCTGTCAGTCCCATGTACACCCACAGCCTGTCTCTAACTAGCTGAACTGCAGGAGCTTTGAACAAATTCTTTGGGCGGCTGCCACTTAGCCTCCCTTTGGAGTTGAATCATAGCTGTGACTTCTTCCTTGGACTCACTGTGAGACTCCATTTATTAAACCTGCAGAGACAGGACTTGCCTCCACCACACTTGAGTTACGCCTGGCGGTCATGGTGCAGGTAATATTCCGTTGCTTGCGCTTAGCAAACCTGTAACAAGGACAGGTCGCTGACCTGATATTGTAGTTAGTTCGGGTTGAAGCCCGATTATTTTCACCTCCAAGGGCATTGTGAGTCCCTCTGACTTCCTTGTTCATACAGAGGAACTGTTGCTGTGCAGTTTGTTCCCCGTGGGAGCCAGCTTTATGTTCTGAAGGAGCCTAGGAAGCCAGTAGGGGAACTGAACACACACAGGCTCGTAACATAGGTAACTAAAATAATCTCTAGACTGTTCTTTCTGTCTGCCTTATCTTTTCAGATTCCCTACTTACTCATGAATCACAGACCAACCCTAGGAAGGGTAGATGGATTCCATATGGAAAACCACACCAATCAGTTTTATTTATTGTCTGAAAACCCACTGTGAGGATGGGGAATGTAATGGGATATTTCCATGGAGTCTATTTGATGGTCAAAGGAATTTACTTGGGGAGGGTTAACTCACAACCAGAATAAAGGAGTTGGTCACAGAATCCTGGAGGTGTGGGGCATGGTCCAACGCATTTCTCAGGAGAGCTCTGCCTTGATATGCACCAGCATCCAAGACCTCAAGGTAGCAAAGAGAAGAGATCATCTATGCACATCCCAGGTCTTAAGGGTCCCTGGTGGTCACCCAAGGGGCATGTACCTAGCAGCTACCTGCTGCCTCACTAGGGGTGGTGCTTCAGGGCATGGCACCAACAACCACCCACTACAGGGATGTTACTCAGTAGATAGAATGTTTGCCCAGCATTCACAGAGCTCCATATCTGAGTCCCAGATGTGGTGACGCACACCTGTAATCCTAGAACCTGGGAGGTAGAAGCAGAGGAACCAGAAGATCCATTACATCCTCAGTACAGAGTGAGTTTGAGCCCAGCCTGGACTTCATGAGACTTTGACTCAAAATAATAGAGAGAGAGAGAGAGAGAGAGAGAGAGAGAGAGAGAGAGAGAGAGAGAGAGAGAGACAAAAGCTGCCCCGGGACTTAGTGGGTTAAAAAGCAAACGTTCACTTTTGGCCTCCAGATCATGGCTGGCCAGGTGAGATTCCTTTGGACTTCACTGGGCTCCCACCCACATGAGCAGTTGAAGATCAGGATGTGGCTCCCCTGACAGTGAGGGTGCTCTCTGGGGATGGCTGTGTGGCCTCTGCTGAGTCTTTCCTTACTCTGCCTCCTTCCTAGTCCAGTAGTGTTGTCTGTGCTCCTTTGGATGGCTGCGGCTGGACTCCCGCTGTCAGGGTGGAGGCACAGCACCCTGAAGTCAAGAATCAGAGGCACTGTAGCACCCCTTTGTTTGAACACTGCTGGCCAGAACACATTGCTGGCCAGCCTAGGGCCAAGGGGTGGGCACATAAACCGTACAGCATGTGGCAAAGGAGCTGAAAACTCATAAAGAGCATTGCTGTAAAGAGGTGGGAAGATCGGAGGACACTTTTACAATTGCTTCTTTGGGGCATGATGGATTTATCAATGTTTTCGATTTGTAGTTATCAAAACCCAGGTTACTTCCTGGTTTTTCACTCAGGAATACAACATACCCTCCAGTGAGATGCCGATAGCCATAGTAACTTATAATGACTCCTACTTTGCCAAGTATTGTACCAGTGAGGCTTTGGCTCTCGGGATACAATCTCATGTTTACTTTGCTTGTATTATGCGTGGTCCCAGGCTATTTCTACAAGACCTTGGCCATATGTGCACCTCCCATCCCCACGCTTTCCAGACAAACGCTGCTCAGTACAGAGCATAGTTGAGTCTATTATGCATCAGTGTCCCAGCTCTCGTGCAGAAAGCTGTCCCCTTCACAGCTGGGTGATTGGCACAGCGCCCCATATGAATAAGTCATTCAACACATATTTGCCGAAGTGCTTTAAATGTGGCTTATCAGCCATGTAAGCACACGCTCTTTGGAAGCAATACATACAGTAGAAACCCAGGATGAACTTGCAGGCTCCTACAAAAAGCCTCCTAAGTAGGACTCAATGAGTCAATAAATGGTCCTGGAGAAACTTTGACCCATCAATACCTGGGCAATTTGAATTAAAACAGGTGTTCTACCTGTTTCTGCATTTTACATCTTGGAAATGACTACATTAGGATGTTACTGAAATTGATGGGGTCTCGGTTCCCAGAAGACATTCTGTCTTAGATAATCTCTCATTAATGTGACTATGTCGCAGTTTGCTATAACTGCTGGTAACTCCTAGCCCTGCAAGTTTGCGAAGCACTGATTGCAGAAAGGACTGCTCTCGGTTGCCTGGGGTAATGAGATCAATGAACTGAAAGGGACTTCCTCGCTCTTTGTTTGCTCTAGTTTTGAGCCTCTTAGGGTGCATCAACTCAGCGTCCTCCTCCTGTTTGCAGTCATAAAGCCCGCTTCCTCTGCTCAGGCCTTGTTGAATTTGTTTTATAGCTCTCCTCTTTAAGGAGGAAGACTAGTTTGCAGAGCAGTCTTGGGAAGGTGGTTGTTGGGTGCTAACGCCTACTAAATAGTCATTAGGGACTACGCACAGCGTTTTAGACAAATCACCCCAGCCCCCAGCTTTGGCTGATCTGGAAACAGCTCAAGGGCTGGCTGGCACGGGAGGGTGGAGTTGGGGGACAGAAAAGATGAGGTGGAAACGGTTCCTGGGATTTTATGCACACCATGTCCAGGGTGGAAATAGCCACTTAGTTACAATCAGATTCTTCTCCCACAGAAAGAATAAGTAAGAAAATAGGAGAGAAAAACCGTCTTTGGCTTCCAGGTTTCCCCTCCAGTAGCTGAAAGAGGAAGGGTCTAAAGTAGAAAAAAGCAAAAGTAGCCCTGGTGCCCATGAGTCCCAGATGCTCTGAAGCTGGGTACATGGAGCCGGGCAGGCACTGGGAACCAGAAGAACAAGGGCAGTACTTACATCCGGAGACAGATCTGGGAGAAAGACTAGAGAACCACACTGTGCTTAAGCCGCCATTGACCTTTTTGTTTGTCCTCTTACAAATAAAAGTTCTCATCTTGATGCCATAGTTAAAATCCATCACTGTGAGAGTCAGGATGCTCCCTTCCATTGGTTTCCCCTCTCCCAGGTAACAGGTGCAGATCACGTGCCCTGCTGTCAGGTGCACACATTCCCGGCTCCATCTTTCCCCACTCCCATGCCCTCCTCGGAACCTACGGGGAGTCATTGGTAGGGCTGCTGTATCAAAATCCTACAGACTGTGTAGCTTAAACGACAGAAATTTACAGTTCTGTGGGCAACAAGTCTGAGGTCAAAGTGTTAGACAGGCCTGATTCCTTCTGAGCACTTTGAGGGACAGCCACCTTTTGCCTGTCCCTTGGTTTTGAGACTTTCCTGGCAGCCTTTGGCATGAAACTCAATCACCCAGTCTCTACCCTCACAAGGGCTTTTTTTCCTGTCTTTGCATCTAATCTCTCCCTTTTTATAACTTAACTAGTCATATTGGGTTGGACACCCACTCCAGTATGAACTCATCTTATTATATCTGCAATAGTCCTGTAGCTACATAAGGTCAGAGGTTCGGACTTTGATGTTTGAATTTTAGGGAGACATGGTTTGCCCATGTCACTACTATTCTGGCCCTCATCCCTTCCCTATCCCATGGTCCCTGGGGTCAGGTCTTGTCAGCTGGCATGCTCCATGGACGGTAACCTTTACCAGGGGATTTTCACTCACCCGCTATTCATAGCAGCCCCATGCTCTTGCATGTGGCGCCACTGACCTTTCCGTCCCAGTGGTTTCTGCCAGAGTAGGGGCGCTCGTGTGGGTGGGTCAAGACTGTCTCCTTGCAAGCCCCTGCACAAGTGAACGTTTGTCGATCTCATAAAAAAACACACACACGTAAGTAAAAAGCGGCCAAGAGAAAAGAAAATGTCCATGGCTCTGCCCCCAGAGTAGACTGTGTGTGAGATGCAGGACTCTTACATTCGGGCTTTGTGTTTCCATCTGCTGAATGCCGGGCTGAGTGTACCTCACTGCAGACTCAGACAAAAGCGCTCACCCTGCCTTCCAGGGTCAGCTCGGGCCACCTGTCTGCTTCTCATCTCCGTCAGGGCTTCTGATCCAAATGGCAGATCCAAGCACAGCTGTCTCTTCTACCACCCCACCCCACCCCCGCCACCCCTCTACAGCAAGTCTCATCTTCCCAGAGCTGCTCTTTCCTTCAGGATGTCCTCTCCTGGGGCTTCTCTTCTTGCTCCTCAGTGGCCTTGACAGACCTGCCACTTTCCTCACCCAACACCGTGGCTCCCTCTGCAGCCCTCACCTCAACCCTGCCTTGTTCTCTGGACCTCGGAACTATCTTAGCTCCTTCGGCTACCTGCCCACCATGACCTCTGCAATTCCCAATGATCCAATGATCCATTTTAGGTTCCTAAGAGTCATGTTCAAGGCCAAATTACTACAAAATCCCTGTGACTCAAGACCAATGCTGACAAAGGAGCATTAGGATCTCCGTTGACTGGTTTGTGTGGTGATAAGTTCCTGCCCTCCGAACTCTGACATGGGGGTCCTGTTTTTCATCTTAGCTCCATTATGATGTCAGAGTCATGTCTAGGTGTCATGTGTACACATCCATAGTTATGAGAGCGGGACATATGAGGTGGAGTACTTGCAAAGCCTTGAAGAGCGTCGATTGTTTTTGTCTTAATCTGTGTCCATGAGGTCAAACTAGCAGACTGTCCTTTAGTCTTTGTTAATAGCATCCATCAGGATCCTCAAGGCCTACATCTTTCCTCTTACCTGTTGGGCTTGGTTATACCCTGAGTATGTGTTGGATTCCCTCTGTGCATCAGTCCCACACCATGACAAGTCTTGATGCAGGAGCACTCCCAAAACACCCTCTGGATGTCACTTTCTGCTTCATAGGACAATTTCCAGTAGTGACCACCCTCCTCCCAGCAAGTGTTAAAACTTGTGCTGAAAACTCATGCTAAACTCTGGAAATTTTCTCCTGGGAAATACCTAATAATATTTAAATATTTAGCTTCAACTGTTTCCACCAAGCATTCTGTGATCATGTCAGATAATACCATGAATGTACACTAGGAAATTGGGTAAATCAGTACTTAGCAAATACAGAGGAAAATCAACCCATTGGGAGTCATCCGGTGAGTGAGAAGAGATCATTCCGAGATAGTTGTGGCTTAGAAGGGAGTATATAGTCTGACCTCCTTAGATAAGCATGTTGGAACTCACAAGCATACCTAACACACCAATAAAAGTACTTGGTAACTGGAAGCCCCACCTACCCCACCAGTAAAAGAATGAGATTATGCATGAGTCTCTTCCAGTTTTTTTTTTGACTTTTCTACAATAAGCAGATATTACAATTAAAATGATTTTAAGTGTCTTAGACAAAAATCGTGTAAACACCATGTCTGTTTTGGTCCCTTGCAGCCTACAGTGACTTAGGGTACTACATCATCAACAAGCTCCATCATGTGGATGAGTCTGTGGGGAGCAAAACTCGAAGGGCCTTCCTCTATCTTGCTGCCTTCCCTTTTATGGATGCTATGGTAAGTAGAGGAAACCATGGGCTTTCCTTTTTCTTGAGGCAAAATATATTTATCATAGAATTCACTATTTTAAGCATTGTTATATGTCTGGTTCAATAGTAGGAGAGCATTCATGTTTCTAGAGTGCCTTTTATGTTGCAAATTAAAACTGTTCCCATTAAATAGTAATTCCACCTCACCAAGTCCTATCCCAGAAACCACTCTCCACTTTCTGTGTCTATGAATGTGACTATATGAAGATACCACACAAGGGCATTCAAACTGTGTGTATTCTCTTGTGACTGGCTGATTTTGTTATAGACAGCATCAATGTTCTCTCTGTGCTTTAGAATGTGTCAGAATTTCATTCCTTTTTAAAGAGTATAATATTTCCTTATATAGATAAAATATATTTTTACCTATCTACTTATTTATATTACTTCTCCATTTTGGCTACTGTGAATAAAGTTGCGAACTTGAGTGTACACATATCCTTTGAGTCCCTACTTTCAGTTCTTTGGGGTACACATTCAGAAATGGGATTGCTAGATTGTCTGGTGCTTATATTATTTTTTTAATTTTTCAAGGAACCATCAAGCTCATTTCCACAGCAGCTTACCATTTCCACCTACAGTGTAGGGGGTCCCAGCTGACCCTTGAACTTTAGCCAGTGTCTCATCGATTTGTGATGGTTTTACATATATATCTGCCACACGTTCTAGCAGACGGCAAGAAAGCGCAATTGGACACTTTGATTCGTTTGTTTTTCTGATAGGTTCAGTGACAGAAGATGAGGCTAGGTCTCTCATACACTGGCTGCTTGTGTGATACAGACATGCAGGTCCCACAATATTGCTTCTCCTGAACAGTCGATGGCATCACTTAGTTACCAGGCTTATGATGTAAAGAAAAGAGCTGTTGTGAATCCTATGTCAATAGTCGTGAAGGGGAGGCTTTGTTCTTTTCATTTAGGTATAGCTATAAAGAGACAATACAAAATTAATATGTAATACCTAGTAATAAAATCTTCCACTGGCTTCTATGTAAATTACCGTAGGCAGGAGAGCTGGGTCACCTGTGGCCACCTGCACCTGGATTTCCCTTTTATTACTTTGGCCAGCTGTGTTGCCTCTGGCAGCTGATGCAGGTGAACCCAAGGGCAGTTCAAGGTTGTGCAGTCCCCATACCCCACACTTTTACACAAGGAACCTGGTGCATATAGGCAGCTTCATCAGAGATCAGAGTCAAGCCTTGGTGCTGAAATAGTTAAGGTTGAATTGGATAGACTGAACCTATGATGTCACTCTGTCCGCCTATAAACTGGAAGCGGGGATCTAAACAGAGAGCTGTAATTATACAGTGAATTCTGGGAACCCATGACTTTTCATGGAAGGGAGCTGCAGACTCCTAGATGCTCTGCCTTCTACCCCTGCCAGCTGTTTTCTTTGCCACAACAGCATTTTTAAAGCTCACTACACACTGAGTATCCCTCATCCCAAATCCTAGACCCTAACTTCTCAAAGACCTAAAGCGTCCTGAATGGTAACCACATCTGGAAAACCATACAGTCGATTTCATGTGTGAGATTCTAATTCACACTCAGAAATCCCTTAAATACTGTGTAAACTTACCTTCAGACTCTTTGTATAAGAATACAAATTTTGTGTTTAGACCTGGGTCCCAACCTCTGGTTATCTATCTGTCTGTCTGTCTGTCTGTCTGTCTGTCTCTATCAATCTATAACTTAGATAGATAGATAGATAGATAGATAGATAGATAGATAGATAGACAGACAGACAGACAGACAGGAATTATTTTGCTTAATGTAGTTGTGGTGGTTTGAAAGAAAATGATGCCCAGATTTTGTTACAGATTTTGAATTCTTCCAGGCTTTGTTATCTAACAATTCTAGTCCCAAGTATTTTTGGATAGTTACCCAGCACAACACTAGAGTGTGTGTGTTGAGGGCCCTTTCCTTCATGTTTTATTCATAAATTCTTCTGAAGACCCCAATAGAACAGTAAGACGCTGCTAATAAAAGCCAAAATAATCAACATTTATAAAAAGCAGTCATCTTCCCTATGCACAAGCAGGCATGCACATCTACATACCTGCAGCACTGTCCTTATCACTTGGTTGAGGAGATAATTTTTAGAAGTCATGAAGCTTTTCACCCATGGCATTAAGATAACAAGGCCACCCACAAGGTGCTATTCGCAAATGTTATCTACATTGTTTTTTAGACATTTGACACCTTGGGACCCCAGCGCCAGGGAAGGAAGTAGAAGCAGCCACTGTCACGCAAACTCTTGACCCAGACCCAATGCTTTGCTCATTGTGTTCAGCTCAGATGTCATGTTAGTTCTCTGAGTTCTAGATTGCTTTCGATGGCTGTGATAAAGACCATTGCAGCTTGGGGAGGAAAGGGCTCATTTCTTCTTACAGCTCCCATGTGCAGTCCACCGCTGAGGAAGCCAGGCAGGAACTGGAGGCAGAGACCAAGCAGAGACCATGCAGGAACACTGCTCACTGAGCCACTTCCTATGGCTTGTTCAGCCTGCTTTCTTGCACAACCTAGGCCTACTGGCTTAGGAGTGGCTCTGTCCATAGTGGGCTGAGCCTTTTCCATATCAACTTTCAATCAAAAAATTCCCCCCAGCTTTGCCTACAGACCATTCTGTTCAAGGCTTTTTCTCAGGTGAAGTTTCCTCTTCCGCGATGACCCTAGCTTGTGTCAAGTTGACAACAGTCTAACCAGTACAGTCTTTTGGTCAAAATCGACCATCAAGGGAAGATGTGAAGTTTATACACATCCTGTTGTGAGCATATCAACCTCCACACCCGCTACCTGCTGAGCTTTGCTTTGCCCGCACTGTTTTAGGATTTCCCCCAGCCTCCCTCCAGCACACAAAGCCAAGCTCAGACCCTGGAGACAACGTCATCACAGAGTCCTGATCCTCTCATGAGCTGATGACTTCAGCCCAGCCACCTCAGAAGTCTCGCTCTAATGTCCTTTTGGGGATCAAGACTGCTCCAGGGGAGACCTGTGTCTCCACTCTTGGGGGTCATTCAGCTTCCAGCCATGGAGACCAACCCAATCAGCTGGCTTATCTCCTTATCGGTGCTACTGAATAAATGCGTGCACTCACTCATTCCACTGAAAATCCAGTGTGGCACTAGCCAGCCACCGGATGAAGTTACTTTTACCAGTGAAAGACTTCTCAAACCGGTTGCTCTGACTTTTGGAGGCACAGAGTGTATTTTAGGAATACCTACTAAGTCGTAATGTAAGAAACCCCATAATCCCAGCTACGTCTCTCACTGAAAATTCTGTTTTTTCCGGCAGGCATGGACCCATGCTGGCATTCTCTTAAAACACAAATACAGTTTCCTGGTGGGATGTGCCTCAATCTCAGATGTCATAGCTCAGGTAACTACGGTCTGTGTATCTGTCACAGCTCCTCAGAGTGGCTGTCTGATGAATGATTGACTGAGGGAACCAAGACGTTGAATCTGTATTTACAGTTGTATGGGGGTGGTACTCCCCAGTATTTGGCTCACAGCAGATATGGATTCTGATGGTTGATTGATGAGTGAGGAAAGGCAATATCCTGTAATTGGATTAGTGTCTTACACAATCGTGCTAGGATGAGGTTGTTACAGGTTTAAATGAAGTGCCTGAGATTTGAACCATTGTTTTTAAAGTATGTGAATGTGAAGTGGTTAGGAAGGGTGCGGGCACCATGACACAGTGGATAAAGTGCCTGCTTTGCAAGCTTGAGGATGAGAGGACAGAACCCCAGCACCGGGGAAATGTGTAAGAATGTCTGTCTGTAACCCCAGCACCGGGGAGGCGGAGACAGGAGAATCCGGGGGCGTGCGGCCAGCCAGTCTATGAAGCAGCCAGCTCCAGGTTCAGTGAGAGACCTTTTCTCAAAAGAGAAGATGGAGGGTGAGAGAAGAGATACACAGAAACCTCTGACCTCCACATGTGCATACACAAGTGAGGGTGCTCATGCACATGTGCACACAGGCACACACACACACACACACACACACACACACACACACTATTATACTCATGCACACACACACGCACACACGCACACACGCACGCACACACACACACACACACGCGCACACACACACACACAGTGATAACAGAATATCACCAGGTACTTGTGGGGCCAGTCATATGTGGTCCCTTCGCCCTTGCCCTTGTCCACATACTCCCTACAGGGCGTGATAGAACAGTCTGTCACTTGGTTTCTGAATGAGCTCTTGGGACTCATGGGGTTATTCTTTTTTCCTTCTTTTTTAAAGCTTTATGTCTTGTTATGGGTGGGGCACACATGCAGGGCATCACAGGACGGCTCTGTCCAATCGGTCCTCTCCTTCCTCCTTTGCCTGGATCTGGGAACTGAACTCAGGTCCCAGGCTTGAGCAGCAAGCTCTTCATCTCCTGAGCCATCTGACCGACCTGGGTTTTCTGTTATTGTTGTTTCGGCTTTGGTTTGGGTTCCGTTTATTTATTTGTTACAAGATCTCTCTCTCTCTCTCTCTCTTTATAGCCTAGGCTGACTTTGGACACTCCGACCCTCCTGCCTCAAACTCCAAAGCACTGAGATTATTTTTAAACATGGTTTCTGGTGTGGGTGCCGTGAAGTTCTGTCACTCACACATCATTCCCCACTGTCTTCGTTAGGGTGACTGTTGCTGTGATGAGACACCATGACCAAAGCAAACTGGGAAGGGAAGGGTTTGTTTGACTTAAAGGTTTCACATCTCAGTCCATCATTAAAGGAAGTCAAGACAGGATCTCAAACAGGGCAGGAACCTGGAGGCAGGAGCTGATGCAGAGTTCATGGAGGAGTACTGCTCACTGTCTTGCTCAGCCTGCTCTCTTATAGAACCCAGGGCCACCAACCCAGAGTGGTACCACCCACCATGGGCTGGGCCCTCACCCAGCAATCACTGATTAAGAAAACGCCTTACAGGCTTGCGTATAGCCCTGATCTTAAGGAGATGTTTTCTTGATGGAAGTTCCCTCCTCTCAGTTGACTTTAGCTTATGTCAAGTTGACATAAAACTAGCCAGCACTCCCACATTTCAAAATGAACAGGAAGTTGGTTCCACTGCCTGACCACATTGTCTGAGAAGAGGCCTTTCATTCCCTTCAGTCTCAGGGCTGGCAACAGCCCTGGCCCGCCTTTTTTTTCTTCCCTCTAAGAATAAAGAAGATGCATGCAGTCCTATCATTCTGAGCAGGACTTAGCCATGCAGGGGATGGGGCTTGAGCATAACATTTTTCTGAAGAGAGGTTGGACCATCATTTCAGCTCACACATCCCAATCTCAGTTCCACCTACAGTCAGCTCCTACAATTGTCTTAACTATACAACTTCATCTATAAACCACTGCTTGGAAATAATCTACAGTTAAACTGTTAGGTTTAACCTCCCTAAAGACCAAGCATTAAATTTCCAAATTAATTGCATTTATTCCGTGGGAAAGTAATTGAAAATAATTCTTGCTGTTAGCATGTATGCGTGTGCCTGAATACCAGCTAGCATCATCCTTTGATCTATCTTGTTAATTTTCCTGTACTGCTATTAGAGTTTTGTCCCAGAGTTACGTTCAGCATCCTCTGAGAGCTGGATTAAGCCGCCTTGTTCACTTGCCATTTAATTTGAAGTGAAAGAAACATCTCGCCTTCCAAACAGAAGCAGCAACTCAGTGGGAGTTTGCAGATGTGTGTTATTACAAAGGCGGAAAGACAAAAGGAAGAAGAAGGAGCTTTAGCTCTGCCTAAGATAAATGGAGTCAGCATCTAGGGACAGAAAAAGAAAACAAAAAAAAAAAAACAAAAAAACAAAAAACATGCGTATGGAAAATACTTTGCCATACGCCCACAGACATTTTCCTCCTTCCTTTCCAACCCGATCCTGACCCCTGCTCTTTGGAATCAACAGATCTGGTTGGGGGAAGCCAGCGAGGCTGTGCAGCGAGGCTGAGTGCAGATGCCTTCTGGCTGTTCCTGGTAGAGCAGTTATTTTAAACCTTGTTGTCTGAGTTCCTGTCACAGTGTGGTTGGGGGAATAAATATCATTTTCCTTTGTAAGTCTTCTCTCCTGCCGCCCCCCAATCCCCCACCCCATTTCATTCTTCTCATTACCTGAAAGCTGTCCGGGGCACCTAACCTGATCTTTTGCAAATAAGTCCTATGCAAAGCACTTTAAAGTAGCTACCTTGTCAATGCAAAAACATAGCCATCAGCTCCAAAGGAATAAGAGATGGTTTATTCTGAAGCTAAATATCAGCAACCATGGTCCTAAGAGTACAGATTGAGAGTACCCCAAATTCCATGTCCATAGTTTGAAGAAATTTTTATTCTAACAGTACAAAGAAAATGATTAGTCGAGACACTTGAAATACATCAGCGGCCACAGTATGTAGGCAGGTCACAGCCAAGAAAAGTGGAGAAGACTCAGCTACAAGCTGTAGACGCCTCAGCTGGTGGAAACTGGGGTTCTCGTGAATCCAGAAGGTTTTATCTGTTAGTCCCAGGATGTCAGTTCAGACCAAGGTGGACAAGGAATGGTTGTTTACAAGGCTCAAGATAAATTATAACCAGAATAAATTGTAACCAGGCTGTGGACCTGCAACATTCCAACCTCTCCAGGGCCGCTACAGTTCTAGTCATCCAATCAGCCTCGCGGAAGGTTCCATGGAGGGTGCAGCTTTTTTCAGGAACTTTCGTGGCGTGAAGATAAATCAGTGAGAAAAGTGGTTAGTAATACTCAGAGTTCTAGCAGCAACTCCCACTTTAGGAAACTGCCCCAAAGTGCATTGGTTTCACACAACAGTACAAGGTGAGGCACGTGACCTGTTCTCCACCTCCATGTTGAGTTGTAGTTCCAGGTGTCCCTGTCGGTGACATCGCCGTGGACTTTGTCTTGCTTTAGTCCGTGTTCATCCAGACTTCCCTTGCTTGCTCGGCATCAGAGTGAGAATTCTCCTGATGCTGTTTGTCCTTCCTGGTGCCTCCCAGACCCTGCCCTCCGCTGAGACAACCCCCCCTCCACCCCTGCCTTCAGAGGTCAGCTGGGAGCCCTCTCTGCTCATGGTCTTTTCACCTCAGCCTTTGGCAAGACCCTACCCTGGGCTGACCCTTGTTGTGCCTGCCTCACCTGTCTCCAGCAGCAAATGCTTCTGCAGGAACTGTAAGTCACCTCAGCTGACCCTGGGGAGCTGCTGCAGAAGGTCACTCCCCATGACACTTCCCAGGAGGTAACCTCGGTTCCCAGGTCTCAGAGAAAACTGAAGCAAGCACATTCTCACCTTGTGCCCCCCCACCTTCCTGCCAGCTTAACTCACAGCTTCCACACTCCTCATTTGAAGAGGTGCACTTGCGCTCTCTCTCTCTCTCTCTCTCTCTCTCTCTCTCTCTCTCTCTCTCTCTCTCTCTCTCTCTCTCCCACCTCCTCTACCTGTCCCTCGGGTCCTGATCTGGCCTGCTTTCTCAGGAGCCTTATTAATTAGTTGTCAGTGACCCTCGTGTGTCCATGGATGAGTGTCTGGGCATGCACGCATGCTCACATACATAGAAAACCCAAGGGCAGCGAGCGGCTTTCTCTTGATCCCCGCGTATCTTGTTAGCCAACTACAGTCCTGTCTTTCTCTGTATTACTTCACAGCCACAGTTCTTAGAAGGACGGTTTCCACTCACTGCCTCCTTTTTTTCCCCCCACTTCCTTTTCAGTGTGTTCCCTACAGAGGTCTGGTTTTACTTCTGTCAGTTCTTCCAGAAGGTTCTTACTAAGAACCTTGTGCCCTTCGACCCAGGAGGCGGTTTCCATTGTCTCATCAACAGCTCAATGGCTCTTCACTCTAGACTCCTCCTTCCCTAGGAAACACTGGCCTCATGCTGTCCATGAGGGCTCTTCACTCCTGCCCGTGTTGGTGTGGATGCCGTTTGCCCACCCTCCCATCCCCCAGTTTCTCATCCATCCAGCAGGGTTGATCTCTTTAAGAGGTGGAGCCTTAGGTCATTGAGAGCGGCCCCTGGAAGGGTTGTAGGGTTCCAGCCCCTCTGGTTTCAAGTGATCTTTTCCTGTCACACACACTCTCACTGTGGCCATCAGCCATGAAACAACAGAGCCAAGGTAGGCAGAGGGGTCCCACCAGGGCCTGCCCCATGCTGTCTAGGATGCCCAGCCTCTAAATCCGCCTTAAATAGGCCCTCTTATAATAACAAGAAAACCAAATCGTGTTGTCTCCTAGGACTATAGCAACTACAACATGACTGCGATTCCTCCGTTAAATATCCGTAGGCTCCCCCTCTTAGAGATCCAGACAGAGCTACTAATGGGCCCCTGAACTGAAGATCTTCTGTAGCAAGAATCTGGCTGAGTAAATTGGCAAGTGCGACCATCGGGTTAGATACTCCGGAGCCACCCTGGGAGCACTTCCCTTATCATGGAGGGTTATGTTCTCGTCCCCAGCATCACTTCCTTTTGCTGTGCCCCCCCCCCCGCTACTGTCACTCATTCTAATCAAAAGTCATCCCTTCCCACCCACAGTGCTGAGCAGCCTCCTCACGCACCCCCTACCCAGCGGCCCTGGCGGCTGCTGTTCCTAGTGCCGCCATAGTTGTCTTATCCATGGAAATCCTGACCACCTCGGGGATCCTTGAAACTCTCAATCCTCATGCTGACCGAGGAGGGCCTGAAGCCCACAAACCTTACTAAACTGCCTGTCCAGCCCCAGCCTGGTCCTCGTACCACCTTGTTCTCTGGTCCACCGCCACCTACCACAGCTCCAACCTGGAAGAAATACTCTGCCTCAGTTTCCCTCTCCTCCTTACTGCTCCTTCCACCTCTGCTCAGTCTAAGGGTCTCAGCTCAGGCAGAGCCCTGCAGAGATGCTTCCCCCCACCCCCGACTCCACCCTCCACAGTGACTCTGTCATGACAGGCAGGGGGTACTCACTGGCCTGTTGTTTGATTGGTGTGTCTGTCCCCTCTGCTGGATTGTCAGCCCCAAGAGGTCAGTCCGGGACTGTCTCTATCACTGAGTACCAGGGTCTGGCCTGGGGCCCGTACATGCTTTCACGGGGAACGTCCTCACCACTGACGCAGCAGGTTCCTTTCTTATATGACCTGACATGCTTTTGGTGGCCCTGACAGATTCAGAGCTGTGATTCCAGACTAGCAGGCAAAGTGCACAGGTGTAATGCTGAGTTGGGAAGTGATGTGGTAAGGGCGGTGGCCGGTGACAAGTGCTGGGCCACATGCTTCAAGTCAGTTAGAATTTCAGGGGGAGGCTGACGGCATCTCCACCTTGGCCTTGGGGGCTCCCCTGCCAAGCCCGTCCACCCATCAGCCTTCTGCTGTGTGGGCTTACCTCTCTTTGGTATGTGTCCCTCTCCTTGTTCAGGTCCTCCTCCACGGTCCTGCTCCTTGGACTTCTGTCTTGCAGAACTGTCTTGACTGCTTAGGATTTAGAGGATACACTGAGCTTTACGTTTTCCCTTTTTACACAGCCAGGCTTCAGACTCTGCATATCACCACTGTGGTTTCCAGTGCACTTTATGAAGATGATTAAAAACGTGAAGCTTGCTATGGATAGGCCAGTCTAAGCTCTAAAAGGGAGCTCTGACTAGTTAGCTGAGTATGGGCATCGTGTCCACAGCCTCAAATGCCCAAGCTTCGGGCTCAATTTATGTGCCCTGGCAAGGCTTCTTCCTGCTGGTCTCCACATCGTTTAGTTCACTGCCTTTGGTCCCAGTTAGAAGCAGCATGGAGACAGTCGTGGGCATCCTTGCTCCTGTCACTGCCCAGCATGTCCTCCTGGCATGGCCAGTATGTGTGAGACCGAGTGAGCGACTTAGTGAGAGTGGACACCTCCCCAGCTCGGGTCTGCTCAGGTCGCCCGTGTTCTCGGCTACCCGCTCCCAGCCACACATCCGTGTAGCACCTCCGTCCCCCCGTGCTCTGAGGACCCGGTGGTGAGGTTGGCCACACTCCAGGCAGCTGCAGGATGAGGAGGTTAATACATCATAAACTCGGCTTTCGAGAGCGAGACATCCAAGAGAGATTAGCACTTCATCATGACTTGAGTCTCTCCCGACTGTGGTCACTTCTCCCATCCACACAACCCGTTTGCAGCCTCTAAAATATCACCACTGTGGTTCAGAGCGTTAAGGTTTGTCGATGGTGAATATGAAACCCGCTCCTTCCAAGCACAAGACGTCCAGGTCTCTCACTCAGTAAACAAATGGGCATTGTAGTCACATAATAGTTAATATCTTAATGCCTTTCCAAGCTGAGAATTTTATATTTTTCTAAGTTGGGTTGTTCCAGCATCATTGCCAGTGGTGTTTGGAACGGCCTTTCTGGTGAGTTCTGTCCTGTAGATGTTCCAGCCGTATGTCCCTGTACATCACTGACTGCCACAGCTTTTTCCTCTGCGGTGGAAAAAGCCTCCAGTAGCCACGAGTGAGGCGGCTAAGAAGCCCAAGTTTCTAGGTAGTTCTTAGTTGTTACCAGAGATACAAATTGCCTTAAAAGAGTCCCAGTGGCAGGCTAACAAAATCATGGTTGAGCTTCCTCCAGTGAACCCCAGGCATCTGCACCTGGGTCACAGGAGGTCAGGATAGAGTCAGAGCCCCTGGTGAGCTCTCCTCTCAACTTCAGGCGGGTGGCCTAGCCTCTTGGGCCTGCTCCCCCATTCTGCTGACCTGCCCTGTCTTCCCTCCCACAGGTTGTTTTCGTAGCCATCTTGCTTCACAGTCACCTGGAATGCCGAGAGCCACTGCTCATCCCCATCCTGTCTCTGTACATGGGTGCGCTTGTGCGTTGTACCACACTGTGCCTGGGCTACTACAAGAACATCCACGACATCATCCCTGACAGGAGCGGCCCAGAGCTGGGGGTGCGTGCCCCTTTTGACGTTGACACATGCTAGTTGTACAAAAAGTAACAGGACGCACTGTGCACTTTTCATACTTGCATGGATCACGTGTTGGTCATACTCAGCCACCTTGATTCTCCTCTCTCTCCGGTCCCCTATCCCGCTCTCCCTAACCCCCAGGGCAGCCTTTATCTGCTCAACCACAATTTGCCCAAGACCCAAAGAATGTGAAATAAGAACTCAATGTAATAAGGTTCAAGTGCTCAGGGTTTTTGGAGGGGAAGGCAGTCAGAGAACCATGAACTCTACAGATGAAAGTCATCTTAGAAGTGACCATCCAGCCTCCTGCTCACCAAATGAGGAGACAGGGTGTCATGTCATGGGTAACACAGCACTCATACCTCCTTGTACTCCTTGGTAACCTCCTTTATGGTCCAGAAAGTTTTAGGATTTGTGGAACCTTTGTATTCATGTTATATTGTTTTTAACATCATAGCACAGGCCCAGGCTCTGTTTATATTCTCCACACCAGCCAGTGTGGCACCTCCTAGGAACTCGGCAGAGCTTGAGGTACCATAGTGTGATGGGAAATCTTGAGATATGGCCTCTCGTTTCAATAAGTTTTATAACTCACTAGGCAGGGAAGACCAACACAGAAGCAATAATTAGAAAACAAAACAAAAACTAGATGAGTCCAAAACAGCATCTGCACTGCAAAGAACCCCCACAGGCCTCCAGTTTGGGTCATGTGGTCTAGGAAGCCTCCATGGAGAAGTCCGGGTGTGTCCCGAGTCTTTAAAGTCAATTAAGAATCAAGTCAGCACAGGCGGTGGTGGCACACGCCTTTAAGCCCAGCATTCAGGAGGCAGAGCCAGGCCGATCTCTGTAAGTTCGAGGCCAGCCTGGTCTACAGAGTGCGTTCCAGGACAGGCATCAAAACTACACAGAGAAACCCTGTCTTGAAAAACCAAAAAAAAAAAAAGAATCAAGTCTAGAGTAGAACAGCCAACCTTTCACAAGAGGCCAAGCATTCTGCTCATCACAAGTTATGAACAGTATTGGGTTTATGTGCATGCTGGCTTCTACTCATGTACATTAGGCATCACTTCTCTCCATCTAGCTATAAGGCAAGCAGGAATGATCATGTCTAACCCTGACGACACTCCACCCCCAGTCCCCAGCTTAACCATACAATGTTTTCATCGTGTCACAACAGTAATTGTGCTGATCCCGTACCTCATCCTAGTTCAAGCTATCCTTGACATCCTACCTAGTCATTTCCACCACTTGGCTGCCACAATTATCTTTGATAGGGACCAGTCTCTCTCTCCTCTCTCTCAATGTTCAGCCTCCAGCAGAGGGGAAGAAATCAAAATGTCTGAGATGGTTCCATAATGTAACACTTACCCTCTTAAGAGACAAAACCAAAATTGTGTAACAGAAGCCACGCTTGAAAGATAGCACACACCTTGGCCGTAGATGTCTTAAGATGTGGCTGGTCCTTTACTGTGCTTTGGTTTCCCTTATGGCTCTGCACAGTGTGTGTGACTCCTAGAAAGGCTTTGAAGGCGGGAGTCTCCGTAGCTGAGCTAAATAGTCCTGCATTCATTAGACACATTTATATATATTGACTGATTCCAAAGTAGGTTATAATAGCTTTTTATTTCTCAGAGTTACCTCCTACTGGCGTGGCTTCTTGCCAGTCACGGTGATGACATCAACAGAGACTCATTTCAAACCTGCTTCTCAGGTCCTGGAGCTGGGCTCCACCTTGTATGGTTCCGCATATGGAAAACAGTGGTTGGGATCCATCGAGCTCCAGTGTGTGCTTTGATTTCTCAGTAGCTTGCCAGCTGTCTGAATTAATTTCTAATAAGACGCTACGGTTCATTTTAATTCAACTTGGCGTGTCTACAGGGGCTTTTCTGTATGTTATTGTTAAGCATAATGAAGTAGCTGTTGATTGGCGTAAGAAGGCCAAGCTTTGATTTGAAGCCATTTTCTGTTCTACTTCTGGAACCGAGTGAGCTTTGACCTCCCTCCGTTTCTCCACACAGGGCGATGCCACCATAAGAAAGATGCTGAGCTTCTGGTGGCCTCTGGCTCTGATCCTGGCCACACAGCGGATCAGTCGGCCCATTGTCAATCTCTTCGTGTCCCGGGACCTGGGCGGCAGCTCTGCTGCCACAGAGGTAGGGTACTTGGTGGGCATGTGGTGGGCACACGTGGAGGGGTAGCGGTGATTCTGATCTAGTTCCACTTCACCTCCAGAGCTCAAGCAATTCTAAAATACTAAATCATGTGACACCATGACAAAGGAAGCCATGATTGGGGTGACCTGTGAAATTTTACATTTCTATGACTGTGGAAGAAAACGTCTACTTCATCCTTCTCGCTTACCACATGAGGAACTGAGGCATTGGGAGAGAAAGACACGGACAGAACCTGCTGGAAGCTGGGATAGAGAGACCGTTCTAGCTTTCTGATCTCCTTCCCACGGCCCTTCCGTTTCTCTGTGGTGTCATCGTGTGGCTTCTTCACTATTGTTGCAAAGGATGATGGGACATGCCTTGTAGAGGAGCTCTAGCAGTGCCCGGAGGCCTGTGGTGACCCGGCCTGACCTCACCTACTCTGTCCCAGTGTCTCTCTCTCTCTCACACACACACACACACACACACACACACACACACACACACACACACACGACACTTATGGGCGCTTTGGTAATCAGCCCTCCTCTGCTGAGGGTCTCCTGTGTGCGTTCACTCAAAGCTCCAGAAATGGATCTGGAAACTGG
This sequence comes from Peromyscus leucopus, assembly GCF_004664715.2. Lineage (NCBI taxonomy): Eukaryota > Metazoa > Chordata > Mammalia > Rodentia > Cricetidae > Peromyscus > Peromyscus leucopus. The sequence continues at coordinate 6,391,881 of NC_051072.1, read as the reverse complement.
CATGCCGTGCCGCAGCAGGGGTTGACTCATCCGTTCCTTCTTTCGAGCTGGGGATGAACAAACAGAGTGACTTCATTTGTTTCCTCCTCCATTGCCTTCTGGAGAATTAATTCTGTTGCTGGCACCGCTGGTCCTTTAGGAAGGCTGGTGACTTCTCATTAAGGCCTCCTGTTTATACCTGGCCTTGACTGCGCCGTCAGCAGCTCCGCAGCCCAGAGCACCCTGCCAGTTTCCATGGCCTGGGAAGAGCTCCTGTTGGCCCGGAGAAGACGCCTATCAATCAAAAGCAGAGTGCTTTCTCTGGCCCCCATTTGTTCCTGGATTTTGGTATCTGAGGCACAGGCAGATGTCATCTTGGGTGGCTGTTGTAGTACTGTAGTAGCTTTCTCAGTCAAATACTGGTTTTCCAAGTGAAGTGTATGAAACCCCGCGTCGCTTACGTGCTAGAATTCCACCTTCCCATAAATAAAACAAAAGAGGACAGATTTTGTATTAGGCATTTCCAAATTGCCAGCCACGGCACAGAAGCTCAGCCCAAGGGAAGTGAGCCAATGGTTATTACATATTGTGTGCTTATGTCTCGAACATTCGTGTGCATTTCAGTCATTCCCCACCAGGCCTGCGTTGATTAATATTACCAATGCCGTTCCTGTGGAGAAACAGAGAATGGGAGTCCAACAGAGCGAGGGTTCCCACCTCACCAGAGGAGTGACAGGAAGGCTTGGATCCAGGTCTGCCTGATCACGATGTGCTTTTATGTTACGCCATGCCACACCACACCACACCACACCAAGTTTCCTCCCATAGCTGTGGACTGCATCGTGTCCTTGTGTGCTGGGCACAGTTGCTCGGTCTGTTAAAACAAATGAAGCCTGACTTCCTCTTTCACCAGTGAGTTGAGACACTGACTGCCAGAGTGTGGCCGTAGATGCCAAATTTTCATTTTTCTCCTTTTCATTCATGCAAGAAACGAAAAGTCTTTTCATGGAAACCTGTCCGTAGTCTTTCCTGGATGGAATATTTATTGATTATGCTGAATTAAAATTCTGAGTTGGACCACAAGGATGGAGCAGCCTGACACGTGTTGAATTTGTGGCACAAAGTCGCTGACAAACAGGTTCACCGCTCTGAAGGACAGCATGGAGGAGGAGAAGGGGATTCAACCCAAGACTCTGCTCCTGGTGTAGGGACTAGTGTGGACCAGAGTCCAGATCACCAGCATCCACCTGTGATCCAGAGCATGGGAAGCAGAGGTGTGGGGTCCTCTGAGCAAGTTGGCAAGCTAGGCTAGCCAGATGAATGAGCTCCAGGTTCAAGTGAGAGACCCTCTCTTAACATGTAAGGTGGAGAGCAACTGAAGAAGACACCCAGTGCCAACCTGGCCTATGCGCGCACGCGCGCGCACAACACACGTACCACACATATGTGAACACACACTTGCATACCATGCACACATGCAAAACACCACATGAGATTGTGATTGACTCGGGAGCTTGGTTAGGCCCCAGTGGAAAGAGCCAAGAATCTGGCGTCTGAGGAAACTGGATTGAAATGTTGGCATTTTAAGCAGGGAATCTGGCCTGACCCTCATTCAGTTCGTGTGAAACACTTCCCTGGTATCATCTCTACTCTGTTTCAAACCATCTTGTGGCTAGTGAATACCTGGGCAGATTGCCACCAGCCTCGACACCTGGCCTGGCAAATCCTGGAGGGCTTCCTGCTGATGCCCACACTAACACTGTCCATTCTTCTCTTGCAGGCAGTGGCAATTCTGACAGCTACCTACCCCGTGGGTCACATGCCATATGGCTGGTTGACAGAAATCCGTGCTGTCTATCCTGCTTTTGACAAGGTGAGACCTCGATGGCCTGGTGTCAGACACACACTTCATAACATTGCCACTTGATGGACAGGGGTCTCCGAGGACAAACACTGGACGTTTTCCTCCGAGAATAGCAGAGGAAAGTGAGGCTTTCCTTGCCGCAGATTCTGTAATGTTTTCCCAGTTGGTATTCCTGTGGTCACATTATTCCTCTTGAGTATTTTCAAGGAGGAAGTAAATAATCCCCACCCCAGTCAAGTTCTTCGGGCTTTGTTCCTGTGGCTTATTGTTGACTAGTCCGTGTCATACCTTGTGGATCCTGTACTAGAGGTCCAAGCTGTGGGCGTGTGAGGCTGGGGCTTGAGCTCCTAGGCTCATGGCTGTCTTGCTGAGGCAGGGGGATAGGCACAGATAGTGTCCATGTAGCAAGACTTGCTTCCTGTTTTGTTTGGGGTTTTCTCTTAAGATATATTTATTTGTGTATATGTATGTGCTGCATGAGTTTATGTGCACCAGATGCAGGCAGGTGACCTCAGAGGCTAGAGGACACCAGATCCCCTGGAGTTGGGAGTTACAGGTGATTGTGAGCCACCCAGTGTGGGTGCTGGAAGCCATCTCTCCAGCTCCATACCTTACCTTTCCAACTCAACCAAAAACCTCAGTGGCCAGCAGCTCTACCCTCCGCGACTGCTGGTCCCTCCAAGGGAGGCATCTAACCCTTTTGACCTCATCTTTGACTTGGTGGGAACTGTCCTGCTTGTCATTTAGTAAACGTTTTTCTCACTATACCTCTCTTGTTTAAACTTACAGCCTTTTGCTCTGAAGCAAATAGCTAGCAAGGTGTACTATTAATATATAATGGTGTGTAATGTTCTAAGAGAAAAAATGGAAGAACAAATAGACTGCCACTTGTTATGTGTTTTGCCTTGATGTTTCCTAGCAGTAGCTGAGAGTCATTGCTACCTCTATTTTCTGTTCTCCAAGTAAGAGCCCAGTGAGTACAGGGAGAAAAGTCCAGGGCCAATGTCTTCAGCAGGTCAAAATGGTCCGCTGAGCTCTGGTTCTTAACTATACACCTGCTTCTTCATCCTCCCCTAGCCCTCACTCCATCTTCCTGTGGGCACAAAAGGCCTGTGGAGTCGTGCAAACAAGGCCAGGCCAGAGGTTTCGAACTTTTACATTTTACTCACAATACCAGCTCTGAAAGATCTCCGTCTGTTAGGAAGGCCAGACTTGTAGAATATAGGTTCCAAGAAAGGTACACAACTCCTTCTACACTCTAAGCCCAGGGCATCCCCCAAGTCTAGACAAAGACCACCATCAGTCTATCACCCTACACACACACACACACACACACACAAATACACACACACACTGTTCTCACCTCCCATGACAGCATTCTTCCATACTGCCCAGCCTCCTGCTGTTCCTCCATTTCCCTCCCCCTTCTTTCCTTGGGTACACACACTCATCATAAAGTCTGACTCTCCTCTCAACTGCAGCGGCCCCTCCAGGGATCCTCGCATGAGACGGGCTAGTGGTCTTATGCAGGATGGTGCTGCTGTAACCCTCCGTTAGTAGTCTGTTTGCTCCCGCCCACCACCAGTTACAAACATTTGAATGCAGCAGCAGCATGAAGAGTTTCTCCTAGGTAGTATTTTTAGTTGATTCCTATAGACACCCGAGACTGTGCAAGGCCTGGGTCGCTTTAAGAGAGGGACCTTCTGTTTAGTGAGTTAATGCAACCTGTAGATAGAATCACTGCTTTCATTTCAAGGAACGTGTGTAGTAAGTCCTAGAAAACAAACACAGGTGTCAGTCTTTGCTAAATTCCAGTTCTCCCTTTGGTTAATAAGATTATACAATGCAACTTAAAGACAAGGGCAGGCACTGAGATGGGTGAGCTCTGGGCTGGGACTGTCCCATCTGCAATTGGTTTCGGCTGCCTTATAATAATAAAACTTCAACAATGCCACACTCTCTGTCTTCAGCAGGAGCACCCAAGAAAAACATTGTTTTACTCTTGATCACAGAGGTTAGGAGCTTTGAAAATTTCCTTTAATGAGCCTACCTCTGGCCAGAAACTGGAGTTACTTGGGATCCTTTTCAAACCTCGCCCATTGTTTCCACACATTCCAGTTAGTAATCCCAAGCCGATTTGGGAATGCCATTTGGCCACCGATATCTTAGACCCCTCTGTCTGAGTGGGCTCCCAGCGTTCCCTGTCTGACTGTTGTAGTCTTTGACTTCTCTGTGGGTTCTAGAAGAGTTTGAAAACTGTGGTGCTTTTAACTAATATAAACCACAGGTGCAAATTCTCTGGTTCTTTGGTTGGTGTCTATCAAAGAGTTCACCAAGGCAAGTAAAATGGAACTATTTCTCTAACGCTGGTGTGCCAGCTCATTTCAACCACATCTGCAGAGATATGGATGTGCTTTCGTACAATGCTCTGCAGGAGTCCTCACACCGGCCATCAGCATGGGCTAAGTGTGTCTGGGCGAGGTTGCCTGGTTTCTACCGTGGACCTATCTCTCCAGCCCCCTTAAGCCGATGTGGAGCCAGGTGTCATGCATAGCTTTTGTCCGTCAGCTCTGGAGCTAAGGTGATCTGGAGTGGAGCAGGGTTCTTCTCTGATCCCCTTGGGGGGAGGCCAGATCCTCACGGTCGTTGGGAGCAGGCTTGGCAGTGGATTGGAACAGCCTCCGCAGGCCTCCTCCCTCTGTACTTCCTGGTGACCTGTGAGAGGATTCATGGACTACCTGCTTACAGGATTTGCCTACAATTCAGGATAGCCACTGCTCTTTGAGATCCTGCTCTGTTTCAGGAAGACTGCAAAGTGCTTCTGGGCCAGAGAGTGGGCAAGATTTGCAGTATTTAATCTCAGAGGTGCACAGGGGTCTGAAAATGTGCGGACACATTGTCTACCCAAACAGCTCCATTATCGTCAGGAGTGAGGCCAGGAAACTATCTCTAAGTCAAAGGTTACAGAGGCTTCCCCCAGCAGATGGTCTGGGAAGAGGGTGGGTCTTCAGGTGAGGGGTATTTTGAAAACCAGAAGATCCAGCAAAGGGAAGAAAGATGGATGTGTGGATGTAGGAGGAGAGTGAGGAGCCCTGTTTGGGATGCAGGGGGAGAAATAACAGTGGGAAGGTGCGTCTGGGCTCCCAGGCAGGCCTTTAAGTGCTCAGGCAAAGTTTTATCCCTTTGGTAGGGAGGAGAGGACCCCAGAGGTCAGGGAGCTATGGCATTTAAGGAGACACCAACCCAGGTGGCCAGGCACAAGATCTGCTGAAGCCAAAAGGGGACGCATGAGTCAGGAAGGAGGCTTCAGTGCCAAGGCCCTTCAGGGTGAGCTGGCAGCCTGGTGCCAAGGGCAGAGGACTGAATGAGCCCAGAGCTGCCTCTGGTTAATGTTTCTGGGCAGGAACTTGACAGCTGTTTCAGAGACCTGACGTGACAGCCATCTTACAAGCTGTCACTTGAAATCCGTCCTTGAGGCCTGTTAAATAAAAGAAGGTGCTCTCTGCGCCCTGGGGGCCCAGCCAAGGGTAAGCCAGCCCTTGTCATCATTGCCGTTCTCTCTTCCCAGAATAACCCCAGCAATAAACTGGCGAACACGAGCAACACAGTCACCTCCGCCCACATCAAAAAGTTCACCTTCGTCTGCATGGCGCTGTCGCTGACGGTAAGGGGAGAGGGGGGATGTGGGGGTCCGAGCACGCTCTCCCTCTTCCTCAGTGTGAGCGGCTGTGTTCACAAAGAGGGAACCTGCCGTCTTCGAAGAAAGAATCATGTAGCCCATGCTGTGATACCTGGCCATCTTAGTTAATGACGGATTGTTGTTCAAGACCATGGGCTCTAGGAATAAAAGTAGTTCCATTGCTTCCCAGGCCCGCAGACATGATCAAGAAAGGCAGCTTTAAGTTGAATAATACTCTTGTCTATCTTTTGTGTGTGTGTGTGTGTATATATATATATATATATATATATATATATATATATATATATGAATATCCCCTTCCTGGACCTCTTTCTATCTTACTTATTTCTCATTTAGCCTTGACATGATGATTCAACTAATGTGGCTAACCAGCTTGCCCCAAGGGATCCTCTGCATCCATCTCCCAAGCGCCAGGCTTACAGACAGCTGTCATAGCCATTGATTTAGTTTGCAGGCATCGCCTGTTTCTAGGAATTGAATGTAGGGCACTGCATATGCTAGGTGAGCTCCCTGTCTTGGAGCTATATACCCCTAGCCCAGGATTCTTCTCTTGCTACATAATTTCCGATTCATCCTTTAAACTTCCAGTCAACTTTGTAAGCACCACTGGCCTTTCCCAAGCTTAACTAGTAGTATTTTATTTTTCTCTAGTAGAAATTCCTAAGTACATTGTACCCATATAGCTGACTTACTTGGCCATATTGTGGGGGCCTCTCCTGAGTTCCCAAACCTCTGCATGAATACAGAAGACAGGCCTGTGGATAAGAGAGAGCACCACTGAGCCACTGGAGTCTGGGTGCACTTTCTTTGCTTAAGTGGAGTCTCTCTCTGTAACCGGGACTGGCCTGGAACTCACTCTGTAGACCAGGCTGGCCTAGAATTCACTGCAAGTTGCCTGCCTCTGCCTCCCAGGAGCTGGGTGCGCGTTCTTGAGCAAAGAACACATCCCAGCTTTAGCAAGTTGCCATGTGGAAAATAATATTCAGAAAACAAGAGGGGAAGGGAAAGGGCCCGGGCTATAAAAGCCAGAAGACATCCTATACACTTTAAGATTGATAGTTTAAACATTTACTAAAGGCGGGAAAGCAAGCCAATTTAGATGGTAGCTGGGCCATGTGATTGCTAAGGGATTAAAGAATATGGCTCCTTTGAACTTAGCTCGGTTTTCCTTTATTGCTGTGGCTTATGCTACTCCTAAAATCCTACAGAACTTCATTTTGATCTATACATGCTGTATAATGACTGCGAAGTCACCATCAGCCACCAGTACAGAGGGCCAAGGGCTGGAGTATCTTCCTGAGGCGGGGAAGACACTAACTGCCACCTTCACCATCGTCCTAAGAGCCATTTAGCTTGATGAGCGGCGCTGGTCGTCCTTGAAAAGCGAGCCCTGAATGTGTTTCAAGCGTCCAGCGGCCACTCAAAACCTACAGTGCTCTATCTGGTCCAGCACCTGGATAGTGTGTGACAGGGGGCACCCAAGGCATCTGCTCACGAAGCCTCTGGGATCACTGAGTCATAGCGTCATGTCCTCAGCACCCAGCACCACTAACCCTCCCCCTCCGGCCACCTGTCCCCATGAGATGGGTGACACACACTGAACCCGGGCTCCCAGCTAGGAGGGAGTTTCTGATCACATCTGTGCTTGGAGTTGACCCCAGGCGACCTGTTCCCCTGTTGGCAATTTTTTTTTTCTTTCTTCCTATGGTGTGCCAGTTTTTCCATAGTTCCCTAAAATGTTAGCAAAACACTGAACAAACTTTGAAACTGCTCAAAGGGGTATTTTAGGAAAAAACCAGAGAAGTTTCTGTTCCAGGAACAGGCCTCAGCTTTTGGAGACTGTTAAATGACTTGGAGTCCAAAGCTGACTTGAAGCCAGGTCCTGGGACAGCCTCATCTGCTTGGAGAGCTGACGGTTCGGGGCTGTCATGGGGGGGGGGCTGTCATTGGCTCAGCTGCCAGAGTCCCCAGCCTGTCTTCTGTCACGTGGACATACCTGCTTGTAGCTGGAGTTGAGTGAAGGGGAACTTGGCCACACTGGGTGTGAAGACAGCCTTTCCCACTGTGACTTGTAGCCAATAACTTGAACCTCTGCAGATTTGATCTTCAGCAAGTTTAAAATAATGGCAGGATTTGGAAAAATCCTTATTCTCCCAGGCACATGTTGGTTTCTTATTTTAATGCCAGATCAAGAAAACGTGCAGGAAGAACTGACTTAGTATGAGTCTACCTTAGAAACGGCCACGGAAGCCCTTGTTAGAAGATTGGGAGATGAACAGTTAAAACCTTTAATTTTCAGAAAAAGAAACAACTTAGGATAGTGATCCGTCCACATGCCCAGAATAGAACCTGCCAGAGCTCAGCCACCTGGAACTCGGCCCCATTAACCTCCCCAAGTCTCCAGGTGAAATTGTTTCTTCAGCCTGAAAAGCTACAGTATTTGAATTTGTAGCTCAGTTGTCCGTATAATAAATAGTTCAGCCTGTTGATCCAACATCTTGGCCAGAGGAATTGTCCCTAAAAAGCACATAGAAAATGTAAAACTGGGTTTTTCTATACTGAACCTTGAACTCTGTGTGTGTGTGTGTGTGTGTGTGTGTGTGTGTGTGTGTGTACTGGTTTTTCTTTGAACTTGTGTGTGTGTGTGTGTGTGTGTGTGTGTGTGTGTGTGTGTACCTTTTGATATCACATGACACATTAATTCTTGCATATCTACTGGTACCCTTAAGTCTCTGACATACACAAGGCAGGTCTGTGTGTATGTGGTTGGTCCCTAGGCCACATAGCCCATCCATGATAACCCATGAGTCAACCAAGGCATTGTCACACCTTGTCTCTGGCTCCTGCTCTCTACGAAGAAGTTATTCAGGAGGAATGTGAATCAGAAAAGCAACGTTTGCTGTGGTGGCTCATTAGCATCTTGCTGCTCACCCTTCGGATCACAGTTTACAGAACTGTCCGGTCTGGGAACCACCAGATCCAGTGAGATAAGGGAATAGTTCGGGATCGTTAGTGGAGCTAAAGGATCCAGTTCCTTAATGAGTAGAGTGTCGGATAAGTAAGCCCTTAAGTGGAAGAGGGGAGTAGACTCGAACAGCGTCAGAGGATGGCTTGCCCTCCGGGAATGCTGTATTGCAGCCACACAGGAGAGGCTGTGATCCGACGAGAAGCCAGCCTCAAAGACCAGGTGGCCGTCTGTGCGGTGGCCACTCAGCCGCCAGAGCCTTTCCTCAGAGCCACGGTTGTTTTTACTTTTGTGTCAAAGATTAGGTCCTGTGACAGCCAGCATGTCCTAGAAGTCTGTTTGTCTGCATAGATGATGTTAGGAGCGTCAGGAGAGGAAGGTGCGGAGTCGGCAATGAGGAAGACTTCCCTTGCTGAGGGAGGAAATGGCTACCTGAGCTGGAAACCCCTGCCACGTGCAAGACCACAGAGTGCATTGTGGTTCCCGCTGGACTCTAGATTTGGGGCTGAAGTAAAAGCGGTGACCAGCATGGCACATGTCTCCCCAGTAGTAGTGTTGGTAGGGAATAAGTATCCCCAAAAGGTGACAGACCGCATGTGTCTAGGACATGACCCAGGTCAGCTCCATGAAAGCCAAGAAATCAGGCCGCTCAATTTACTGCATTTACTTGTTAACCCAAGACTTGTTTGGGGGTCCCTTTTCCCTTGAACTCTTTCTGACACTTGTAACAATTTGTGGTACATCGGGGAGCCCTAACAGCTTCCGCTGCTCGCAGTTGACCGGCTTCCGGCTGACTTCACAAATGGCCTTTGAAGAGCACTGGTATTTCTCCTCTCGGATTCCCCTGTGCTTTAGCTTTGGGGAGCGGGTGCCAAGAACGGGGGCCCCTCCGTCCCAGGAGAATTGGAAAGGAATCTACACAAAACACTGGCCTGGCTGCCTTGGAGGCCTTCCCAAGCCCCTTTGTACACAGTAGGAACAGGCACTGGTCCAGATGGACCTTGGCAAGCGGAGCCGGGGGGGGGGGGGGCACTTTTGTGCAGTGAACAGCCTACCCAGCCATCCCAACCCCCCCTGAATGCTGGATCCCACGAAAGTCAGAGAAGCAAAAACGGCAAGGATCCTAGCGAGGAAATAAACCATCAGACAGATGGGGAGGGTGTGGCAGGGAGAGGGGGGAGGGGTCAGCCAGTCAGAAAAAAAGACAGGAGGTTGCCACAGAAAGATGGGCAGAATGGAGCCGGGCGGTGGTGGCGCACACCTTTAATCCCAGCACTAGGGAGGCAGAGCCAGCCGGATCTCTGTGAGTTCGAGGCCAGCCTGGGCTACAGAGTGAGTTCTAGGAAAGGAGCAAAGCTACACAGAGAAACCCTGTCTCAAAAAACCAAAATAATAATAATAATAATAATAATAATAATAATAATAATAAAAAGATGGGCAGAATGGCAGAGGTACGGGGACACTCAAAACAGGAGAGTGATGAGCCCCAAACCCTGAAACTCTCACCCACTTCCAGGGTTTTGGAAGTCTTTCCAGTGATTGTGAACTTCACATTCTGTGGTTGAGGTCCTCAAATACTTATGCTTGGGTCTGGTCTTTCCCCAACCAGAGTCCACTCTAACGGTAATCACCTCCTTGAGGCCCCACCTGAAACACCGGACAGATTATATATCCACCCGCTTAACACTCCCCAATGGGGATTACATTCCAATACATCACCCACTGAGACATGGCACTACCTACCAAGTCCCACTGTACAGGCTCTGTTCCATCCTCAATTTACCATTAGAGACCAGAAAAGTCCTAGAGAGAAGTGGCTGGACCAGGATCCATTTGGCTTGTCACAGAGCAAGGAAGCGAGAAGATAATTAGCGTTCTATCAGGAAGCGTGCCTGAAGATGCTCTGTGGCCATGAGAAAAATGGGTGTTAGTAGATCCGCTTCAATACAGAAACCAAACCCATCCAGGGACACTGATGGGAGTTAGTGTTTACGAAGCAGCTCTCAGCTCCAGTGTGGCTGGGTCCAAGCCCACTGACAACCCCCAAGAAATGTCAGAGAGATTCGAGGATGTGACGCCTGGCTTGTCAAGGCTTTCAGGTTAGAGGTTCTTCCTGTGAGAGCTTTTCTCCTCCCCTTGAGAGCCTGAAACAGATGGATTGCCTTGCATGGAGCAGGTGGGGACCCAGCAAATCTGAAAGTATCTCAATTCTTTGGAATATTATCTTGCTGGGCATGGTGGTGCAGAGACATACTGATCTCCAGGAGCTTAAAGCCAGCCTGGTCTACATAGACACTTACCTCAAAATACAGGGCTGGAGGTGTGGCTACGTGGTAAGATGCTTGCCTAGCCACACAAAGCTCTGGCTTTGATCTCCAGCACTGGGCACAGTGACATATGCCTATAATCCAGCATGCCACAAGTGGAAAGAGAGAGGGTCAGAAGTTCAGGTCATCATCCTTGGTTATATAATGAGTTCAAGGCCAGCCTGGATTACATGAGACTTCAAAAAGATAAAAAAAAAAAAAATCTACCAACTAAGCTTAGGGTAAAACAGCCCGATAAAGACCCAGAGTGCCTGGTCTAAATGCTAAGTTGCCGCTGGAAACCTTTGCTAAGGTGAGAGATGATTTGGTTCAGGAACAATCTGGAAGAATCAGCCCCCTCTCGGGTCAGCAGAGGGGTGCTGGCTTGCTCTGCCAGGGCCTCAGCATGACCCAGTGCAGCCACTCTTGGAATCCAGCGGGGAGAGGGACGCTCCCCCGGGCTTTGTTCCATGCATTCTGTTCTAAGGGCTCCGGATCAGATGGGCCACGAGTCCAGACCCAAGAAAGAGCTCTGAATAGTGCCATGAAATTGTTCTTGGGGATCTTGTCATCCCTTCTGAGGCTCCAAAGAACCACTGGACTAAAAAATAGCATATGTGATAAGTGACAAGAAAACCTGCTTGCCAGTCACTGAAAGCTGCCAGAGCCTCTCTCTGTCGTAGAGGGGGATCTTAACTGATAGCTCTGAAGAATGCACGGACCCTCAGCAAGACATTGAAGCATGTGGGATCCACCAGGATGATCTCATTTCAAAATCCTTCATTTAATCACACCTGTTACCAGAGAAAGTATATTTAGTAGTTGTGGGGATTAGGGGCTATGTATTACCTCTGGGTGGTCCGTATACCTCCAACTACAGGTACTAACGGGTACTTTAGAGAAAAATAAAATACAGTCATCTCTCCTTGCCCACAGATTTTCCTCCTGCGGTTTCAGCTACCTGTGGTCAACCACAGCCCCAAAATACGATATGGAAAGTTCCAGAGAGTTTATAACTACGATTCTGAGTAGCATAACGAAATCCCATGCCGTCTTGTTCATTCCTGCCTAGGACGTGAATCTACCCTTTGTCCGGTGTTGCCACTCTGCATGTGGTCCAGGCATGTTAGTCACTGCCAGGGTTAACCTTGTCAGCTTCGGTGGCTTGAGAAACACCTGGGTGATTATTACAACACACCTCTGGGTGTGTCTGAGAGCGTTTCTCCAGAGGGGAAGGGAGGCAGGAAGACCTGTCCTGAGTCTAGGCAGCACCGTGACATGGGCTGGGACCCCAGGTGGAATGAAAGGGAGAGGTCTCCAGTGCATATGGGTCTTCTCTCGGCTTCCTGGCCCCTGCTCTTCCTGCCACACCTGCCCAGCTGTGATAGACTGAAACTGCTGGAGCGGTGGCCAAAAAAGCCTTTCCTCCCTTTGAGTTCGATCTCTCTAGCATTTGATTGTAGCGACGTGTGGCCATGCTGGACGATCACTTAGTAGTGGCCATGTCATGGGTGAGGTTGATTGTTGTTGACAGATCACACCGCAGTGATTTCGTACGTGCCGTATTCTTGAATTATTGTAGTTCTGGGTCACAGACCTGTGTCGTTCCCCTCCACTGATCTTATCACACTGGTACTATCCCACAGCGGAGGGGTGAGCACAGTACAGTGAGGTATTTTGAGAGAGGCCACCCTGACATAAGTATCGTCAGGACACCATGACATAACAACTAGTGTTGTTGTTTATTAGTTGTTAATCGCCTGCTTTTTTATTTGTAAGTTGAACTCTATGTTAGGTATATAGGCACAGGGAAAAAATCAGTGTATATAGGGTTTGGTACTATGTATGGTTTTTACACATCCCCCAAGATTCCTGGGGTGTGTCCCTGGAGGATAAAAAGGAGCTCTTATGAAAGGGCCTCAAAGAAAGAGATGACCACTCCAATTGCAGGGTCTGGACGAGGCAAACTCGGTCTTGATCAAGAGGGGGAGCTGGGGAAGAGCAAATGCACACCAGGGCAGGAAGTGAGCCTGGTTTCTATTCTAACTCAGGTGCTGGCTGAGCCTTTTCCTCCATTGGCTGGGGGGGGGGGGGGGGGCTGGTGTGTCCAACCTCACAATCGTGTTCACTTGGCTAGTTTGGAAAGAATTGGTACACAGGAAATGAAGGAGGAATAGGAAATGGGTCACTGCTCCAAGCCTCAACTTCCTAGAGTAAAGCAGTGGGATTATTGGGTGAGGAGGATCAGACATTTGCATAAAAGTCTTACAGGATAGGGTTTAAAAATAACTGAATTCCTTGTCCTAAACACAAATTTTATAGTATTCGATACAATAAAATATCAGATTCATATTTGATATTTCTTACAGCATGTTGTTCAGGATGTCACAGAGGACTGTCTTGAGGACCATGTAAATACCAGTAGAATGTACAAAAGCCTATTTACCTATTAGCCCATGACATTTTCTTTTATTTTTTCCTTGTAGCTCTTCTGAGAAAATGAAACACAAACTATAAATCAGGTCTGACCTCGCCAAGTCACCTTTGACTTGAGTTTTCATTAACTTAAGACCGCAAGTGTTTTATGAATTAGCCATGGGGCACCAGAATAAGCCTGAGCCCAGTAAGATGCAGGCAGCCATATTATTTTGGCAGTCCAGAACTGGCCCTTCGTGGAATCCTCCTTTGGGATCCTAGTGGGCTCCAGCCATCTCCAGAAGTCGCTGTCACTTGGGAGTTTTTCAGCAAGTTGACGGCATGATCTGAGCCTCTGGATGTTATCACGGAATGCTCCGAATCCCTCCCGCCTGGCCTTCAGATCCTCTCATGCTGTCTGTGCACCTTTTCCGGCTTTAAGTCTGTGCTGTAGCCCTACTCTGGTGCACACTGCCACAGCCTGAACAGTTTAAAGAGAGCAGATAGTGTAGCCTCCGGGGAGAAGAGGGCAGCCACGCATCCCCTGAGGCCTTCTTGGTCTTTTTGCCAATCCAGACCTGAACTCACTCCACAGCCAGCTGGTCTCGCAAGCCCCAATGCCAGAAGGCACATGAGTGCCATCGCAGCGGAGGTCACCCAGACCTGAGGAGGAGGGCGTTTGGTACTCTGAAGATCTTAGTCCAAAAGCCTTAGAATTTCAGGCTTCAGAGCAACGGATCTGCTCTGTCAGATCTTCCTTTGACACATGCATCCTTCTCATGAGTCACAGATTACCTCCAGTGCTGATTGATAGGCTCAGTGTGATCTAGTACTGGTGGGCTCAGTGAATTCAAAGATGTAGGAGCACCGGGCAGTGGTGGCATACGCCTTTAATCCCAGCACTAGGGAGGCAGAGCCAGGCGGATCTCTGTGAGTTTGAGGCCAGCCTGGGCTACCAAGTGAGTTCCAGGAAAGGAGCAAAGCTACATAGAGAAACCCTGTCTCGAAAAACAAACAAGATGTAGGAGCTCTGTCTCTGCACCCCCAATTGGCTCCACCTTTGAAAGGTAACAAGGTCACCTCCATGTTGATATCCACAGTATCTGATTCCCTAGGAGAGCCAGGCAGCCACCTGCTCCTGAGGTCTGCCTGTGCGTCTGAGTCACACACCACGGGTAGATAGAGAGGCACAGGGACCAAAACGCCCAGGTTAGGAGTCAGAAGCCGGGATCAGGGTCTGCACAGCATCTCATGTCTTCAGGGTCCCCGTCTGCGAGCTCCTGACCATAGTCCAAGGGCTGCCTGACTCCCCATTTTTGTCTTCTGCTTTGGCTCAATAGGTAGCGTCGTCTATATGCCGGTCACTTCAGGACCACCTCCTGTCTGGTAGCATCCATCCCATTGTTCCTGACGAGACCGTGGCAACACCCACGCTGTGAAAGATTGGAAACCACTCCCGGTGGTTCTGTTCTGGTGGCCTCTTGGTCCAGAGTAGCCGCGGAGCTCCTAGGCATGACCCGGTCTCACCTCTTGGTGGCTCAACTGCTCCATTGTGCAGCTGTCACTCAGCTGTCCAGGGCGACGCTGGGGCCGGTCCCAGCCTTGGTACCGTGCTGACCCTTTGTCTAGAACAAAGGCTGCCTGTGTCAGCCTTTGTTTCTGCCGCTCGCCCCTCCCCCGCACCGTGAGGCGGAGACTGCTGCCTCATTGTTCCCATTATCCCGCGAGAGGAAAATGACTCCCTTGTGCGTATAGGGGCAGGAATGGGGCGGAAGGTAAAGGAACAGAGGTTGCAGCTCTCTCATACCAAGGCACAGGACGGGGTTCTTTCCAGTGCCTTAGGGCATCCTGGAAAGGGCCGGGCCAGGGTGGGGGGGTGGGGGAGGGTGCCCCCCCCATGAGTCTCCATCACAGGGTGTGATAGCGGCGCCGGTCCAGCATTGGATGGGGACTATGTGAAATCACGGGGAAAGCTCTCGGCCTGAGGTAACTGAGCTGAGTTTGTTCCCACCGAACTGTTCCCCTCCCCTCCACGCTTCTCTCTGGAAGCTGACAGGGTCTGGCTTTTTAATTCCGCACCCCTTGCCGATTTGGGAGATTGGTTTGTGGGAGAGATTCAGAAAATTTGAAATAATTAAAATTGGTCCCCAAGCCCTCTTCATACTAGACTGCGTATATCCACATGTGCTATGAAAAAACAGACGTCAAGCATCTTATGCTGTTACGAGACAGTTGCAGTTTTTTGAACATTTTTTTTCCTTTTTCTCTAAATTTGATGGCATTTACATATATGTACTCTGTGTGTTTGTATGTGTGGGGCACAGGTGTATGCAGATACGTGTGTATGTGTATGTGTTCGCGTGGAGTTGATGTCAAATGTCTTGCTCGGTTGCTCTCTACTTTATTTTTAGATAATTTTTATTTTAATATTATGTGTATTAGTATTTGCCTGGGCACCCCATGCATGCAGTGCCCTCAGAGGACAGAAGAGGGTGTTGCATCCCTTGGGACTGGACTTACAGGTGGTTTAGAGCACCCAGGTGGGTGTTGGGAATTGAACTTGGCTCCTCTGAAAGGGGAGCTGGTGCGTTAACCATTGAGCCAACTCTCCAACTCCAAAGGTTTTGTGTTTGTTTCTTTCTTTGTTGTTTTTGAGATTAGGTTTCATTATGTAGCCCTGGAACTTACTTTGTAGTCCAGGCTGGCCTCAAACTCACAAAGATCCACTGCCCCTGCCTCCTGAGTGCTGGGATTAGTCATGTGCCACCACCACTGGCTACTTTATTTTTTGAGGCAGTATCTCCTGCTGGGCTGGAGCTGGCCAGTTCCAGCCAGTCTAGTCAGGCAGCTTTTACCAGAGATCCCCGTCTTTGCCTCCCAAGTGTTGCGATTCCAGGTAGCCAACAAGCATCCCCAACTATGGGTGGGTGCCTGTGATCTAACTCTGGTCCCCAGGCTCACACAGCAGGAGCTCTACCCACTGATCCATTTCCCCAGCCCCTAAGAAAACATCGTAAGTGTAGTAAACACACATAATCCAAAGTTACCATCTCGTCCACTGTGTTGCTACATAGAGTTACATTCCTATGGTTGCACCACACCCCCAACCACAGAGCTCTCGTTTTTTGCTGAACTGAGTCTGTGTGCACCCTGCCCCTCCCCCTACGCCTCAAATTCCGAGTTGATTGTTAAGTCAGCAAGGAAAAGCTACCCTGAAGCTAGGGTGTGGAACTTTCTCAACATCCTGCAGCTGTGGTAAGACCTGGAATCAAACATGCTGTAGATCCAGCCTGTGGCGCGGGCAGGTGTGTGGCGCCCCCTGCTGTTCAACACGTTAGACATGTCGTCTTTCCTCCATGTAGTACTGTGTGACTCAGGGCTGTCTCCAAGACGTGCTTTTGACCATCTCATCCAACCTCAGTCAGAGGAATGGTTTTCGTCTCTATAGAAAAACGGGGATTATAAAACTCCATCTGAAGATGATTATTATTATTATTATTATTATTATTATTATTATTATACCATAAATACACTTGAAAAGGAAATGGTAGCATCCACGTCTTCACCAGTTATTCATGACAGATGTGGAATAGCTGTGATGGCCAGCAGGCCAGACGGAGACTATCAGGTGCAATGTCGGCGTCTTATCCTATGTGTTTTCCAGCTCTCCAGCACGGAAACCCAAGATGTTTCTGGGATGCGTATGACCGGCTGCTGTATTCAGCAGGCCGACCCTTGGCCAGCCTGACCTTACAGAAGTCCCTACCTCTCCGCACTGTAGGCTGCTGTCAGTCATCCTTCCTCCCAGGGTTCCCCACTTGTGCCCTCCGAGTGCCTGTCCCAAAGCCGCCACCTCCCGCTGTCCTTTTCAGGTGCTGTCTCTTGTGGTTTTTTCATGAAGTCGCCCTTCAGCAGATGGCTTAGCAGTTCCCTGGGAGGTGGTAGTCACTCCAGCCTTGCCCCCTGTCCTTCCACGGTGCTCACCCCCACGAGGCAATCCTACCCGTGACTTTCGCACGCTACTGTTACTAGACATTTCCACGCTGGCAAGACATCATGGCTTCCTCCTTCAGAACTGAGATGTGCACACGAGACATTGGCTGCTGAAACTGAGCCCGCGGCTTCCTTCGGACGCCTCCTCCCTCCCAAACATGACTTCTCGTGTCCCTGACAAAATATACACGGAGACCCATTTTTCTGCAAAGATATAAACAGGGATCTGTTTTATTTAAAACTCTTTCTGGTTGGCGGGGAAGTGGGGGATACCAGGGTGTCTTTGAACTAGAGGGAGCATCTCTTAGCTTTTGTTGTGTATAGTTTGAGGGGTGAGGATCCCGGAAGCTCAGTGGCCACCAAAGCCACCCCCTTCTTGTCTTGTGAATCTCAGCAGTGAAATTCACAGGCCACAGGGGGTGATTTCAGGAAGAATTACTTTACCTGAGGGGGCTTAAGAGAGGAAGAAGACAGCTGTACCCGAGGGTCCCAGGGAGGGACGGGCCCTCAGCCACACAGCTCTGGAGTCATAATGCTTCACTGATGGAGGGGGAGGGGAGAGAGGGCTGTCAGTCCAGTTCCTCGTAGCCGCGGCTGTGGCCTGAGTGTGTCTTCCTGGAAAGAGTGCTCCTTCAGGGAAAGAGCTAAGGAAACAGCCGGCCCCTTGCTGGCTTCTCAAAGCCTCTGTCCACCACAGAACCAAGGACATTTTCAGCTTAGACCTTACTTTTCTGGCATCTCTGGGCTCCAGCTAGGAGGCTAGGAAAGAAAGCGGCCACTTTTCTTTGGGGGGTCTTTTTACCCTTAACTGCCTAGTCAAATTCTACCACCCTTTCTCATCAATATTCTTTGTGGAAACTGTGGGCAAATACAAACAGGGAAATGAAGTCAATCCTGACCCCAACATATCTAGGTGAGTCCACTAGTGATGTTTGTCGGAATTCCAGGAAGCCACTTGGATCAGAAGAAGCAGACAGTGATGAGCTAAGGGTATCCAGCCACACGGGAGCTATGTGTCCACAGCCCGACTTTCTCACTGAAGGAAGCTGGCCTAGACTGCCTTTCTGGGTTTAACCAATCCCAACTCAGCACACAGGTCCTCTCAGGAGGGTGGTGCTCACAGCAGTCCTGTAAGGGCGGGTACCATCCCATCTAGAAAATGAAGGTGCTGGGGCATTTTCGCCTGGAAGCAAAATTCAAAGAAATGGTGGTTGGAATTCGCCCCGGGGCGGCCGGGACTCGGTACTAGTTACTGCTAACACCTCATTACCGAGCTGAACTCCTGATCACGTCGTTAAGCACTGGCCTCCCAGTGGGGGAGTTCAACCCAGTTGCACATCTGTTCTTTCTAGTAAATGCTCTAAATAACAATGATGCCCTGGACCAGGCATTTTAATTCAGGACAGCTGTATGCATTTTACTTCTTTCTAACTTCAGGAGATCAGAATTTCTCCTTGACTGCTAATTCTAGTTATTGGGCCATGGGGAAAACTTTGTGAATTCCTCAAATGTAGAACCATTGGTTTAAGGAAATTCAGAAGCACAGATCACTGTGCAACACTGTAGAGCAGAGTGCTCAGGACACCCAACAATGGATGCACCTCTCTCTTACCCCACAGAAGCCTTGTGTGTTCGGAATTGAAATGCCAATGGGGAACAGCTGGCTTCTCAAATCCTGTTAACGAAACTTCACCATTGTTGACCTTGACTTTGATCACGTGACCCAGTAATGCTGTGTGGCGGTTGTCTCCCTTTCTGTGTGCTTTGACAGGATTTGTCCTTGGTCAGCTCTCACTCCTATTTGTTCGTTTCTGTCAGCATGGGCTTTGGGATGCTCGTTGTATGCTTGGGGTTGTATCAAGACTGTTTGATTGTGTTGCTCATATTCCGTTGTGGCTGTGGGGAACTCCCGTGGCTCTAATGTCCACTTGGCATGTCCTACTATTGTTTTGCTTTCTGGGCACTTCCTTACTTCCTAGCACTATAGACCTTCCTGGATGGTGATAGTCTTGCCTATTCCCAGCGCCGGTCCTAGACTGGGTCATTTCCCTAAGGAGCTCTGGGTCCTCTGGTTGATCAATAAATAGAAAACTCAAGATCTGGGCACCAGCTGGGCTGCTCTATTTTGAAGGCTCCTTCCTAATGAGATGACATGGACAGCGAATTCTGCAGCAGAAAATCCACCCCGCGGCCGCTCCAGGACGCAAATCATGCCCGTCGCCGTCAGTCGTTTGTTAGGTTTTCATTCTGGTTTGGAAAAGTCAATGTCACTGGCCTCTGCAAATATTTGAAGAACACAGCATGTCATGGTCAACCAGGAGGGCACGCTCTGAGTGAAGACTACACTAGGTGAACTCAGTAGAACGCTTCCTAAAATACCCCCTGCAGAGTGAGCTCCCAAGCCTTGTTTTCTCAAGCACTGGCCCCAGTTTTCATGCTAGGACATGGCCTCCATGTAGGTGTCGTAGCTTTTAGCAAATGGCCTTCTGCTCCTACGTGGTTTGCACGTCCTTTTCCGGAGAGTGCAGCAAATGTTCTCTTGTGGAAGACTGTAAGGCAACATACCATTTGTCTTTACTAGAAGCATGAAGTTTCTGCCTTCAGAGACTTCACGGAAAGGGAGAAAGAGGCTTCCCAAATGTAGGGCTCCTGCCCTTTGATGGCCTTCTGCTGGGTGGAGCAGAAGCTTTTGATTTCAGTCTTCCTAAAGACAGAGAGCTAGACCCTGCGTGTGTGTGTGTGTGTGTGTGTGTGTGTGTGTGTGTGTGTGTGTGTGTGGTTGACAACACGGGGGGGGGGGGGGGGAATGCTCCCTATCTGCCCCCTTGTTAACTGCCCTTCCCCTAGAGAGCAGATCGCTTCCTACAAGACAGGAAAGGCTTCAAGGGAGCATCCATCTCCATGTAGGAAGGCCAGGGGGAGGAATTACCCACTTCCTGCAGAAGCATGCCCCCACCACACTTCTGACATGCAATAACACCCTCCTTTGCTTTGCTGTGTTGTGACTTAAAAGCTACTTTACAATGATTTTGCAAAACCCACGGAGATTGCAACTTGTGTTTGAGGCACCGTCTCCTGTTCAGATCATCTCTCGCTGCAGAACAAAGCGCACTAATGATTCTCTGGGAAGCCTGAGTTTTGAGCAGAATATGGCCTCTGTGTCACATTCTACCCGCTAAGGAAACAGAATGGCTCATTTAGGAAAAATCCAATGCACAGATCCATGGCAGACTGGAGGGGTGGTTTATAGCTTTACTGCTGTGGAAAATATTTAGGGCCCACCATAAAACAGCCCTGAAAGAGGGATCTTTCATCTGTTTGTGGGATGTGATACAGATCGGGAGATAAATTGTCTCCAGCACCATACTCGGTGCTGTTCGCACGTTGTTACTTGAAATTGCTGCCGTGCCTGGGCTGTAGGCATGAGTGATGTCACACTATTTGAGCCAGCACTGGGGAAAGGTGGCAGGCCACTTTCCATGGTACTCAGGTAATAAAGTCCCCAAGCTCCAAGTGCTCTATCTGAGGGAGTGGGAATGGGTGTGAATCCTTACAGCAAGCCCTCTGACTAAGGTAGCACACCTGTTGCTGCTGTAAACCAGTTGAATATGCTCCCAGCTGCCGATGAGCCGGGGGGGAAAAGGCCATCACATGTAAGGAAAACACTTACAGTTAATGTACACTTAACGTGTCACTGTGGCCAGCCTAATTCCATGAGACTTAAGTTACCCAAGTGTAAATGATGATGTCACGTTCTAAGATTTCCGTGTTCTGTTTTCACGTGACTGCAACTCATTTTCTAATGTACTCAGTTTTGTTTTAGACAAGACTTGCTTGTATTTTAGGAAAAGGAAATAAATATTTGATGGAAATGGCATGGTTTGAACATTATCCTCCAAAGTTATATCATTACATTTCTAAATTAAATCAGCACAAAATGTAAAGTTGATTCTATTAGGATTGTTCCCGGTAACCATGGCTTAGCCCACTGCCCATCCATTCTCTTTCCATCCCTGTTCCCTCTCCTGCTCCTAAAGGCATGCCCCCCAATCCAACCCCAAGTATCCTTTGAGTGGATTGCAATTGTGTTGACCTATACTACGGGAAATTCTTTTGATGAATTATAATAGCCAAGTCCTAAATCTTAAACAGTTAATAATTGTCTTATTGTTTTTATTAGCTGTGCTCTTAACCTTTGTTTAGTTCCACATTCTCTCTCTGTATATCTCTTGTAATGCATTCTGACTCGGCAGGTTTCTTATGTCTCACTGGCAGTATAACTGGATGACCTCTGTTCACCTGGCAGTTTCCCCGATCTTCTTGTCTGTTTTTCCTCTTTCTTTCCCTGACTCCCCTGATTTAACAGACAATTCCCTAAGAACATGTTGGGGATGTGTGTCTGAAAGGTGTGATGGTTAACATTGTCAACCTAGCAGAATCTAGAATCATCTCTGAAGACAATCCTCTGCACCTGCCTGTGAGGGATTTTCCACATCATTAGTTGAGGTGACAAGACCCACCCTAAATGTGTGTGGTGCCATTCCATAGGCTGGGGGGGGGGGTTGTCCCTGAATGAACTGCAAAGGAGAAAGCAAGCTGAGCATGAACATTCATCTCTCTCTGCCTCCTGCCATGCGATCAGCTGCCTCCCACTCCTACCCTCATGCCTCCCCCACAGTAATGGTCTAACCCTCCAACAGAGCTAAGATAAGGCTGCCCTGAAGGTGCTCTTAAGGCATTTTGCCGGAGCTAAGACAAGTAGCTAACACAGAAGGTCTTGAGTAGGGAAGCGGTCCTTCTTTCAAGGCTCGCTCAGTCATTTTGGTTGGGAGTTCTAGGAGAGAAATCGCCTTCCCTTGAACCCGTCCCTGCAGGTCTTCTGGCTCCTGGCGCTGTAAGCTTTGTCTGCTCTGTGCCCAGCACTGATGCTGATGTGCCCTGCTGGCTCTCTGCCTCCCAAAGGTGGTTTCTCTCCATCCTGAAATTCCTCTTCCACCTCTGAAAGGTTCGCTCTGCCCTCTTTCTGGAGCTTCTGGTATCAGAATACTAGACTTGTTTTAACACACACACACACACACACACACACACACACACACACACACACACACACACACACACACATAGTCTCACTCTCCCTTTATTCCTCAGCTCTGTCTTTGTGGCTGACTTCTGACTCCATGTTCAGCTAATACCCTCTTCATTTCTATGCTTATCCTCCTAATCCTTGGCTCTTCCTCCTTGTTGCATGATTGTCTTCTAGAACAATTCCATTCTGTTCTTGATCCATGGATACCATCTCTTCCCCCAGCTCTCTGAGAATGTCAGTGATAGAAAGGGTTGTTGTTGTTTATTTTTTTTTCTTCTTCTTCCTACATTGTCTTTTCTTTTTGCTTTGACTTTGAGGCTATGACCAAAGTCTGGGGACCCCTGGTTGTGTGTTCATGTGTCTAAGTAGGGTCCTGACAGCTGCCTGGAAGCTGTGACTGTGAACACAGGGCTGAGATGTCACCTGTGCTTCTTAGGGAGTCTGAAACCTTCAGAACGCCGGGTCTTTCTTAGGCCAGTGAGAAGCTGCTCTGGTTTCCTGTCTGTGGGCCTCAACGGCTTTCTGTGAGCTGAGGAAAAGGCAGGTCCCCTGCCTGGAGTCCCCAGACCTGTGCCCTCAGCCACACGAGGCACCATTTCTCCTTACCCAGAGACTCATCTGCTCTGATAACTGAAGGGAAACAATCCCAAGCCATCCAGAAGGACAGTGTATGAACTGCTCCCAGCTGACTTCAGCCAGCCTCCCAGGGCCGTGCTTCCCCACTTCCTACTCTGAGGGGAAGGGAAGTGGAAAGTGAGTTCTGCATTTCTGTCAGATTGGGCTCCTTTTGCTGGAGCTAACTAAACTTTCATACCTGCCCATCTGCTTTCCCAGCATTCCAGAGTCTGTGGTTGCTGTTCCTTCCTTTACCCTTGTAACATTAAAACTTAGCAGGTTACAGATGACTCTGCATGTCAGTGTGGCAGACACCACCCGGACACTTTCAGATCACAGTCTAGTATTTTGCTAAGGCTGTAAATGGTGTATTAATGGGCATGTCCGCCCAGAACTGAGTGAGTGAGCCCATGGAAGAGCCTGGCTAAGCCTCAGTGAAAGCAAAGTGGTCTCCTTTCCTAGTCCAGTTATCCATGCAGATGTCACCTACAGTGGATGTGCCACACTGGCTATCCTCATGGGGTACATGCAGCAAGTGGACCGGTGCCCCCCACTGGCAGGTGAGAGCAAGGCAGGAATGTGTAGCTGCAAGCCTGGAATACCAGCTGGATGCCCAATGAGCATGTTCACCATCTTCTAGAACACTTAGGGACCGTGTCAGACCTGACCTTTTCATTTCACTTGTGTATGCCTTCTCCTCACAACCTTGTTCAATGTTGTCCTGCCCCACCCTCCAGCTCTGCTTTGTAATGTTCTGGACCCCCAACGTCTCTGAGAAGATTTTGATAGACATCATTGGAGTAGACTTCGCCTTCGCAGAACTCTGCGTCATTCCTCTGCGCATCTTCTCCTTCTTCCCAGTACCAGGTAAGGAGCAGGGGATGAACGTTTCCACTTTATCCTCCCACCCAATGGAATCACGTCACCAGCGAAAGTATAATTACTTCGCTCTGCGCTAGGAAGATGCAAAGACACCAGCCAGCAGGCTAACCACCTTACAAATGACTCAAACAGCACAGCTTATTTTTTGTAAGCTCCAAACACAATTAAAGGAAGTAGAACCACAGGGGCAGTGGGTGGAATTTGTGAGAAACAGTTGACCTGTCCTCTATCTTGATTATTGGGGTTCCTCAAATCTGTGCATTCCTCATAGAGCATACACCAGAGAACCAGTTTTATAGTAGGCTAATCTTCAGAGTTAAAAGAAAAGTAAAATGAATGAGCTTGCTGCTAAAACCTGAAGATGAACTAACTGAGAAAGAAAAAGACACTTAGAAAAGAAGACAAGGTCCAAATGGCTCTTGGCCAACAATGATGTCAAACCATACAGCAGAGGAAAGCTGACACAGTGTTGTGAGGGTGCCTGAGCTGATGGACGAGAAAGCGGGCTGTGGGCTGAGTGATCAGGAAGCATCAGCTATTGCTATCGCAATTGTTTATCTGTGCTCCGGAAGTATATTCCGTCTCTAGAGGTCATCTGCTAACCCAGTAACCTGTGAGAAGCAAGAACAAAGCCTCAGGAATCAGTTACTGAGAGGGAGACCTTTGTACATTTGCTTCTGCTCTCTGAAACGCTATACTGAATGCATGGCAACTAGTCAAAAAATACACAAAGCTTCGAGTGTAGCCGTATGCTCGGTTTAATCCACAGCAAGAGGCAGGCACACAGGACAGGAGGGAGGGAGGAAAGAAAGGACGCCTCAGAACTGTTAGGGTGGAAGTCAGAGTGAAAAAGTCCACACTTAAGAAAAACTGTGGTTTTTTCCCCTTTTTTCTTTTTTTCTTTCTTTCTCTTTGTGTGTGTGTGTGTGTGTGTGTGTGTGTGTGTGTTTTAGTCTGTTTTGTCCTATTCTGGTTTGCTTGTTTTTATTTTCTTATTTCATTTATTATTATTATTATTATTATTTTTTTAGAGAAAGAAAGGGTGTGGATTTGGGAGGGTGGAGAAGATCCAGGAGGAGTTTGGAGAGTAGAAACCACAATCAGAAGTATGGGAGGGGGGGGGAAATCCATTTAAAAACAAAAAAAGATATGAGCAGGGCCAAGGACATGCCATCTAGCCACATGTTGGGGCAACAAGCAGCCCCTCCCTGCGGAGGCCCCGGAGCCTCTGGAGGCCAGTTCTTGAGGCTGCCACCTTCTGAGCTGGGACAGGAGTAAAGGGATTGACAAAAGGCTTGGGGCTGCGTTGCGTGGACTGGCTGAGCAAGCTTTAGGAAGCTGACGGCAGCTGGCGAAGGCTGCCGTTGAGGATCCGACACGTGCAGTTGACCTTCCCTCGCAGTGATATGAAGGGGGCTGGAGACCTAAACAAGCACAGCGGGGACCAGGTGGTCTCCTGGGTGGGGGTGAGCTCTTCTTGTGTGAGTCCGCGTGGTGGCGCGTTTTACATCGAAAGCAGATCTCTGCGTGCACTGTCTATGTAGCGAGTGAAAATGCTCAATAGCCGTCAGACCCCAATGGTCCTTAGCAGTGTTAGGTTTGGGCATCAGATCAGCACCCATCATGACTCTTGCCCTCTCCCTTGGCCAAACTGAAGCGGAGCTATCTTTCACACACACACACACACACACACACACACACACACACACACACACACACACACACCATGGAAGGCAGAATGCACTGTTAGACCAAGAAGACGGAAAAGTTGTGAATGGTGCTCAGTGGTAGAGTACTTTCCTAGCGTGTTGAGACCCTGGGTTCAACCCTCAGCACTACAAGAAGGAAAAAAAGAAAAAGAAAAAGAAAAACAAAAAACCGGCAGGTTCTTCATCACACAGACCAGTCCTGAAATGAGAGTTACCCGAGAGTAAGCGTATCTTCTCCAGGAGACTTTGCTGGCATTGCCTAGACGGGGTCAGGGCGCTTCTTCCCAACCAGCGCCGAGGTCTGTGTTCTGCACGGCTGTGTCTTTCAGCTGGGCATGCGCTGTCCACCTGGGCATGCGCTGTCCACCTGGGCCTTCCTTCACATTCAATCTGGATGCCCGAGCGTGGGTGTGGGAAATATGTGCAGTGCCATTGTGCAATGGCAACAGAATGAGTGAGCAGTGGCACTGTGACAGGAGGGAGAAAGGAAAATGGCCCAGGGTAGGGTAGTCCGGCCCAGGGCATAGTGGGAGATGGGGACAAGGTCATTCTCCTTTCTCCGCTGTTCCCGTCCCCTCTGTCCTCTCAGACAGTAGAAGGGTGACAGCCTCTGCTCCCAGCTTCTCTGCTCACCCAGCATCAGCGTCGCCTCTTTTCTAGAAGCTTTCCCCCTAGAGGAGGGTGGGTGGTCAGAGCTAGACTCGGGGAAGAGGAGCAGGGCTGGGCTAGGCCATCCTGGGATAGCCAGGCCCACCAGAACAAGAGTGATCCTGGTGGAACAAGGCAGGAGCTGCCTACCGCTGGCTGCCTAGACTGAGGAGGCGGGAAGCTGGGTAGGAAAGGGGCCTGACCCCAGCGAGGCTCCAAAGCTGGAATCGCAACCACAGGAAGACAAGTGACCAGGCCTGAGTCACAGCAGCCTGGCCGGGAGTTCCTGCCAGCCGTCAGTTCTTAGAGTTGCTCTCCTGGGCCCACAGCAGAGGGTGGGATGAAGCGGGGTGGTAACGAGCCCCACAGCTGACAAGTCCTCTCCTCAACAGTGACTGTGAGGGCCCATCTCACTGGATGGTTGATGACACTTAAGAAAACCTTCGTCCTGGCACCCAGCTCAGTGCTGCGGATCATCGTCCTCATCACCAGCCTCGTGGTCCTGCCTTACCTGGGGTATGTGTTTGCGGCGTTTGGCATAGCTATGTGGCTGCGAGTCCTCTGCCACTGAAGTCTTCTGTCTAGAGGATTAAAGCTGCATAACCAACTGAAACTCCCAAGCATA
The DNA here is from genome assembly GCF_004664715.2 of Peromyscus leucopus. NCBI lineage: Eukaryota > Metazoa > Chordata > Mammalia > Rodentia > Cricetidae > Peromyscus > Peromyscus leucopus. Next base: position 6,365,094 of record NC_051072.1, on the reverse strand, counting down.
TTAGAGCGGGAAGTTCAGGGTGCTTTGTCTGCCTGCACCAGTGTGCCTTGAGATCTACACTAGCCTGGACACAGGTGATGCTCCGGGCTCACTTCCTGCGGCGAGGAATGTGCAAAGCCATGGGAGGAGGAAGACCCTGCCCTCAGAACTCCTTTTCTCTAGTGACGGGGACACAGACTGGTCTCTAGGGCTGAGATGATAGCAATGGACTAGGAGCTGACAGCTCTGCCCGGAGTCACAGGGGTCCACCGCAAAGATGGATGACTGGCAGGTACTGTCCTGAACCCAGTGGATGGAGGACACCATTGCTCTGTCCCTCACTGCTCTGTGGCAGTCCTGGTTTTAAGCAGTATCAGTTGAGTTTGTCGTCAACTTGATCATGTCATGACTTGGTTTTAACAGACAAAATGTCTTTGTGTTCTCATTTCCAGGGTGCATGGAGCCACACTAGGTGTGGGCTCCCTTCTAGCAGGGTTTGTGGGAGAATCTACCATGGTTGCCATTGCTGCGTGCTATGTCTATAGGAAACAGGTGAGAACCTATGGTCACAACTTTGGGGACAAGGAGGACCTCTCTCTGCCTTCACAGATAATTTCCCTTATCAGCTCTCTCTCAGGAAATCCGTTCTAATCCTGCTGGGCTATTGTTATATAGACCCTTAACCTGAAAGCACAGAGCTAGTCTGTTCTGAAGGCAGGGTATTCAAACTGTTTGGGGCATATTTATCTGAGGAAAGAAATATATGTACTCCATGAAGTTTGGACACCCTGCCTTCAGCTTTCCTCAGATCTCTTCTGAAGTTCTCTGGGATCTGAGGGCCCATGTTATTCACCTAGATGAGATGAACCAGGGAGTGGCTATAGACAGATAGAAGGAGCCCAAGGCAGATCTTGGCATATCGATGCTTTCAGGCTGGGGGTGACAAAGGAACAAAGCTGCTAAGAAAAGCCCAGGGAAGCCATCAGGAGAGCCCAGGGATGGAGGATGGAATTCATTGTGAAGGGTAGACTTCAGGGGAGAAGGGGTCACGTGCCTCATGGCCTTGGGGGTCGGAAGAAAAGGGTGAAAATGTTGAAGACTGTTGAGTCTAGACAAGTCTTTTGAGTTGTTTTGCTCTGAAGAGGAGAGGGCTATAAATGTGATTTCAGAAAGCCGGTTAAGATGGAGTTCAGTGAAGTGTTTGCTTTGGGACGCACCCAATGAATGGGATACTAGTGGGAGAAGGACAGCAGAGCCAGTTGGCCAAGTGCATACCGAGGGGGGTGGGCAGCTGATGGGAATCCCCATTCAATTTGGGGGACAGTCCTGGGAGCTCGTCTGGTTGCTTTTGCTTGGGTCAGTTAAGTAAAAAGCCAAGTTGCCGCTGACAACGAGCCATGATGAAGGCCAGAAGACAGAGAAGGGCGTGTGCAAGCCTGAGCTAGCCTGAGCTAGCCAGGAGAGTAAAGAGTGAAGGGCTGGGAGAGCAGGCTGGGAAGGCCTTGCCACAGAGGACAGCCCCCCTGAAGTGGGCACTGCAGCACAGGACTTCTTGGGGGCCCCCAGCCACATTGGCATTTCCTGCTGAGACTGGAGATTTGAGCCTGAGGTCAGAGTTCTCTCTGGCAAATAGGACTCAAGAAAAGCAAGAAAGAATGTATTTGTAATTGCTGAGTGTTCCATTTACATCACAAGGGAGGGGTGAGAAGCCAGGACCAGCATGGGCAGAGCAGTGATGGGAGCCAGGTTCTGAGGAGGAAGTCCTGCGAGGAGGCGGAAGTAGAAGTCCTCTCCCTTGGATCTGCTGCCCAGAGCTTTGAGAACACAAGGTCCGCATGGGCCCAGGAATGACTGAGTGGCGACTGACTGCCAAGAAGGCACCTTCCGCAAGGACAAAGCAGCATGGCAGTGAGGCCACCAGGAATTAGGATGTGCAGTGAGCAGGACAGAGTGAAGCCAGAGCTGTCACAGGGGACACCAACCAATGACAGATGGAAGGACTAGTCTAGAACATAAGAGTCAAAGCTCGGGGCTTTAGCAGGACACGGGAGAAGCAAAGTCTCCATTTGAAAGAGCTGTAGGGAGCTGGCATCCAAGGCTACATTCCAGAGTGACAGCAAGGATATGGAGGACAGGGTCCCCCAAAGTACCTAGCACTGTGTGCCAGATACACAACAGGTATGTGAATAATCACAGTGAAAGGAATACATTGAACTAGATCCATCCTGGGTCGGGATGCCTCAAACCCTAAATCCCCGCTCACAGTACTGCTGTGGTGTGTCCTGTCCACACACCCACTCTGATGTGTCTTCTTTTATCTAGAAAAAGAAGATGGAGAATGAGTCAGCCACCGAGGGGGAAGACTCGGCAATGACCGACATGCCTCCCGCAGAGGAGGTGACGGACATCGTAGAGATGAGGGAGGAAAACGAGTAAGCACAGGCCGCCAGGGCCTGTGCAGGGACGCTCAAGACAACAGCACCATCTCTTTCCTCCTTTTCCTCCTCCCCGCAAGTTGTCTTCTGAGTTTTAGTTTTTATTTTTGGTTATGAAAGAGGCCTTGATTTAAAGGTTTCGTATAAATTCTCTAGCATACTGGGTATGCTCACAGATGTGGGGACCTAAAGAAAGGTCTTTACTGTCACTTTGTAAACACAGAACCGCTGACTTCATGCCCCTGCTTCATAAAAACCCAAAAGATAGAGCCACCTCTTGGTCAACGTTTCTACTCCCTTGGACAATCTCCACTTTGGAACCAAAGGACTTGGGCTGTGCCGTTGCCTCTCGGGTCAGACTCTTTCCTGTCCGTGTTTGCCTCGTAAGAATCGACGGGTTGAATGAAACCCAGCCTCTTCTGACTTGCTCCCCAAGACTGTGGCTATAAGAGTGATGTGACCTGGTGCCCATCACACCCCTCCCACTTTGGGGTCCTGAACTATCTACCACACACACCAGTGAGCCACAGGCTGCAGCCCAGAGTCTCCCTGCTCCCAGACAAAGAGCTGAGGGTCACATTGGGCCGGCAGAAAGGAAATTTAATCTCCTGTAGAAATCGGATCAGAGTCGCAGATGGACTTGATCATCAGCATCTTGCGTTGTTTTCCTGGTTTCCCTGAGTTGCCGCCCCCCCCCACTCCCCACAGTGTATATACATGAGCTGACTTTCCAGGGGTGTCACGGAAGTGCCCCTCCAAATGTCAGCGTCCTTCCGCATGACTTTCCCCGAAGGCTTGCTTTTCACTCGCCTTCCCTGAAGATGGCACTAGATCGAGAGAAGTGGAGCATTCTAACTGTCCATTTCGTTCTTTACAGTGAGCAGAGCTTTAAGTCGTAATCTAGCAGTCTAATGCCAGGTTCCTGTCTCGTAACTTCTGATGTAGATGCGTTGCCTGTTCCTGCCGTTTGTAGTCACGGCCCTGCAGGACAGGCAGCTGAGTGTGCTATGGTACTCCCCTCCACACCATAAAGCAAGACATTTTATAAACAAGTATCAAAGTCACTATGTGATACCCCTGAAATAGTGCATTGGAAATCCATTTAGTGCAGTATATTTTTCTAAGTTTTGGAAAGCGGGTTTTTTCCTTTAAAAAAAAAATTATGGATACAGTTCACTAAATTCCTGATTTAGTCAAAATAACTAGACTGAAAGAACCTAAACAAAACAAATATTTTAAAGATATAAATATATGCTGTATATGTTATGTAATTTATTTTAGGCTATAATACATTTCCTATTTTCGCATTTTCAATAAAATGTCTCTAATACAATTCAGTGATTGCCTACGTGCTCCACATACCTGCAGCTCACTCATGTTGTATGTTGTACCAGTGACCGTTGTATGTCACAACCATCTTACAAAGCCCTTTGTCTATGAATGGATGGGCCTGTAGATGCCAAGGAAACACTTTTTCATGATGGGCAACCTACAGAGAAAATAAGCCCCTTGAGCAGACAAGTAAAGGTTGGAAGGGCAAAGGAAAATGGAAAGAGAAGGCAGATCTCTTGTGTTTCATTTTTTCAGTGTTGTGTAATCCTCATGTTAAGACTGGAAGGGCAAGGGTTGGCTGTCAGCTACACCGGCTTGCATTCCCATTTCTGGATACCCAATGTCCTTCCTCCGTGCCCACCGTGGGAACAAGTCCTTTGTGCTCCCGTAGTGCTTGTCGGTGATTTCAGGGGCAGATCTCAAAAGGTAACTTCAAAGTCTTAATTGTATTGGCTTTTTAAAGTACATGACTAGACAATTAAACAGCAGTATTTTTTAACACGTGTGGCTATGTTCATGCTTCTGGGGTTGGAGCTTAAGTATCAGACTGCAAAAGCAAAATCCTTTCCCTCTAAATTTAAGAAAGAGCAGCTAGTGGCTCTCCATTGTGCAGTTCGAACATGTGGCTTTAAGTCCAAAGCCACCTCACTTGATCAAGGTGAAAAAGGTCCCTGAAAACCCAGGATGTAGTGCCAAGCCCAGGCCTCTGCAATGGAGCTGCAATTCTGCAGGACTTGTTCAGACTTCATCTTCTAGCGAGGGCAGGCTTCTCCACACATTACCTTCTCCCGGCCTGTGTTGTCTCCTGACATTCCAAGCTGCCATGCCGTTGTGGTCAAACCAAGAATTCCATAGTCTGGACCTGGGGTCTGGACTGGGAAAGGGGTCACTCTCTCTGCTTTCCAAAGGCATTAGGGCAGCCTACTTCATCAGCCTAGTTTTATTTTCAAACACTTTGCTCAGCCGAGAAACAGAAAAGGACCATGCCTGTGAAATCCCCTTGTCGTGGACTGCAGGAAGACCAGGTCTGGCTTTCTCAACGTTAAGCAACTGTAGACAATTACAACCTAAAGTTGCAAGGGCCTGAGGCAGGTTTCCATCTGAATACTGAGAAGTCAGCCTTTCTAGAGCGAGGGTTCTCTTGGAAGGAAGCAGGGAGGACTGTTTTCCTGAGGGGTGACAGGGGGTCCTTCTAAGTGCACACCTGCCATTTGCTCTGCCCTTGTTTACTGGGTCCTGGCACACAAGGCATCTCTAAGGCACCCAGGAACTGAGTAAACAGGATTGCTGTGACTCAAGGCAGGACAAGCCTGCCACTGCAGGCCAGGGAGTGTTGAGGCTTGCAGCTGGCAGGAAACTCGCCACCGAGGACTCTTTCATTGGAAAGGCCACTTGTTTGCATGTGTGGGTAACAGCTGGTCGGTCACCCCCTACTGCCCTGGTGGGCTTCTCTCACACCACAGGTACTCCTCTCCCATTTGAGAGGAGTTTTGCCTCTGTTTTTTGGCATTCGCTGATGGCTTTCCTTGGTGATGTCCGTGGAGGACCTCAGAAATGAAAACACTTACTATTGGTTTAAGCTGCGTTAGGAGGCGGATTGAACTTGGCCTGCAGTAGTTTCAGCACATCAACTTCACAGACTCTGGGCATTGCATCCCTGCAATGCAGCCCCCTTCTGCCCCTGGCAGGATTGAGACAATTATATACCTCAATCATGGGAAAGGTTACTCCATCTTTATCTTTAAAGAAGGAATTAAACCGCTCCCTTAGCGCAGGCCTGAGTGTGGGTGTGTGTATGCCTGCTCTGGAGATAAATCAGGGTTAGTCCGACACGCCCTCCACTGAGCTACACCCCTAGCTCCCAGCTCTCCCACCCTCCTACCTGTTCTGTTTGGGGATATTTTCTTCTGAAATGGGCAGAGGGAAAGGAACTCTCTTCTAGCTTCACCACATTCTCCCCAGACTGAAACGAGAGTGAGATATGTGTTACAAAATAGGAAAGACCAATATTCTTGTAATTATTTATGTTTAGGGTTTGGGTGGGGTTTTTTGTTTTGTTTTTGCTTTTTGAGACAGGGTTTCTCTGTGTAGCCCTGGCTGTCCTGGAACTCACTACGTAGACCAAGATGACCTGGAACTCACAGAGATACTCCTGTCTCTGCTTCCTGAATGCTGGGACCTTCACATCTGACCTCTTGTCATTAAATTGTTACTTGGAGAAATGTTTTTTGGTACTGATTTTTTTTCCCCTGCTTCAGTAAAACTCTCAATAGAGTGTGACAGAACATTACGTGCTGGTGTGTGATGACCAGCCAGGTGGCAGACCTAGAGTACTGCAAGAGCGCTAACTGCCTAACACAGACGGGAACCTCTGGGCACCATCAGGAGAGGGGTCTTCTGTGTTCTCAACGCCGCCCCACACTGGCAGAGCCAGAAGTACAATGCGGGCTCTGGTAGGACCTGGGAAGGTGAGGTGGGTGACGTCGGGGTTACCTGTGCAAACCGGGTGGTTTCTGTCCACACTGCCACACAGCCCCTACACAGGGCTCTTTTATAGAAAGCATCTGAAGCATCAGAAAGCATGGTTTTGAGCAGTGTATTTGGAAACCACGAGAGATGCTTCTCTGTGTGGTTACTCAGAGCCTCTATTTCTGTCATTCCAAGTAGCAAAACATCAGGTGACTCATCAGATGATCTAACCGCACATGAAACAGGATGTAGTAGAAATCTGAAGAAAAAAACGCAAGAAAGCCAGCCCGGGTCGCCTGCTCATTCAAAGGCTAGCCACTAAAATTAACACCCCAAAGCTAAGCAGGAAAGAAAGGGCCCTGGAGCCCAAACAGCCCAATCTCCACTTAGAAGTCAGGAAACACAACTAATTGCATAGTTTACTGACTGATCTCAAAAGGGAAAATAGCGAGAAGACAAAGAGACTTGAAACTTCATTTTTTTTCCCCCTCGCAAGATGGAAGGTCTGTTGTTAACTCTGCTAAATGATGTGGCTCCCTGCTGGGAAAAGCACCTCCATCAAAGAAAACAAACTCTCGGCCAAGTACAAGTGGTTCCAGAATTGTAACTAGTGCCTTCAAAAATTTTAGTAATAAATTTTTAAGGTTTTTATTTAGTACCTGTCTTTGAGTATGTATACTTTAGTGAGTTGTGTACACAATACAGAGTCTGGAATCACTGTCTTGCTTCCTTGCAAACAAACGGGGTCACTTTATGAACCTGGAGCTCAAATTCTGTTGCCCAAGTTGGAAGCCATCAAGACCCATCAATCTTGTCTCTGACCCCCATCTCTCGTTAAGTGGATGCTGGGGATCCGAACTCTTGTCCTCATGATTTCATTTCCTCTGAACCGCTAAGCTCTCTCCAGTCCACTGATAATTTTTTCTCCTTCATCTGCAATCAATCAACCAGAATCTCTCAAAACCTGTGAGGAGAGATGCACTTTGATAGCTGCCAGATACACATGGATGGATTTAGTGAATGTTGTCAGATAGTACCTCCTTTCAGTAAGGTCATGTAGCTCCAAGTGCCTTTTACCAGCAAGACTGGACATCCACTTCCGCCTAAACAAACGTCAACCAAATACACACACTGAAACAACATGCAAGAACTGGGAGTCTTTTTACACCCAAAGTAAGAGTTCCTTGATGTACAAGGAGGAGATGAGGACAGACCAGCTAAAACTGGTTCTAGCACAGCAGCAAAGTCCCACTGTTTCTTCTGGTCAAGAGGATAAAATCTCTGGCCTGGGCAGAGGCCTAACATCTAAGTTACCCAACACGTGAGAGTGAACAGAGTCCAGCGGGCCTACCACCTGGGAGCACACCAGGAAGGTGGAGCACCCACAAGAAGGCAGACTCACCTTAAGCCAAGCTTAAGAGATAAGGGAAATAAATACCTTTCATGAGATACTTTTACTTCCCAGAATCCCAGCCCCCTAGCACAGTCCCTCTAAGCTGCCTTGCGGCTTAGCTGCGTTCTTACTCCAAAAGGTACAACTTCCCCATTTTTCTGTCTCCTTTAAAAGACTGGCAAGAAGCGAAGTACGCTTTCTCCAGTACCCGGGATTCCGTGCTTTTTCTCTAAAGCTCTCTCCCCACCATGTGGCTGTCTGCTGCAGTGTGGCACGGCTTTCTTCCTTCTCTTCTCCTTTCTCCTGGAGGCAACCACTGAGATTTACAGCTTGCCTGCTCTGGGAGTTTTCTTTTTTAAACTTATAAAATTGTCCTCAAGCTTCCATTTGATCCATTTTTAATAAAACTCTCATTAAGGAGACGAAGAACCCCAAGAGGGTCCTCCAGGTCCTTTCACTTTGAGTAAACCTGGATTTTTGACTTTCAAACCCTCCTGCCTTCTAATTCTTTAATCAGCAGAAAAAAATGAACCTTTCCTACACCCTAGACAGCATCAGCTGCTATACAGTATATAACTTCATGGAAATTCAGTGTCATGCACAGTGGTGGTTGCTATAAATGTCAGAAACACGTTTCCAACCATGGGTCCAGGAAAGGCAGCCTTTGGAGCTGCAGAACGTTGTTAGGTCAGGAGGACTCTGGTTCCTGGGTGTAAGGCTGTGAAGTTCCAAGACCCCTATTTGCATGAACCAACTTCTGAAGGTGAAGGTCATACCACCTTCATGTCGTAGAGCAGATTCAGGGTATACACCACAGGAGCTAGCACTCCACACAGTGTCTGTCATGTCACCTCGAAGCAGGCTCATTACCCCCGGGGGTGCCACATCTATATGGTCTGGGAGGCAAGTACCTTGTTCCAAGTACTCAATGACAGTTTGCTTTGCTCTGTGGTCTCTTACTGAAGTGACCATCTAAAGCTGGTATGGTAAGGTGTCAGAGCTCCAGAAACCTGGCAGAGTCACACTTGAGGTTCTGTCCCCACCAGCACACCCTCCCTCGCTCCCTGAAGGGAAGCTTCCAACCTAGAGGCCTGGAGCCCAGAGCAGAGCCTTCCACCCTTCTCTGGCCTCTGATCATCTGCCCACTCACGGTCTAGGCTCCTTCCTGCCCCAACATTTCATGTATGATCCAGTTTTAGAACACAGTATGCAATTTGACAGTGGGAAAGCGGCCTCATTCCTAAGGTCGGACCATGACCAGCAATGCACATTTCCCGCTCTAATGAGATCCAGACTGGGAACCACTCCTCACACACGCTACGCTGTCCGCTTAAGCCTTTCAGCTTCACAGCGCCCTGCAGACTAAAGTGCCGGTGTAGAACTAGGTTCTTCGTAGTTTCTGGGTTTTCTTATCCTAATCATTGGTCTGGTCACTCACCAGCCACTTGATTTCGTAATCTTAACTACGGTTTCCCCATTTTTCAAATTTACGTATTAAGTTTGGCCCTTTGCCTCAGTAGCTAAAATCTCCAAGCAAGAGATTCCCCCCCCAACTTCCTGTCATAGTTAAATATGATCTACTTTACTTCAGATATTTTTCTGCATTATGGTTTTTATTTCCCACCACTTTGGGCATACTGACAGTCCTTCTCTGAACTCTCCTCAAATTTTTCTCTGCCCTACTCATGATATGGAAGTCCAAAGTTGCTCAGGACTGAGAAGAAAACCTGCCAACTCCTGCCATCTGAAGTCTGGTCCACAGTCTTTGAGGGAAAAGCCCTTTGACATCATAACCCAAACGATGACTTTTCCATATTCCTCGTGCTGTATTGTTTTACTATCACATATCCATAATCCCTATGCTTATAAACATCCTACTAATTTGCTGCAAGTTTCTTCTTTATTGTTCATCTTTTAGTTATATCTTCTATTCTGCTTATAGTGTGAGTTTTCTTTGCTGTATTGTTTTGTTTTGAGATAGTCTCATTAACTCACCTAGGATGGCCTAGAACGCCCAACCCTCCTGCTCCAGCTTTCCAAATGCCGATTGTAGACACGTCATCATGCCCATTGCACTTCTGAAGCACTAAGAGGTCATGTTCTTTGCTTCCACCAAGGACCTGGGACCTATGTGTCTTCCCATCTGGCTAGAGTCAAGGTGAGCTCAGCATCTGGCCATCCTGAAGACAGTTTGGAGATGCACTGCCCAAGTGGCAGGAGTTTCCCTCCTCCAAGAATGGCACCACAGGGAAAGTCTACACGACTCTCCTATTTCCATGATATCCCTGTCTAGATGAGTCGCATGCATCACCTACACACACACACACACACACACACACACACACACACACACAATCGAGGTCCCACTAACCCTGTCCTACCTCCTAATGCCTCTCACGTCATCCCTTCCTGTGTCTTAGCTCAGGAGTCCTGGGGAGCCAGCCACTCCTTCTGAGTTCCCTTTCTGACAGTACCAAGGGCAGCACTGGATGGAGGAAGGCAAGCCACTGTGTAGCTCATGCCACTCCTGTCACCCCACGATTCTTATGTTTTATTTTAAAATGTACTCATTTTCAACTTGTTTTTTCGGTGGGGGTGTTACCAAAGCACGACTTGCAGGAGTCAGTTCTCTCCCTCCACCATGTGGGTCATCAGGCTAGGTGTGGGCTGGGTGTGGGCCTCTAGAACAGCCTTTTATCCAGGCGCAGGTGTCCTCAGGATCAGGATGTCACCAACTGGTATTTTGTGTCCTCCGCCCTGCACACCCATTACTGGCACACACACATACACTGCTTTACCTCATGTACTACAGAGAAAGTTCTGGAATCTACTAGGATGACCAGTACATTGCTTCTCTGGGCTGGTCCTTCTACTCTAGGTGCTGAGTGTCTACAAAGCTTGAACTGACACTTCATGTCCATAAGGGCACAAAAGCAAAAAGAGTTCACGAGATCATCCCTTCATGTCGGTGCACTGTCCAGCCTGGCAGACGCCAGGCAGGACGGGGCTAAGCGGCGAACGTCTTCATTTGGCTCCGAGCTGGCCATGTCAGTAACAAGGCTGGCTGGAGACAAAGGGTCATCTTCAGGCTGCTCCGTCATCGGACTGCTGGGTGTCACTGGATTCTGAGGAGCTTACAAGGAGGAAGCATTAGCACACCAAGGCAGCTGTCAATCAAAGGCCTGGACTGGGGAAAGGGTGAAGGACAGAAGGGTCCCTGACTGGACCCCAAGAGGAGAGAATGTGAGCTAAGCCTTGGCCAGGCCCAGGGGGTGGGCTGGCTTGGGGCAGTACTTGTCGTAAGTTAAGATCTTGGCTCTGTCTCTTGCCTCCTTCCTCAGATTCCAACTGTAGAGAGCCAAGGCTGTCGGCAATGAGTTGGAGCACTCTCTCATTCAAGATACAAAGGGTTTTTTTGTTGTTCGTTTGTTTTGTTTCCTGTCAGTAACATGGCACTGCTCTCTAAGAGACGCCTTCTGAGGACTACAGCACCCATTGGTCCCTTGCTTGACTAAGCGAGATCTCGGTTCCCTGGTTTCCAGTGCCTTTTTTCTGTGACGGTGCCACACAAGTTCTTGCTATCCCACTTCCAGATGCATTCCCAGCAACTAGGACGGCGGTCAGCACAGACAGATGTTCTGTGCTCAGCAGCCTTTCCTCAGCAGCACGTGACAAGGACTATTACTGGAGGCCTGTTTTGCAGCCTGAGGGCATCTTTCTCCACATCCGTGGCATGCCAGCAGCTTGAAGTCCTCACTACTACCTGAGACTGAAGAGAGAGAGAGAGGGAGAGAGAGAGGGAGAGGGAGAGGGAGGGAGGAGAGAGGGAGGGAGGAGGGAGGAGGGAGGAGGAGAGGGAGGGAGGGAGGGAGCGAGGGAGGGAGGGAGAAGGAAGGAAAAGTTTCTGGACTATAGGCTGCTGGCTGGAGGCATGGACCCACTGCCTCCCAGAGTCAGCAGAGAGCATGGCTCCCAGCGCTGGTGGTGAATTACCTCCGCCATGTTGGGAAGCTGAGATGGGCGGAGTCAGCAGCCAGAACTGCTGTTTCAGTCCTCGACATGCTACAGTTTACAGCAACAGATTCACAACAAGACTGTTTATAGTATGTGTAAAAATGTACACAGTCTTAGAAGAGAGAAAAAAGAATATATACAGTTATATAAAGACATCATTTTAAAAAATAAAGTTTTTAAAGAGACAGTAAAAATAATATAAAAACAAGCCATGTAAAGATGGATTTTACACAGGGAATCTGGATTGTGTTGTCATTGGGATTTTTAACCACAGAAAGACATTTGATTGAAAAGGCTGCTAAGTTAAACCTATATATATATATATTTTAAAGGTATCTTGACTTCAAAATTTATGTCTAAGGATATATTGCTTTGGAAAAGAGATTCTGCTTTTGTTTCCACAGAAGACAAGAACCTATGGATTGCTTCCAGGTTAATATGATTTGATCAAGGAAGGCCCACCGAGAGGTCTCCAGATGATTCAACATCCAAAACAGCTTCAAGGCAACTGGCTCAGAGAATACAGCATCACAGACTACTCCAGTCAGGACTTGACCATAATTCTTAATTTTCTCAGGAGCCCCATAAGATTGCTAGCACCCTCAAGCAGCAGGAAGTAGTATGAGAAGCTATGCCCAAATTCCCAAAATATTGCTTATAAATGTTTATTTTTATTTAAAGGGGGTTGATTATCATTGCAATCTCTTTCTAAAAGAAGAATTGGGGATATGATATAGAAATGTAGGATATAGATATGATAGGATAAAAAGGTAGATTATTGAATCTACTTTTAAAGAGCAACAAATTGTTTAAAATACTTTACATTGCTATGGATTTTAGTTTATTGCAACAAATTTAGAGTTAATTTTGTTATACTGTATGTATATTCTACTCTTGTTTAAGGTATTATATTTGTGCAGCTCATTTGAAACTGCGATATATAATTAGGAAATGCAGATAATTAGCTATGACAATAAAATTTATAGTCATGTTAGTTAAGTTTTTAGGTAAAGATATATTTCAATTAGGTAGGTAATCTTCAAACACTTCAAAGACCTAGAGAATATGGCATTTAAAATGTTTTAAAAACTTAGACTTTCCTGGACAATGAGACAGATCTGCTCCTGGAAGCACCGATTTACGTCAAAGAGGAAGATGGGCATCGAAGACACTCCATATGGAGTTTATCTTCTTCTTGGCAGAACTGGCCATTTGGGCAAGAAACTGCTCTTGCCTGGACTTTGCTTGACAAAATTTTGTATAAGCTAGACATGCAGTACCCATCGAAAAATGACCACTACATTTTGCCAAAACAAGATGGTTCTTCAGATTCCTGCTTCACAGAGGAGACTGCCAAATATTCTACAGGACACAGGGAGAAGTAGCTAAAAAAATTCTAGGTCTACAGGCTGAAGATGGATGCCCCAATGTTGCAGAGGAACTTTGGGTGACTGTCCAGGCAACCAGCTGTCTCTCTCATTCTAGATTTTTGGAAGTTGCTTACAATGTTCTCCCTGTTTACTTATATCCTTCTGGGGTCTTTGATGTAGTTGAAGGCTAGATAGTTATAATTTTCCTTGGTCATGATAAAAGATAAATTAGATATGAAACTTTAGACTCACAAATATAGGATAGATTATTTTCTTTAATTTTGCTAAATACAAATAGACTAGATATTGTAACTATAATTCTTGCTTGATAACTGTTTTGTTATATGTAATTTTACTATGTTAAAGTTAAAACCTTCCTTTTGATTAGACAGAAAGGGGAAGTGCTGTGGAATGTCTTTCTGTATGCTGTGACTATATATTGTTATGATTGGTTAATAAAGAAGCTGCTCTGGCCTATGGCAAGTCAGGTTATAGCAGGAAATCCAAGAGAGAGACAGGAAGGAGAAAGGCAGAGGAGAGATGAGAGCCAGCCACCCAAGGAGCAACACATAATGGGATGCAGGTAAATCTACAGAACATGTGCGTTAATTTAAGATATAAGAGCTAGCTAGCAAGAGGCTTGCCATAGACCATGCAATTAGTAATTAATACAAGCCTCTGAGTAATTATTTTGTAAGTAGCTGCAGAAACACAGGACCTGGGCAGGACTGGAGAAACTTCTGACTACATGAGCCAAACTATGTATGGTCAAGACAAAGAAAGATTTAGGGAGGATCAGTTATTTACCTAAGCCAAACTCATCTTGCTTAGAGTAGGCAGTGAAACTGTTTTTCCAACCCAGATCCATGGCCAAATCTCTGGACCTCTAGGCACTATGCTGATCACATCATGTCTTCTAACTTCAGCACTGTCCAGTAACACTACATCAAATCTTAACCCCTCTGACCCAAAAGCAGTGACATGTCTGTGTTGACTTCAGCACGAGCTAGGCCTTCAACAGGATGCCAGGAAGTTCAAGCGCAGGTCCCAGACTGCCACGGTCCTTAAAAGCAGATGCTTAACCACAGCTACAAAGCAGGCTTTGGAGTTTTCTAAGTTTATTTTTAGTTGTTTTCACAATCCTTGGCATCTGTGTGTACTAAAGGGATCAAAAGCAAAGACCCAGAGTAGGCTCAGCCTCAAACAGTGAAGACAAGAGGCAAATGACAGGAACCTTTCACCCCCATGTGCCCGGCATCTGAAATAAGTTCACAAGTAGGAAATAAGAGATCAAGAGCCCAAACTGCCCACAGCTTAGGGGGCATGGTTTTCAGGGCAATGAACATCTGACCAACACTGTCATGCCAGTGTGCAAACAGCAGACTTGGCTATCAAGTAGACAAGAGCACAGCCAAGTTCATAAGAGCAGTCTCCTGTCACAATGATCCCCATGAAAGAAAAACACCCTCCCCACAGGTAGAATCTAAGACTAGGCCACCAACCTCCTAGAGCTGATAAAATGCAGGTAACCAGGCCACAGCCCGTTCACAGACAACTGGAAATGAAAGGGAGTTCTTTACATAAGATCATCTTGGCTACTCTGAAGTCACAGCATTGCAGTGGCTGCTGTGTTCCCATAAGGACTACCATATTTTTAGCACCATTGATTTTTGTTGCAGATCAAGGCAATTCCCAGTAGATAAATGAAAGCTAATCACAAAATTTATTTTGAGGTTCCAAATTAAGACTCAAGCACCCATGGTTACTAAGAAGATAATGACCAAGACTGGATATTTTGAGTTCAATATCCTTTTCTTGTACTGACTTATGTGTTACTGACTTGTGAAAAAACAGCAGAGGGCATAGAACTAGATCCTAAACCACTGACTCTGAAGATTTCATGGCTCATGAATGTCTTCACTCACATCCATTCAACTGCTGCTTGGCTAAGTGCCAGATCCCCCTATCTCTCTGAAAGATAAAATAAAAGGTTTCCTAAAATTGTTAATTTGGGGGGCAGGAGTTGATAGAATATATCGTTATTATTCATTAACTCTTCTATTCTCTTATAATTTAATCACGGGTCTGTTGGGCATCTCCTGCTTTTGTTTTTATATAGTGTGGCAGCTAGTGTTAACTGACAACAGAATCTAGACTCCCATGGGACATGAACCTCTTGGGCTTGCCTGCAGATGGCCTTGACTGCTTTCACTGAGGTAAGAGAATCCATTCACCATGATGGCACCTTGTCCTGGCTAAGGACCTGGACTGTATAAATGGAGAAAGGAGTAGGCAGCAGCATGCTTTGTGTTTCTGCCTGCAGATGTCATGTGACTAGCTGTTTCAAGGTCCTGCCACCTGACTTCTCTGCCATGATGGATCCTTGAACAGTGAGCTAAAATAAAATCTTTTCCTCCTAAGTTGCTTGTCACAGCTTTTTATTACAGCAACAAGAAAAGAAACTAACACATATATCATTTTAAAGTGCATTCTAAAGCCAGTTCATCCTTCAGCTCACCTCTCACAGTTCCCTAGACTTTCTTAAAACTGTAAATTGACATTGTGCTCCGCCTTTGCCAAACTGGGGATCTGGTGTTTCTTTCAGATGAAAAGTACACAGTGGAGGCTTTCTATGTCTACTGCTGTTATTGCTTTTTTTAAGAAACAACAGATCTTACAGCAAAGCTATCTATTTTATGTACACCTACAAGCAAGATTCCTCAGTGGTTTATGCTTCTAAAAATACGCTCCAGCCTTCAACAGGGAATACCTGCAAAGTAATGCTTAAGAAAAAAAGATAGGGAACTGATAAAACTAAACGTTTACAAAAGACGACACAGCAGGAAGTGTATGTCAGTCCTGCACGTGGATTCACCATTAGAGGTTCATCATTGGTGTTACATCACCTCAAAAACACCTAGACGACCGTCACAAAAACAAGACTACTGGTTCTTAGGTAGAGAGCACATGTGGGTGAGTGGGAGGGACAGGAAGAATAGCACAGAGCCACTTCAGAAATCAAAACGAAAAGTTTCAACACAAAAACCCACAAATGCGCCTAGCATGGTGGCAATACCTAGAATCACAGCTCTCAAGAGGTGAAAGCTGGGGGATGACTGTGTCTCAAAAAGTCAAAATCAATCAACTAAATTAACAACAAAACAAAATGAAAATACAAAGATCTTCTAACAGAAGTTTTGTCAATCCATATGGTATGAGATTTTACTTAGTAAGTCCTAAAACTGGAAGGAAAAAATACACAAAACGACATGCAATGTCGTTTTCCTTCAAGAAAAAGCTCATCAGACATCCTAAATATCATGTAGTATAATCTAAGTGTCAGCGGCTAGACAGGAAAACAGGATGGCTTCTTCTCTGTGCAGGTAGAGAATTTCCTTACACGTACTGGAGGAAATGCAACTATCTCAGATCCAACTCTAAGTTAGAGGCACTAATGCTGCCATCATGACACATGCATGTGTCAACCAACAGGTGTTGCACATCCACAACCAATGCAGGTGAGTGAGAAAATTTGAAAATATTCTGAAAAGGCAACATTAACTTTATGGGACATAATACAGGAAAACTGTATCTAACAATGTCACACACAAGAACAAAACAGTACTATTACATATAAAGATGTTCCTAGAAGTCCAGTTCAAGTTCACTAAGATTAGAATTGTCTTTAAAGTGTAGATAAGCATGAGTGTTACCAAGAACGTCACTAACATTCTATAGCGATGTCAGCCCAATGGACAGCTTAAAGGTACCCACAGGGCACAAATCACTCACGCTGGGAATTATCTAAACATTTCAAGTCCTGCTTTCAAAACTGTTCAAACATGGATGCCAGGCATTTCCTACTATTTAATTACAAACAATAAAATAAAGTGTCAAAGTCAACAGTAAGCCATTATTATTTTAACTTGGCTGCTAGGTGCCTCCTCACCCAAGGGTACCATAGCATTTCACAGTGAAAACACAGAGTCTTCCTAACATAGTCCCATACATTCAGAATGGCATTTGATGCTAGCATTCTAATGAATAAACAGTTAACAAAATGTGGTGATTTTACTCATGAGGCAATGGAAGAAATACTACATCAAGGGTCTGATTGGTTTGTATATCCTGAGTTATTTTTTTAAGACAATTTTTAATGAAATGACAATTTATATTTTAAAGGGTTGTCCTGCCTTCCAAAACAAGTTGCTTATTATCTATATGAAACTGGATCAAATTAACGGTCTTAACTATCATAAAATAAGTTCAACACACCCCAATAACACCACCAACAAATGTTGAGCCAATTTGGGTGCTACAGATGGAATCCTAAAGAGGGATGTGTGCAGTCCCCATAAACAAAGGCCAAGGGCTAACAAAGGCCACGAGGAAACCCATGCTGAGCACCTCTCCCCATCACCCGTGCCCGAGTCAGGACCACGACTTGTGGCATGCACACAGACCTATCGTAGCCAGCACAGTGGCCTCCTCCTAGCTGCCCAAGCAGCTCCAAAGTACTTTTACTGCCTATCTGACATCCCAGATAGTTGGCTCTCTCTCATTTTGTCACAGGATGAGTTACATGAGTTTGGCAGTTCGTGAGATCTTCCTGAAAGGGGCAAAGTAGGACCAGCAGCCAGCTCGGCCCCACATCAACTTACGTGACAGTTTTGATATCCACCTCTATAAACAGGTGGATATAAATGCAATTCTGACTGTAGAATCATAATCATTGGAACTTATAATAATCCACAACCCCAACACTACAGCCCATGTGCCAACAGGATCTCTCAATGCCAGGGCACCAAGCTCAGAAACCAATGTCTAGACTTCTCCCCATTCTTTCCTGTATTTCTTCCAGGCTTCAAAAAATCTACTCTGGGACCCAATTCTTAATCTTCTAAGAGACTATCTACTTAAAAAAGTATTAACTGGCATATAAATTCACTGCCCATCCCTCCAAAAGCAGGCAAAGCTGTCCAAAGATACTGTAACTATCCGTTCCAGGATATTATCACTTAAGCATATCTCATAGGAAGACCACTAATGAGACCCATCACCACCACGCCCTAAAAAAGAATAAAAATCAAAAACAAAACTACTGTCTTAAAAAGTACAACCAGTTTACCGTCAGAACTTTCATTGGACATACTCCTTTCCAAACAGTTTCCTCTGACACAAAAGCATCTGCCTTATGGAGACACAGTTTGTACTTCCAAAGGCACGTGCTGAAGCCCCCAGTGAATCACACTGAGTAACAGAGAGAACAGTGAGGGAAGACTTGGCTAGTTCTCATTACAACAGCTAGTCTTCAGAACATCACAGTCCAGCTAGGCTCCAGGGGCCCAAGAGTTCTCCCAGATTGTTCCTGGAGAGCTGCAGACCTGAGGCCCTCGGAGGAGGAGCTCCGTGTGCACCTGTGCTGCATCCCATGGCTGTCCACCTGTGTCTCTCATAGACTTGTCTCCTCACACACTCTGACAGGGATGTTATAGTGCCGATCGTCCTCAGCTATGAGGGTCACCATTGGCCAGTCCTTGGGGGGGTCAGTAGGATAGACTGTGATGAACTCCTCGGTGTTATACTTGGACAGCCGGTACACCTGGATGGTGTGGCGAACAGCATAGGCAAGGAGGAACATTTCAACCTGGGAAGGAAAAGCAAATGAGTGTTTCTGAACGGAGCCACAGGAAAGATGGGGCCCAACACCAAGCTGCATCCATTATCCCAGACAATGAGCGGCTGTGGCTTAGCTGCAACCTATCTCCTCCCCTTTGAACCTAGTCAAGGGCAGGGGTAATAAAGAATGGAGTGCATATCTGATAAGAAACTTATACTCAGAAATATAAAGAATGCTCCCAAATCAATGATTAATGAAACACCAGTTTAAAATTGAATGAAGGACTTGGAAGACATTTCTCCAAAGAAGATACATGAATGGTCAATGACCACATTAAATCATAAGCCCTTAGAGAAAAGCAAACCAAAGCCATAATGGAATAGTACTTCATACCCATGAGAATGTCTATGAGTATCTACTCATACTCATGAGGATCCATGAATACAGCGTTTTCTTTGGGAGTGATAAAAACATGGGGAATGAAAATGTGCTATCGATTCATCAGACCTGAAATGGTTAATTTACACTCTATGAACTTCATCATTTTAAAAGGCAGTGAAAGCAGAAGGAAGACAAGGAAAGTTGGGGCACTGCTGATAAACTGCTGCTGGAATGTAAAGCACGGCAGGTGCTTCTCTTTTTCTTCATTTGGCAATGCTGGGGATCAACGTCGGGGAGAGCCTCATGCACGCTATGCAAGTGTTCTGGCACTGAGCTACATTCCAGACCTGTACAGCATTTTGTTCCTCAAAATGTCACAACATTACCATATGCCCACAACAATTCTGCTCTTGACATATACCCAAGAGAAATACATGAACGAACACACACACACACACACACACACACACACACACACACACAGTCAATAAATATTCACAGCAATTAGAAGAAACTACCCAACTACACATCAAACTGATGAGTAAAATACAATATTCCCATACAATGTCAAATTACCTGCTAATAAAAAGGAATGAACTATCAATACATTCTAAAACACAATGGATCTTAAGACATACTAAGTCAAAAAGCCAATCCCAAAATACACATTACTAAGAATGTTCAGAATAGGCAGATCTATAGCCAGAAAGTAGACTATGACTACTAAGGTTTGTAGAAAGGAAGCCTGATCGCTAATGGGCTTTGTTTCTTTATGAAGTTCCAACATGGTCTAGAACTAGACTGCACTGGTGGTCACAATGCTTCAATAGGAAGAGTTAATGTGCTTAAGTTACAGTTCAAAAGGAGCAATTTTGAAAGAGGATTCACCATTGCAGCAGAGCTCCCTGGATCCCTGAGGGACTAACTTCAGTCTAGCATGTAGACCAAGTCCTACTAGACTCTGCTACATACAGTTCAGGAGACATAAGCAGCCTGCATTCTGAGTACAGTTATTTTAAGGAATCATAAATATTTCTGGTCTGGCAGTAACCACCAGTCTTTTGCTCTTTCTTAGTCCTTAAGCAAAACAACTGAATAGGTTTCATAGATTTCTACCAGGCAGAAAGACTAAGAGAAACCCAACCTGGCTCTCTATTCCTTGAAGTATCTGTCCTGGCACATTGGCCTTTTCCCAAAAAGTTAGGCACAGGAGTCCAAGTAGAAAGGGAGCAGGTTAGATTCAGAGTCTTCATGTTACTTTAGTGGTTAGCTCATCACACGCACACATGCACACAGAGTATTAATTTTTTTTTAAAGAAACGATACAAAAAGTGAAACCCAGTAGGGTGACTTGACCTTTGGCTTAGGGGTCACTATCGCACGAGGTGCCTGCACAACACTCCAAACTTAGCTTCCATAAAGCCAGACCTGAGAGGCTGGGCTCTACTGGCTGCATGCAGCCAAGAGGAAGCAAGCACCTGAACGGGTCCACCCAGTGCTTATAAAATAGCTTAGCCTCCCGAGAGTCAAGAGAACTAACGCTATCCACCACTTTACACAAGCAATCCTGGGACTACGTGAGGGTCGGGACTAACAAATATGTCCGTAAGTCTTTGGCATGCCTCCCTAAAAAAGGTAGACCCTCATCTCCCTCCCCTGAGTAAGGAATATATTTAGTGACTAGCTCCTACCAAACAGAATATGGGGTAAGTGGGAGTGTGTATCTTCCTCCACACCAAGAGCAGCCCTACAGAGAAGCGCTTGGGCCGAGAGGAACTGAATACTCCTTCTGGTTACCAAGGAAGAACTGAGATTTTCTGCCAAAAGTCACGCATGTAAGACATGCAAGGAAGTCCTCCAGCTCCAATCAAGACTGAAACCTTAAATGACATAACCGAAGCTCACAAGATGCTGGACCGGAAGCACTTAGAAAAGCTGCTCCTGAACTGGCCTACCAAGTGTGAGATCCCATGTGATGGCTAACAGAGATACAATACTCTCAAAGGCACAACTCACCTGTTCAAGGCCACCAGTGTGGCCCACCTGGTTTAGGTGGTTCCTTAGCAGCTGTCCAGGGTCATTTGATGTGTCTCGAGCAAACAAGAGCACAGAAAAAAATGGGACTTCCTTTCCCTTCTCTTTATCATCATAGAGTTCAATAGCTCTGTTTAACATTAAAAATTTGACAGCTTCATAGAGGCTGTACTCCTCTTCTTCATTTGTGAACAGTTCATCACACGCTAGCTGCCTGGCTTCAGCAGTCTTCATTTCAGCCAGGCTCGCCCACTACAGTAAGAAAAGTTGTCACGATTAGAATTACTGTTCTGAAAATCCCTGGCATACTTCTATACCATAAGTACAAGGTGATTTCCAAAAGTAGGGGGATAAGACACATGCCAATGTGAAAAGCTTCAAGTTCTCACCCCACACAGTGGTATTCTTCAGACTACACGAAGCCCTTTTGAGCGTCTCCCCTTGTTAATGTGAAAAAGAAGTACCACACAGTAAGTAAGGGGAAGCACGGGGATGTGAGGTGGAAATGCGACTCCGAAACTTCCCAGGCAACAAGAACATCATTAACAATCAGAGCTACCCAACAGAAAAAGTGTGTGAGAGGGAGCCATGAAGCACAGCTGTGATGGCTACGCCTGGAAGAGGTTGTAGACAGTTACCCCAGAAATATGCAGGCAAGCCTCCAAAATGGAAGACTGCCAAGGGAGACTGTGGGATCTCCTGAATACTAGTTTATTAAACTTACCCCTATGATGTCTTAAAAAGATACATGAGTGTCTAATGAATAAATCCAATTGGAAAGTCTTGACTCCTAATTAAAAATAACGGTTTCCAAATAATAGGCAAACTCTTTAAATGAACAAGAAAACATTGTAAATATGTGTACTGCTAAGTTGCCATAAAAAAAAGATGTCACCATAAATACCAGTCCTTATGAATAAGCATTAATTAGCATTCTTTTAAACACCAGTTCAGATTTTAAGCCTAAGAGAAATTTTAATGATCATGACTATTCAAAACTCTTTCCAATCTTAACAGCTGGAATATGTTGTCCACATCTCATATTTTCTAGAAGCAGACCATAGTGCTGGGTAGAAGCATGGCTCTAAAGTTAGAAAGTCAAGATGCAATTAAAATCGGCTTTTGCAGGGCTTTAGTCAACCTCCAGGCTGTGGTCCCCTCATCTTTAGAACAGGATGACCACAGCCATCCCACTTTTTTGGTTGAAAAGGTAGAGCAGCCCAAGTACCTTTTAGTGCCAAGCATGACAAAGAGAAGTCTGACAGCTGCTGGCACAGATCACTAATGAGCAATTTTAATGTTACTGTAAACTGGCATCACATACACATTGCCCCAAAGGAGGGTCTAGTTACGGTCAACATACATAATAAAAGAAAACTAACCGCTTTTCCAGACCCTAAAAAACATGAGAAAGAAATTGCAATCTACAGCTAAGCTGATGAACTCACCACTCCTTCCCTCTCAGAGCTGCAGCCTGCCCTCACCACTTCACTAGGCCAGCAACTGGGTAGATGCAGGCTTCTAGCCCTAAACACTACACACTACACTCCAACAGGCAAGGAGAATAACCGTGTTCTTATAGTGTGCTCTACCACAGAAAGGTAGTTAACTATATACACCAGACCACAGGCTCGGGATAGTTTTAAAAGACAAGTTATTAAATCTACTTACTGAAAAACTGTTTTTAACACATATGGACAGACTCTTAAAATCTGAGAGTAACTGCAAAGAACTTCATAAATACACAGTGGTCAGTGAGAATATGAATGCAGGCTAACGGGCTGGAGAGACAGCTCACAGTTAAGAGCACTTGCTGCTTTTACAGAGGATATCATGTTGGCGCTCACAGCTCCTACTGCCTGCAGTTCCAGGAATCCAACACCCTCCTCTGGTCTCCACTGGTACCCATATGCACGCACGCACGCGTGCGCACACACACAAAATAAATTAATAAAGGAATATGGGCTAAATGATAATCCTGAAACTTACAAATATGACTTAGAATAAAAAATATATTTATTAAGGTTTCTTCTGAAAAAAAATTAAATGTTATCTGAGATACTCATATATAGCACCACCTCAAAGAATACAGAATGTTGGTGGTGTTTCTCCATTTTACCATAGACTTTATGGGAAGAATTTATGTTCTTTTAAAGTTTGCTTTTTCAATATGTGAGCATGTATGTGTGTGTACATGTGTAAGGGTGTATATGTGTATGCATGCATGTCGAGATGAGGGTCTCTCACTGATCAATTAGGGTAGACTAGATGGTCAGTGAGCTTCAGGGATCCTCCTGTGCCCTGCTCACCATTGCTGGGACTACAATCATGTGCCACCCCATCTGGCATTTATACATGAGTTCTGGAGATCAAACTCAGTTCCTGGTCATGCATGCATTCTACTGACTACATAACCCAGCCCAAAATTTTGTCTGAAACCAACAAATTCTGGCTTCAAAAGAGAACCAAGAGCTATAGTGAACCTTCTTTATAAATTTAAAAAATAACTATGAATAAATAAACAAGCCTAGCGCACTGAACCTGCTGAGAGAACAAAAGAGAAAGCTTTGCACCAATCAGAGACAAAAGATAACACGGGTCAGACCTTCTTCCTCAGCAGGGCAAGAGACTCCTTGATTCTTTCAACCAGGTCCTCATTCTTCCCATCAAGCTTCAGTCCGAGTTTCCACTGCTTGATCCAGCTGTGCCTGTTTATCAGCTTCTCTGGTAACTGGAACATCAAGGAGCAGAGACAGACAATGAGGTGTCAACGCTATAAGATATCTATGACACATAGGGACACCACAAAGCCTTTAGACAAAACCCACCTGAATCTCCAGAATCAATTCCTGCAGTTAGCATATGGGTTCAAGATGGAAAATCGGAACCCGAAAGTCACAAATTCAGAAAGCAGCCACACAGAGGGCTGCTAGGGTAAATGTTTTTGGTTCAGATGCACAGGAGTCCAGCCTGCAGGACACCAACCACAGGTGGGGACCTAACAGGCAAATCTGAGGCTAAGCTAAGGAAGTACCACACTGGGTCTTCACAGTAACCACCTTGGCTTCTGGGCGCACTGGCAACCTTACCACTCATTAGTAGTCAGTAAGGTAATTGTAGGCACAGAAGGCCTGTGATCAAGTCAAAGCCTGCTCCTTCCCTGATAAAAACAACCCACTAAAACACAAGACCTGTCTGTTATGCAATATTAACACACATATTTAATCAACAGCATAAGGTGGAAAAGATGAGCAAGACTCAGCAGCACTGGGAGGGTCAGGGAGCTGTACCTTCCTTCCTTCCTTCCTGACAGAAAGACAGTAACTATTATGGTCTTCATTTTTTGTTCTGGTTCCTGGACTGCTTCATTTGTCCCTACATATCAAAGAATCTGGAAAGATGACAACATGAGAAACTGTGCCTTCCCAACAGTCTGTCAGGATAAAAACCAGACTTGGGCTAGCTATGGGCACGTCACTGCACTGCTAAGACTTCACCTCTGTGGTCCAGTGAGATGGCCCCACAGGAGAGGCAGACACATACACACAAATGAATTAAAATTTTATAAATAAAAAGACTCACCCCTGAAGTCCAAAAACAAACAAACAAACAAAAAAACACATTCCCAATGTCCTATGCTGGATTTGTTTAACAGTAATAAACAGCTTAGAATGAGATACGTTCAGTTGCACTGGGACCTAAGACTCAGAGGCCCGTTCATGAAAAATATTCTGATTGTGCTTTCTTAGGCTGTGACAATCACATGCGGCTAAGATGGTTTTGTCACTATAGAAATCAAGAGCACAGTACTGGTGCCCTGCATCTTCACTCACGGAGGAAAGGCATGTGGTCACTATCATCTTCCCATGACAAATGACCGTTCACCGAAAACTGCAACAGGCCCACGCTGTGCCCACACATTCCTGCACTTCTGAGTCCTGGACAGGCAGTTTTGCAGTTTAGTCTATCACCAGAATCTAACATGCCCTCAAGTGGCAACAAAATGAAATTACAACCTACCTTCAAGAACTACACTCAAGACAAAAAATACCTGTCCCAAAGATGTGTAAGGTGGGAAAGGAGATAAACAGCAGCCCAGAACAGCAGAGGATTCTGTAACGTTGGACAGTTATCTAACAAGCGGGTCCAACAGTCAATTCAGTTACTTTTGAGAGATACAAGTTAATTTCCTCATCTCATTCACTCACTAGTCAATCTGCTGACAAAGTGATTAACCAGGTCCAGGGTGTACACTTCCAGATGTGGGAATCTTGGAGAAAAGTCCAAAAACATAAAGCACAGAAAAGCATAGGTTAGAGGGCCAACAAGACGGCTCAGTGGGGGAAAAGCACTGCCATGTAAACCTGAGGTCAATCCCAGGAACCCACCTAAGCCACAAAACTGTCCTCTGACCTCCATACACTCACTGTGTGTATGGATGCACAGGCGTGCACACGTGTGCATGCATGCACGCCCCCCCCCCACACACACACACACACTTTTTAAGAAACTATTAGGAAAGAACAATGGAGTTGTATTTATTTATTGAGAAGAAGTAAATACAACTTTAAATGCTTTCATGAGTCACAATGGGGTCCACATAAATCATCATTCCTTCCTATTAAGCACACAGGCCTGCCTGCCTTCTGTTGGAGTAAGAGATGTAAGAAGCAGACTGTCCAGGTGGTGGCGCATGCCTTTAATCCCATCAGAAGCAGGAGGATCTCTGTGAGTTCGAGACCAGCCTGGTCTACAGAGCAAGTGCCAGGGCCGCCAGGGCTACAGAGAAACTCTGTCTCAAAGAACCAAAAGAAAGAAAGAAACAGACTGAAGCAAGAAATGATTATGGTAAGTGTTTAAGGACCACTGTGACTAACCTAGAGAATAGCCTGTTTTCTCTAACAATACCTAGTCTTGATAACACGACAATGGCAAGTATCTAAAGCATCATCCCAAAATGAAATCACAGAGAGCTTTAGTGTCATTCTCTAGTAAATGTTGTCACAGTTCTCACCCATTCAGAGATCTTTAAAAATACAGTCAAGGTAAAAACTAAAAAGCTTTGGCCATCCATATCCAGGTTGGGGCTGGGGTCAGAGAATCTGCCTGCCGTCAAGCAGGTTGGGTTCTGGACACAAATGGGAACAACAAACAGGGAGCCTAGGGCTAAGAGAAAAGGGGACAGCTGTACGTCAAGAGGGCAAGGGAGACAAAGCTCAGCGGCTAAGCAGGAAAGCAGCAAGGTCAGAGAAGCTGAGCAGCAGCAGAACAGAAGGTCCCCTGCACTGAGTCCCTTCCAGGAGAGGACCGCTGAGCCTGGCTGTCTTCTTCTCATGTCCTGGCATCAGGCGGAGGGTTACACGGTCTGCAAACGGAAGCAGACAACTGCACACTTGCTCACTCAGGGGGTCCCCAGTACAGGGCAACATCTGTCGATCTACCCCTCCTCGCCTAGCACCCTCAACAGAGCTCAAGTCTTGGGAACAACAAAACAAACTGTCAAGAAAGATCCAAACACACTAAGTTTCTGAGGGCAGGAGAACAAACACGTCACTTCATCAAAGATTGAGCAGCACCAAATCAGTCAGCGTGAATACTGACTTCCCAGTGGCCATGCCCTCAGCAAGGCAAACTTGTGATGCTATGGAGAAGAGGAAACCACACAGAACCACTGGGAATTGAACAGCTGTTTGTACATTACTCCAATTAAGCCAGGAAAACCACATGACAGCCACATCATTCCTACAAGGAACACATTTTAATATTGATCAATATCAAATGCAGCCTATCTACTCACCCTTTTGGGGCTGGGGGAGGCAGTTCTTGAGAAAAGGCCACACTATATAGACCAGGCTGGACTAAAAGTCACAATCCTTTTGCCTCGGCATCAAAAGTGCTGGGATTACAGGCATGTACCACCCCACCTTGCTTACCTGGCCTGTTTCAAATGTGACATTTAGGACATTATGTACACCAAAAGCTCTTAGAAAGTATAAAAATTTAAGTTCAGTATCAAATAAGCCCAGAAATCTAAAAAGCCCCTCAAAGGTCAAGGCTCAAAAGGATCAGTATGATTTAATAATAATTTTCAAAGTACTCTCTTTTGAAGCCCACGAGTAATAAGAACAAGTTAGTCAGCACACACTCACTCATTCACTATACTTAGTACAGATTAGTGCAACTGGCATTTAGCTGTTCCTCCTAGGAAACTGATAAGCGTCAGACCACACAGAAGTAACATCTTGGCCATGTTTTTATCAGCCAGGCATGCTGGCTCACACCTGTGACACCAGCACACAGCAGACTGAAGCAGAAGGATGACCACGAGTTTGAAGCCAGCCTGGGTTGGGCTACAGAGTTAAAAGTCTGTCCAGCCCACACTCCAGAAAGCCCTTCATCTCACACGTAAACAAGAAACAGCAAAGCCGTGTTAACTAGTGCCAGGGTTTACAAAACGTCCTTATAACCCACTACACAAATATCAGCATGTGACCTCCTTTGTACTGGGGCACCTGGAGGCACAGATCCCGAGGACTCTACCACAGATTTAAAGCACTAAAGACAGCCAGGCCCAGGAAACGTCTCTCTACGTTAACACTAACATTTCACCATGGAAAGAACAGTCATTTTTGAACTGCACCTAAAACACTGGCTGGACACCAATAATAAATTCTACAACCTACTTCACAGAAATACTAAAATAAAGTCAAGTTGTTTCTATGTGTTTCTTATGAATTCTAAGCATCTGGTCTCTAATTCAGCTTAGCTGTTTGTATTAAGTTTTACCATTTTTCTCTTCTGGAAAATACTGGTTATTTCTAGTCATCTTCTTAATATATAAAGTCATCTTAGACATGCAAAATTGAACAAATCCATACACTGAAATCATGCTGCATATAACACCGTCAGGCAGCATGAGCAGAAAGGAGCTATCTTCTTACAAGAACTTCCTGAAACATGGAGACTCGGATCCGTGCAGCAACATACCAGCGTGAGCTCCGGGTCCTGCAGCCAGAGGGGCAGCTCGGCCAGCTGGCTCATGGCCTGGAACAGCGTGGCCCTCAGTGCGCAGTAATTATCACCACGTACTCGCCTTATAGATGTGAACTTCTGAGAAACTTCCTCATAGCCCTTGGGAGAAAACATCAGAGAGTTCAGATGGTAGTTACTGGCTTGAGAGAGCAAGACAAGTTCCATCCCTACAGAAAAAAATGACCCTAAATCATTGGGAAGTGGGAAACAAGAACAGCTCAGTCTTTCTCGACTATAATTCCATTTATTTTAAAATAATGATGCTGTATGAAATAACAGCATCTATAACAACGGTTCTCAATCTTCCTAATGCTGCAACCCTTTAGTCCAGTTCCTCATGTTGTGGTGACCCACACAACCATAAAATTATTTTGTTGCTACTTCCTAACTGTAAATTTTGCTACTTTTATGAATTATAATGTAAATATCTGATATGCGACCCCCAAAGGGGTTGCGACCCACAGATTGAGAACCACTGATCTCTAACAATTGCAACAGATCTGACATACAAAATAATTATCCAGCACTAGCCACCCTCAAAGCCCTTTCCTAATGAACTGAGGGAGCACTCGCCACCACTCACTGGTGACATTCAGAAAGGTTTAATCTGTGGTTAATTAATCTCAAATGCTTTAATAAAGAGAACAGGAAAAGGAGGGGAGACATGCAGTATCTCTATCTCCAGATTTAAAAATATACAAAATCTCGAATTTCCTGTGTCTGTGTGTGTGTGTGTGTGTACATACAGGCATATGTCACTTAGCGATGATAATACATTCTGAGACTAAGTCACTAGGCAATGTCATCACTGTGGACACATCAGAGTGCACTTACACAAACCTGCCTGGTGTGTCCTACTATACACTTGGGCTAGATAAGCTCTTACTGAGTATTAGCTGGGGATTGTGCTAACAAGCCACCGTGAAAAAGAGATTCAATCAAGTGTGAGACAACAACACAGTCAAGAGATACAGTGACCACAAGATGTATAAAGTGGCTGCTGGCATAATATGGCACATTGTTCTCCACAGAAGAGTGACGGGGTCAGCTAACAAGGGCTGTGACAGCGTCACTGCAGTAATGACACAACCCGACACACCCCAGCTCCATCATCGGGTGATCACAAAGTCTCAGGCCTTAGACTCTGGCAGGTCCACAGCTAGACATGGAGTCTATCATTTCAGAGAGGAATCCAACTCCTTAAAAAGTTAATTTAGGCTGGGCGTTGGTGGCGCACGCCTTTAATCCCAGCACTCGGGAGGCAGAGCCAGGCGGATCTCTGTGAGTTCGAGGCCAGCCTGGGCTACCAAGTGAGCTCCAGGAAAGGCACAAAGCTACACAGAGAAACCCTGTCTCGAAAAAACAAAAAAACAAAAAAACAAAAAAACAAAAAACAAAAAACAAAAAACAAAAAAAAAAAAAAGTTAATTTAGATTTATAAACATTTCCAAGAGAATATCCGAAACTAAACACAGGTAATTAGGCAAGGAAAGACTAACATAAAATCAAGAAAGAAGTTAACAGGCAGTGACGACAGGCAGCTTCCACCACGGCTCTCAGAACTGCGCCTCTAAATGGTGCTTTGATCTCATTACTGACTGGTCCCATCTTTCCCTGAAACCAATCCCAGAGAGGAATGATTTTTCCCATAAGTTCTAAAACATGGCAGACATTGGTAACCTGATTATCTTTAGCATTGGACTTTAATGTGCCAATTGATAAAACAGAGCTTTGGAAGAGGCTGAGGCAACAGAATAAAATTACTAAGTCAGTGAAGCATTTCTGGGGCAGGTGAGAACAATAAGACACATGGCTCCACTCAGCTTTCTGGGTGGGAAGCTGGAAACCCTGGGTAGCTGATAGCATGGTCAGCAGAAGGCCTCTGAAGGGTAAGTCTTTCACTCTTAGCAGACACTGAGAGCCAGGGTATTTTGTGACCGAGTTCACATATAAGGGCCTAGGATACAAATTTACAAGAATTAGGGCTGAGGCTGTCATTTTCTCTCAGATTTCCAAGGGGCAAAAGGCATTTGGGGACCTAAGGTGGACCCTATAAGATGAGTAATATTTTCTTAAAGAAAAAAAACAAAAAACAAACAAACAAAAAAAAGCTCTGAGGGAAACTAATTAAATTTTGAAAAATGTAAAACCCTAAACAAAAAAACTATAGGCTATTTTTCTACCAAATATGATTCTATCAAATATGGGATGGAGAACTAGCTCAGTGGTTAAGAGCACTGGCTGCTCTTCCAGAGGACCGGGGTTCAGTTCTAAGCACCCACATGGCAGCCCACAATCATCAATAACTCCAGTCCCAGGAGAGCCAATGTACTCTCTGGCCTCTGAAGACACTGTACACATGTGTAGACATACATGGCATCAAAACAGACCATATACATAAAAAATAAATAATAAAAACAAAAATATTGGTCAGTATTTCTAGAACACAAGAAATATATTCAAATTCAAAATGTAAATAATCCAAGAAAAAAAGTACTTAGAACCTTAAGTGCTAGGTGGAAGTCTGACCCTGCCAGTTCTGTAGCTCAAGAGTGTCCAACAGTAGCACTCTCACATCTTTACCCTCTGATTAGGAATACTGGATGGGAATCATTCTGTAAGGAGGGGCCACGGCGTGCTGCAGCTCCACTACCATCCCAGTCTTGGAGACTATTTAGTGTTGCCAGTATATGCAACGGAACTAAGTGAAGGGAGCTCCTGGCACACCTTAGATAAGGGAAGTGGTTCAAGATCTCTCTGCATAGAGTACTGCAACATGAATCTTCAAAGGTCTTATTAATAAAAACAAACCCGGAGCCAGGTGTTGCGGTGAAGGCTAAATGATCAGAGAAACAGAACAAGCCACAGCCACCTCACCTTGCCAATTCCTCAGCTGATCCTGTTTCCTCAGACTGGAAGCCTCTCAGTCCTCATCCAAATGTATCTCAGATGAACTGCTGCTCAAAAGCCTGAAAGCTTAACCAGTTTTTAGTTCCTGGTCCTCATGCCTTATATACCTTTCTTCTTTCTGCCATCACTTCCTGGGATTAAACGTATGTGTCACCATGCCTGGCTGTTTCCAGTGTGGCCTTGAACTCACAGAGATCCAGACAGATCTCTGCCTCTAGAATGCTAGGATTAAAGGTGTGTGTGCCACCATTTTCTAGCCTCTATGTCTGTCTAGTGGCTGTTCTGTTCTCTGACCCCAGATAAGTTTATTATGGTGCACAATATATTGGGGGACACAATATCACCACAGAGTACAGGAGAATTTATACCCTAGGATTTAGACAGCATGTGTCCAAACACAGGAGGTGTAGAATCACCCTGACTATCCTTGAGGCTTTTACAACACCAGGTTAAGGAGGGCATTCCCAAATTTCAGAAAAGAGAGCCATCAATTGCTGACTCAATTCTCAACAACACAGCTATGTGTTCTTCAAAGAAGTTAAGTTACTGAAGAACTGATGTTGCTTCTATATTAATACTGTGACTTCAAACAAGTCCTTATCTTTGCAGTCTGTTTCCTCATCTCTAAAATTAGACCTCCAATGTTTACGGCATTGTCTTATTATAGCAGTTGTCTTAACCAATGTCTAAAAACATGATATGATATGTAACTTATGACAGACGGTTTGAAGACTCAAATGGGTGCACGCTGGCTGTACCTTTTTCATACATGTGGCTTTCTGAGTATTTCCCCTCCATTCTTTTTTGCAGTAGTCCATAATATCCATTTCAGGAGCCACACTTAGCCTGGGTTCTGCTGAAGAATCAAAATGGCAACAATAAACAAAACAAGTCATGAACCAAAAAGTAATGGAAATAAAGGTACTGCTTTACCTGGGGTAGAGGGGAATCCACTCTTTACTCCTTACTTTCTCTATTTTAAAATTTCCTGAATCCTACTACTGCCCTTGCCTCTAGTTCAGGCCACCACTATGCCACCTCCAGAGTGGTCTCTCAATGGGTCTCCCTTGTCACCACTTTCCAGATCATTCTCCACACAGCAGTTAGTCAGGTTGCTCATTTAAATCCTGAGTCAGGTGGCAGCCCTTCTCCCTATGCTCAGACAGCTGCAGGAGCCTCCTAGATCACACTCATCTGACCCACAGTTATCAATGAACACTTTTATAATCAGAAGCAAGCAGATAAACCATGAGAAAAAACTTCCACCATCTGTGATTTTTCACATCTATTAGGCAGAGATAATACCGAACAAAAATTATATTTGTATTTACCTAAAAGACTACAGTTTGTTAGTAAGTCAAAAAGTAACAGAGCTCTCGATATTGGCTAATCCACAGACTTCCTTTGATGTCCCCCAAAATCAGTATACCTCAGGATCAAACAAATGTTACCAGGTTTTTTTTTTTAATGCCTTTAGATGCTCTTCTCCCCACAACATCCTTCTCGTGTGTGTGTGTGTGTGTGTGTGTGTGTGTGTGTGTGTGTGTGTGTGTGTGTACTGATGAATAAACCTAGGGCCTTAAGTAAGATTTCCTTGATTTAATGGATGAGGTTTGATTTCTTGATATATACCTATGACTATGTGCATGTATGTATATGACAGTTGGTTATTTCAAAAGGGAAACAAGCACATTCTTGGGTTCATCTTGGCTTCTTTCTTAGACTATAAAGGATATAGATATTAACAACTGGTTTAGGAGATGAACCTAGAAATACTTCAGAACACAGAGAGCCCACATATCTTGTACGTGAAATAACTGTTTCATTCAACTCAACACACATTCCCTGAAGCTCTGATGTGTCAGGCACTGTGCCATTACTGGCAACGTAAAGATAACAAAGACACAGCTTCTGCCCTGAATGGACTTCTCCAGGAGGAGCAGAGACCACAAGCACTTACAAGCCAGTGGACAGCGGAAGCCAGAATGACAGAGGAGCAGCAATTTGTTTTCTAAGTATATTATAAAAACTGCCTATTCAAAAAACAAAAACAAAAAACCCTGATTGTTCATCATTTCATAAAGAAAAATCAACCTTTTACAAAAGGGGGAAATAATCCATGCACAGACAACACAGATCTATTTCTGCATGGATACATCAGGGCTCACCTAGAAGGGAAAGAGTCACAGTATCACTGTTGCACAACCCACCCTTAAATAAAGATCTTTCCTCTTTGAAATTCAGAAATAATTTTAAGGGGCTGGTCAGAATAAGGAAGTACTCCCATTTCTGCCTTTCTACTCTCCTCCCCCACAAACAGGAAGAACTGCTAACAGGCAGTCGGGACCCTTTCTGGGCTCTAAGTTCTTCCCAAACAGGGGTGTGAGCCTGTGGAGAAAGCACTGTACTAGCAGAGGAAGGGCTTCCAGACAGGAAGGCTCCCTTCCCGTCTTCCTCTCTGCTGTCCTCACTCCTGACCCCTGGGCAGGATAAGGGAATTCTACCACCTCAGATTACAGGGTAGAGTTGTCCCAGCGGTCGTATAAAGGCAAGAGGTCAAGCCAGAAGGCTAGTCCTGTCCTGAATCAGAGGTCTATATGAGGTGGGAGGCTTGGGGAAATGAAGAACTTGCACAGCTACAGCATAATGTTACCTGAATTCCACTGGACTACTGTCTCTGGAAGGACACCAGCCATCCCCACAAACTGACTAGACTAGGAGATAGAGGCACAGGATGACCTCATCAGCTCACTGAATTACAATACCCTCCTTCTAACTGTAAATTACACAGGCTCCCACTGCTGCTTCCAGGAAGAAGACCAGTTTTATTACCAAAACCCCAAAAAAAAAAAAAAATTAAATAAGGGAAGTAAAAAACCCAAAGTGGTAAGGTTTGGACCTTATTCATCACACCCCAAAGGGTAAGAAACAAAACCGGGGCTCCTCCAGGAAGCTGGGACTCTGAGCAGATAGACTAGGACTGGAATCTCAAAATCCTTCTGCAATAGGTCTGGTAGAAAACAGCCTGGGTTTTAGGAGCATACAGCTTCTATCACAACTATTCAGCTCGCGTGAAAGCTACCAAAGACCAACGTAAACTTACAAGGTCCAATAGATCTTTATTTACAAGGCCGGATAGGAGGTCAAGGCCTGGGAAGCCTTTATGGAGCTAAGTTAGACGGAAAGTCTTTTCACCAACCAAGAGAACCAGAGTCTCTCAGTCTTGCTCTGGGCTCTGTGGTGGAGGAGGCGATGCTGCTACAGGACACTTAGAAAGAGCAGGAACGCAGCAGGGCTGAGATATCGGGAGCACTGTCAGACTGAAGCTGCACGACTGAAGCTGCACGTCACAAGACTCACTAAAAAGCTTGGACGCCTGTGTGGGGGCAGAGCTGGACAGAAGAGACTCACAACAAAGCCTAGAAAGTGGAAGAGAAGAGCAGGCGGTTCTACAGCATCAGCAAACAATGGGTGAACACAGAAGAGCATGATGCTCGAACAGCATTCTGTGTCCTGAGTGATCTGGAACAACAGAGCCATGGAGAATGAGCATCCTATGAAGTTCTAGGGAGGACCACTACAAAACATCTCTGCTACATGTTGGAATGAGTTGACCAGCTCTGGAGGAAGACTCAGAAAACATCAAAACTTTATGTATCCTAATTACAATGCTTTTGTTAGCCATAAGTGAAATAGAAGCCAGTTCTCAAAAAAAGTAGAACATGTGAATTACACAAGCAGTGAGAAAGATAGTAACATTCAAACACACTCTATCAAGATCTCCACTCAGCCTCTGCATAGGCCTATCTGCAATGGAAGGACACATTTCACTTGTACCCCTGCTGGGAAGATCACCACAGGCCAGGGAGCCAGGAGGAGCACCAAGTCCACACCAGGAGCACTGGTGGGAGTGAGAGCAGGCCAAGGGAGCAGCACAGAGTACGTACAGTCACAAGATGACGGGTGCTCTCAAGCACATGGCCATTTTGCTGCAGTCAACCACAGCCACATGGCTTTCTTCAGACAAGGATATGTGGATAGCTAACTTCTCAAAACATCTTGCAATTGAAAATGAAAACTGTGTTCACATCCAAACTGTTCTAAGAATGTAAAGAAATAAACTGAGAGAAGGCAGAGTCAACAGAGGCAAGGAAAAGTCTGCCCTAAATCTACTTCAGCAAAGTGAGTAATTCATAGAGAAAAGACTGTATGCATTAGAGGACTTCCTAGGAAATACATGCCACATTACATGAAAGCGGATATACTAATCCAACTGGATTTTCTATAAACAAAAAAGGTCTACAAACAAAACAATTCCAAACATACCTGATATCCCTCTTTCATGTATTAGCAATTCTTTCTCCTTTTCTATTTCATCTGCAGCACGGTACATGTCCTCCTCGCTGAAATCACACCAAAGTAGATATTTTCAAACTCTTGTTCACTGACATTTCCCAATGTGTGATAATATATAGCTGCTTATGAAATGCTTATGACACAGAAATTTAACTATTTTCATATACAGGATGCCACAGTAATAAAATATGGGTCCTAGGATGCTCATGTGTCTATCTCAACACTTTTCCACTTCAGAACTGCTTCCTTTAAATGAGACCATTCATAGATCACATGACTCCAATGCCATTTAAATAAAATCGACTAGCATGCATCTTAATCAGTGACACTCCTGAAATGACTCCACCAAGTTCCAAGAACAGAAACAGTGCTAATAAAAGCATTTACACAGGAATGTCAACTTTTGTAATGTTACAAGCAATTCTGACAGCAGCTACTCTAAAAACATGAAAATAGAGAATCAATTATTCCAAGCTCCCTTAGCTAAAATTCCTCCAGGCTTCACCTGTTCCCTAAACAGCAACCACCCAACCCCCCAGATGCTGCTGTGCTCCCACAAGCTTCAATGGCTACCACTAATGACAATTTCTTTAAGAATACAATCACTACCAGTGAACTACTAAGTATTAGGAAGGGGGGGGGGAATTCAGGACAAAGATAATGAATAGGGCTCCCACTCTGAAAATGCCTCCCTTTCCTTAAAGAGGCTTGGCTAGAGCTGCCCAGTATGTTCCAGCTTCAGTAATAATCCCAGCACCTCGAAAATACTATTAACCCCCCAAATAACAATAAAGGGAACAGAACACAACTACCTTTGCTGAAAGCAAAAGACGTGTTGGGAAAGAACAGTAGGAAGCAGAGGGGCGAATGGTGCAGGCAGGGAAGCCCAAGCTGCTGGAGGGGCAGCTAGGCAAGGCAAGCTAGTAAGCCAGGAGGAAGTCCCAGGCTCGGGAACTAGAAGAAGCAAGTCCATCTGAAGAAATAGCAACGCACTGAGCTTAAAAATCAGGAGACTCCACCTAAGGAGTGTGCAGACCTCCACCTCTCGGTATCTCCCATGACAGTGCCCCATGCCCACAGCAAACTGGGGAGAGAGGAGCTTCAAACACAATGGAGACCAGGAAGGAAGAGGTGCCAGGCTCAGACAGCAGGAACCAAGTGAACGAGGGCAGTGCTTCTGCTTCTAATCTCTACCCGTGGACATGGCCTGGCAGACAGAGCTGGGAGACAAACAGCGGATCAGGAGAGACAGATGAAGAAGGGTGCTAGAGATAGACTGCAGTGAGAATCTAACAAGCACCTTATGAAATCATCCAGTGTTTCCCAACTGTGAGAGAACCAATGTCTCAATGTGCACCATGCAGATGTGGTGGTACATGCTTATAATCCCAGTACTCAAGAAGCTATGGCAGGAGATCTTGATGTCAAGGTGCGCCTGGAGTATGGAAAGACCTTGTAATTCATATAAACGAATACTGATCTATATGAATTATATATGTGTGAAATATATACAAAGTACATATCTGCCACTTCCCTAAAGCATGGTTTTGATTATTCCCCTAGGTACTACCCAGAATTCAGTCCAAAAACAGCCACAACTGCTCTGTACTTTCACATCTGTGAGTTCCTACAGGTGTTCTCTCATCCCAACAGGTTCAGAATCCTGATCTGTCTCTTTCCTATGACATCCTGACACATTCTGTATGGGCCCACCCTCACTGAGAGCAACAGATGCTATGGGCACCCAAGTCAGACTGGCAGAGTTTAGCTACCTTTTACCCCAGCTCTATTACCTCTAAGTAGAGCAGTGACTAGAGTATTTACTTCATAGGACTGTGGTTAAGAAAGACATACTTAAAATAATGAGTATTCAAAAAACTTAGCTACTATTAATTTTCATATACCCACTGATACGGAGAGTCCTAATAAACAATTTGCCCAGTGATGGTTTCTCAGGCTTGTTTCCCTAGTGTGTTGTATGTATATGTGTTAGCAGTGTGATGGTAAGAGAGCAAGGATCATATGCTCCAGTGACATTTCAAGCAAAAGACATGAGATCACCCACAGAGCTTGTGCCAAAGTTAAAAGCAAACAGATGCGTGGGAACAACAGATCAAAGGCCAAAAATAAAATATGACCACATGCTTTCATTCTTCTCTCAAATTTAATAACATCTTTCTGTCAAACCCACTATTATACCTACTAGAGAAATTCTGATTCTCTAAAACAGTCATTGAAACAAATCACTTTCTTAATATATTTAAATTCTCAGAAGCTGTCTTTGGACAACACTTCCCCAATCTTGCCCTCAGCTTTCTCAGCTTCAATGAGAAGGCTGGTAAGATCTGTATGGTCTGCGGTTCCTCTTCCAGCTAAGTTCTAATCGCCTATCATATATTTGCATTTCAGGCAAATTCTGTGGCTAGCCTGCATGAACACTTGGCTCCCCTCTGGTCCTCTGTTCTTAACTTACAAAATAACCAAAACCATAATCACAACCCCAGTGCCCAGAGGAGGTAATACAAATACAAATTCCAAGCTGGGCAGTGGTGGCACACGCCTTTAATCCCAGCACTCAAGAGGCAGAGGCAGGCGGATCTCTGTGAGTTTGAGGCCAGCCTGGGCTACAGAGCGAGTTACAGGACAGGCTCCAAAAGCTACACACAGAAACCCTGTCTCAAAACAAAACAGAACAAAACAAAACAAAACAAAACACTCCTATGAGGGCCAACAGGAGAAGAACTAAAGGAAACAGAGCAGAGCAAACAGGAGCGCTGAGTGCAAAGGGAAAGCAGACAGCCTGGAATCGGGGGGGCAGAAAAAGGCAGAGGTTCAGGACACAGTCCTCACAAGAGGAGCAAGGCAGAAGCTGCTGACCAGCCCACAGCATCTACAAACTACTTTCACCCAGTTCACCCAGATCCTTGCACCAGCATCTGCTAACTTCCTTGGCCACCAAAATCGAGCTGTAATGTGAGCCTTTAGAAATGATCCCAAAGCTGTGTTTCCTTGGAAACCAGGTAAGTGTCAATTTTAAGGAATGAAGATCGACACAGTCAGAAAGGAAAGCATGTGACAACCAGGAGGAACTGTCCACCCACCTAAGGGTGATCAGGAAGAAACAGCACTTGCCTAGCGTACCCCAGTCTCTGGAGCTCACTCCCTGCAACAGTAAATAATAAAATAAAACGACTCCATTTTATTATCTGTCTTGGGGCTAGAGCTCAGGGGCTTTTTATCCCCAGAACTAGAACAAAACCAGACAATAGTCTTGATGTTTTAAGAGTCAAAATATGACACGGAAAACAACTACAAAAGGCAACTGTATTTAAAGCTGAGAATGTGAAGCAGGTAGAGGTCTGGTTTTGTTTTGTTTTGTTTTTCTTTTATGGGAAGGGAAGACAATGAAACAATGCAAGGAAAAGGGGTATCATTAAGATAAAGTCACCAATGCTGACAGCTCTAAAAGGATGGCAACTTTTACTGGTAAAGATGTGTCCACTCTGGCCAAGAACAGAGGCCACAAACCCCACAGGTTCAGACCATCACCACAGCCAAAGCTTCTCTCCTATAAACCATGACAGCTATAAAATAGTAAAGAGAAACATGACTCAATGTCTAGACATGCCAGTTAATGTTTAAACTGGACAGTTACATTTAAAACCAAAATGATAATTCCTAACCAGAAATTCCCTAGTTTAGCACCATGGCATTATTTGAAAGGATCCATTAAATCAAGTTCCATTAAATACTATTTACCCATTTTCTCATGAGCTAAACTATTTTATTCTGAAAGCAACATGTCAAATTGAGTAAGCTCCAGTGCATACTAAATTATAACTAGTACCTATTACCCTGCTTAGAGATTTCCATGTCAACAAATTTTAAAGGTGTGTGTGTATGTGTGTGTGTGTGTGTGTGTGTGTGTGTGTGTGTGTGTATGATGGGAGGGGGTTGAGACAGGGTCTCAGGCAGATGAACCGGCTTTGAACTCCTGAGCCCCCTATACCTCCACCTTCAGAGTACTGACTGGCATTACAGGAATGGACCATTAAATGCAGACAAGACTTGCTTGTAAATGCTCACTAGTACAGACAATATTATATTATTTCCAAGAAAATAGCAAATTAAAGGCAGAGCTCAGTGAAGCAGATTTCTGTGAAACCATAGTTTCAATTTCTAATTCAAGACATGAAATGAAAAATCAATTCTAATTTATATACACAACTTACAAGACAATATTTTTTGTTTTAAAAAGATGTACTATAAAATAAAATAAATGTTTTCCTTTATCAGAAAAAAAAATGTATTTATTATGATTTTGCTATTTTATGTGTATGAATGTTTCCCTGAATGCGTGTCTGTACGCCATGTGTGTGCCTGGTGCCTGAGGCCAAAAGAGGGTACTGGATGCCCTGACACTGGAGTTTCAGATAGTTGTGAGCCACACTCTGTGGATGGTGGGAACCTAAACCAAGTCCTTTACAAAAGCAGCAAGTACTCTTAACCACTAGCCATTTTTCCAGCCTCCAAAATAGTATCTTCATCAATATGTGAGTGTTCCACCGAGGCCCCTTAGTTATCTGAGAAAAGAGCAGAGTATGTCATTCTGTTTAGGTCTGAACTGGAGCCCTGCAGTGCACACTTGACTAATGGCTCAGGCAGTATTGGTGAGACACAGTCAGCCAGTGTGACACCACCATGCCTTCCCACACAGACACAGGAAAAGTAGAGACCACTCAGCCTAGCTTTTTCCCCTGCTCAGTGACTGCAGAAAGGGGTAAACAAGCAGCCAATGCAGGAAAGTCCCAGCACCTGGGCCAAAAGTCCACCCGCTCTGCAAGTGGACTTCCCACGTCCAGCTCAGGCTGCTCCATGTGACTTCCAGAAGTGCGTAAGGACAACACAGCCGCCTTCAGCAATGAGGTTGGGAGACGTCCTAGATGATTCCTGACGTAGTTCTTCCTCGGGGGAGGGAAGGAGAGGGTCTACTACTGCCCCACCACTCCACCTATTCTCAGCCTGCTCCCTGTGAACTAGACTGGGCAAGGGCAGGAAACACATACCATAACAGTAGGCGTGGCAATCCCTGAAAACGGCTTAATACTTACAGGGCAGGGAATGCTCCCAGACCTTTGAAGAATCCATACCTTAGCATGGAAACACAAGTTTGCCCTCAATTTCATAGCGCTTCACAGACTACTTGGTACACCTCCACGCATAGCCCGCCCACCGTGAATCCCAGATTCAACACCAGTTCCATCCTCAAGTAGAATGAGAGGGTGCATGGGGTGGTCTGTGAATTTCCCTAGCCACTTCTGGTTTGGCCACATCCCTGAAAAAGACAGTGTGGTGTAACTGTCTAAGGGGTAGTCAACAGATGGAGCAGAAATCAAACATGAAGGGATGGGGGATGAGCAGAAGACAGAGCAAAGGAGAACTGTAACGCGAGCAGCCAGGGAGCTTAAGGAAAGTCAGTTCATCTGGTCTTCAAAAGGGAGCCCAAGTTTTCCTGCGAGCCATCCTTGAGGCCTGGGCAGCAAGCGGCGTACACATGTGGGTACACATGTGGTTTATGTGTCCCTCTTCCCCACTCTCTCCCTTGTGAAGTGCTGTGAGCTTACCAGACAGAATCAGAGCAGCCTCTGCCACTACAGCCATCCATCAGACCCTCAGAGTCACATCCCAAACATGGAATTCAGCTGCAGGAGATTGGCTATTATTTGCCGTCATAATTAATTTCCCCTCAAATGTAGTAAAAGATGACTCCATAGAACACCTCAAATCGTGACTAGTCTTACTATGTTCACTATTTTAAGGTGCAAATATTTTCAATGATTCCAAGTGGAAAGAAGGATCTGACCCGTATGATCCAAAACAGATTTTTTTTTTTTTTTTGGTTTTTCAAGACAGGGTTTCTCTGTGTAGCTTTGCGCCTTTCCTGGAACTCACTTGGTAGCCCAGGTTGGTCTCGAACTCACAGGGATCCGCCTGCCTCTGCCTCCCGAGTGCTGGGATTAAAGGCGTGCGCCACCACCGCCCGGCAACCAAAACAGATTTTTAAAGCACATTCTTAACAATATTAATTTAAATTTACACTCAAACTATTAAGCTGCATATATCACATATGCATCTTATACTGTGAACTGTGTAATGTTTCTATGATACATGACCCTAAGCTTCACAAAGAAAAATAGCCCAATTAACTATTCATATAATGCTGATTCAGAAAGATAAAATACGCTAGTGGTGTGATGTTGAAATAGTGACATTTTTAAGTTATACTAGCGTCATTTCCCCACCTGATAAAGAGTCAAAGAAGAATGGGATAATTAAGGCAACACAGGCAGTGAGAGAGAAAGAAATTAAGCTAATAAAGCCACCAACTACAAACAGGGGGGTGGTAAAGTTTGCTGTCTTTATAAATCAGGCCTCTGTCCAGTGTTGCTAAGGAGGTCAGGAAGACCCGGGTTTGGGGCCCGGGCAGCATGCTCAACCAAGCATCAAGAAACTTGGTCTTGAAATCCCCTACCTGTGTCTCCCTTAACAAGCTGTGTCTGCAGAACCTGCAACCTATTTCCTCAGAAAACCTACCAAACGACTATGTGTCCTTCTGGGAATGTGGTTCTGGCCTCAAAAGTTCAGCTATCTTTCAAGCCCTGTGGAACTGCTAGGGTAAGGCTGAGCTGCAGGACTTAACAGGCCGGGCATGCAGGGAAGGGCTCAGGACAGGAGGAAGGTGGGCAGTAGGAGCAGTTAGGAAGCATCTTGGGCCCAGAGAAAGAGCAGAGGCAAGAGACATCCTAGGTTTCTAACATATGCAGTCTCAGTTTGGCAGCCATAGATTAGACCAACTCACACATAGACCTGTCTATGGAATTCAACATAAAGAAAAACCAGGACATTTCAAGCAAAAGCCGGAATACCTAGATTATTCAACTACAGAAGACCCAGTGACTACGCCTGGAGCTCAGAGCATGCTGACCCAAATAAAGAGCTAAAAGCTCTCCAAGTCCCAAAGCTAACTGCCAATGTCACTGACTCTTAAATTGCCAGCCTAGCTCCGGGAGAAAGTTAAGGCCTCCTAACCTAAATCTTTCCTCAGTAACCGTTAGCTCATTACACGAATAATTACCATCGCAAAGGGGTGCTCAATAAATAAAAGAGATCAAAGCCCACCACAGTGCACTAGGCAAATGAGCTATTATATCACATCTTCATTAACCAGGCTTCAAAAGACCCCTTTTCAGGAGATTAAAAGAGCCCTAAAGGTCCATTTAGACACACCTTACGATTTAAATTTCAGGTCAATAAGAAAATTAGTTTGAGGCTGGAGAGATGGCTCAGTGGTTCGGTTCCCAGCACTTACATACATGGTGGCTGTCAACCATGTGTAACTCCAGTCCCTGGGGTTCAACACTCTCCTCTGACCTCCTCATGCACCAGGCACAGACACACATGCAGGCAGAACCCTCCTACATATAAATCAATCAATCAAAAAAAAAACAATTTTTTAAAAGAAGAAGAAAATTAAGTCTGGCTGAGCTTTTTAAATATGTCCAAAGGCATATGTGACCGTGCCACGAACTCTGAAGTGTAGACCCCTCTAGACCAAGCAAAATGCAAACGCTTCTGACTTAGGCCAGTAAGGAACTGCTCTGAAACCGCACTGATTTTGTGTGTGTGTGTGTGTGTGTGTGTGTGTGTGTGTGTGTGTGTGTAAAAGCAATGGGTGGGCGGAAGGGACACCCCGCCAGGCTCTGACAGGGTAAAACTGAGAGGGCTAGCCTGTGGCCAAAGTCTGTCCAACAGGTGCGACACTCTTCAAGTGGTGACTAGTCTTCCCGGGGCAGAGACGTGGCGAGGGCAGCCCTGCGGCCGTGCCAGGGGCGACCTCGCTTCCTCCGAGCCTGGTCGGGGGATGGGGAAAGAGCTCCGGGGAGTGAGCGGGTCACGAAACCGGACTCTCTTCCCCAAACTCCCCGAGCTGTGGCTCACTTTAGGGACGGGCCAGCTGTCAAAGCGGGAGCGGGGCGGCCCGGGTGACCCAGCTGGGGACAGGCTCGGGACTCCGGACGCCTCCTCCTCCTCCTCCTCCTCGGTCCAGCTCGCCTCCTCGGGCTCGCCCGCAGCCCAGGGCGCCCAAGCCCCCCACGGCGGCCCCGCGTCCACGCCCGCCCCGCTCACTCACTGCTCGGCCGGGCACCGCATCGCGGCCCGGGGCTGCGCGCCGGTCGTCACCTTCCCGCCCTCCCGCGCCGCGGCCCCCGCCTCGCGCGCCGGCGTCTCGGCGCAGCTGGCTCCGGGCCACGCCCCGGGCTGAGGCATGGTTCCCCGACTCATGGGCGGCCACGCCGGGCCCTGCGCTGCCGCCGTCCGGGGCCGCGGCTGCCGCTGCCGCCGCCGCCGCCACTGCCGCTGCCCCGCGCCTCGCGAGGTCCGCAGAGCGCTTCCGTGCGCGTCACTCGGCCCCGCCCCGCGACCTTTGACCCGCGCCGAGGGGGCGGGGCGGGAGGCGGGGCGTCCCCGGAGCGGGGTACGCCTGCGCAGAGCGGGAGCCGGAGACCGCGGGCGCCGGACGTCCACTGCGCATGCTCACATCCT
Source organism: Peromyscus leucopus (assembly GCF_004664715.2). Classification (NCBI taxonomy): domain Eukaryota; kingdom Metazoa; phylum Chordata; class Mammalia; order Rodentia; family Cricetidae; genus Peromyscus; species Peromyscus leucopus. The sequence continues at coordinate 6,321,165 of NC_051072.1, read as the reverse complement.
GCCTGCGAGCTCCTCTCTGGACACCCCCCACCCTCCCGGGTACTCAGGCGGGAGGTGTGGGTGTGAGAGGCCGGGCAGGACCCCCGGCGGGGCGGTGTGGAGATGGAAGGCCCTGGTAGTGAAGGGTCCCAGTGAGTTCCGAACTTCACCCTCCGTCCGTCCTTGGAAAACTCTGGCTGGCACCGGTTCCTGAGTGACAGCGCAGCCCACGGAGCCGCCCGCGTGGCCTTAGGAACGGCTGCGGGGTCACAGTTGAGCAAGCGCAGCACTGTGTGTAACCTTGAATGTATTGCTTCCTCTGGTAGTTTTTATTTAAGAATAAGAGCAAAGGTATTAACAGACTCTTCCAAGAGCTGACATGAACTGTTTCCTCGCTGAGGCAGTGGAGGTGAGGAGGTGAGTGAGGAGGCTTAGCTTTCAGCCTTGAGCATGCAGAACCGAAGTCTGGAGGGATGGCCCGACAGAGACCAAGAGGTTCAGGGGCAGAACAGGCAGGTAGCGGTGGATCCTATGGAAGGATGCGGGAAGTCAGATCATAAAAGGCCAGGTTAGAGTGAGGAGCTTGAGTTTGGTCTTCGTTGAGTGCTTTTGATGAGATCTTTTGAAAGATTGCTTTTGCCTGCAGTTAAATATTAAACGATAGGGCTAAACTAATAATGTCCCGGGGACGGGGAACACACTAGTGTTAAACATCCTACATGGCTGATTAAAACTTCCTGAATTATGGAGTGCTAGAAAGTTACAGATTAGGAGCAGTTGGTGGCTATTGTTAGGTAAACCTTTATGGAATGTGTGGACTCTTAACTTTTACCAACCCAAGAGCAGAGAATGTCACCAGCTAGTACCAGAGACCTATAACAAACATTTATACCATCTACTTGATTTTTCCTCCGAAGTATTTTGTTTGGGGGTTTTTTGTTTTTGTTTTGCTTTGCTTTGCTTTTTGGAGACAGGGTTTCTCTGTGTAGCTTTGGAGCCTGTTCTGGAACTCTCTCTCTCTCTGTAGACCAGGCTGACCTCAAACTCACAGAGATCTGCCTGCCTCTGCCTCCCAAGTGCTGCTGAGATTAAAGGCGTGCGCCACCATTGCCCGGCCCTCCAGAGTATTTTTAAACTACCTTTTACTTACTATTTTACTCATTCTGTTACTATAAAAAAAACTATGAAACGGTTACCATGCTGGAACATATTTGGGATAACCCAAGTCTGTATTCCTGGACCATGGTGCCTCATGTTCGTTTGGCTCCAGAATAAACGATCTCTTACTCTCTTTCAGGTGAAAACTGTTCTTTGTATAGACAACTGGGAGAGAAACTTAGGGAGGTGGGGACATCAGAGGGTAGACTATAGAAAGAATGTCTTTTGAGACAACTCTGAGGCATTCTTTTTGTCTTTTTCTTTTTTTTTTTTCTTTTCCTTTGAAGGGTAAGAAACACATGTGCTAGAAATTCAAAGCATAAAAGAACGAGCACACTGGTTGTGGCGTTGAAGGATGTGGGGTTGTAGTAGGCTAAGTCACCACCCCAGTTCGTGTCCATCTGGCACTTCACACGGTGTCTACCAGGAAAGAGTCTTTGCAGATGAATTAGGTAAGGTGGCATCATGCTGGATTAGGAGGTTCCCTGACGCTAATGCTTGGTGTTCTGAGAAGAGAGGCTACACCGACCTATAAACAGCAGAAGGAAGAAGGCTGTGTGAGGAAGAAGGCAAAGATCAGAGGGATGCAGCTGGAAGCTAAGGAATGCCGCAAGTTCCCAGAGCTAAGAAAAAGCAGCCAAGGTTATCCAGAGACCCTTCAGAAAAAGCTCGCCCTGCCAGCCATCTCATTTTACACTTCTAGCTTCCGAAACTTTAAAGGTGGGCTTCTGTTTTGTGCCATCTGGTTTGTTGTGCTTTGTTATTACCAGCCCCAGGAAATTGCAAGGCTCAAGATGGAAATAGTTTAAATTTTACCATGCCAAATACGCCTGTAAGGAGCTTAACAGCTGTGGTGGTTTGAAAGAAAATGGCCCCCAAACAGAGTGGCACTATTAGGAGGTGTGGCCTTGTTGGAGGAAGTGTGTCACTGTAGAGGCGGGCTTTGAGGTCTCATATATGCTCAAGCCACACCCAGTGAGACAGTCCACTTCCTGTGCCCTGTGAGTCGAGATGTAAGAACTCAGCTCCTTCTCTAGCACCATGTCTGCCTGCATGCTGCCTTACTTCCCATCCTGATGATAATGGACTAAACCTCTAAAACTATAAACAAGCTACCACAATTAAAAGTTTTCCCTAAGATAACAGGTAAAGATCTTGGATTCAGTATTTTATATCAAAGGTTTTTTAAAAAAAAATACCTTCATGGTATATGTTTAAATACAGAATTGATCTTTCTCTGTTATGTTAAACTTGGAAAATAGCTACAAGGTGGATTTAGGAATGCACTATGAGAAGGACATAAGTGAAACTCCATTGCTAACTTAACTTCCATCCACCCAGACGTGCCCACACTAAAGGAAGTGGGAGTATGAGAACTACGTGGACATACCATAGGAAGTATCCAAAGGCTTAGCAAAGAGTTGACAGTTCTGGTCAGACAATAAGTAAATCAGAAGCAATCCCACTCTTGGAGGGATTGCAAAGATTAGTGTCCTGTCAGAGACTTGAAATTTGCATCGATTGTCATACCTACCATACTCATTTTCCTGCTCACATATTTAATATCTGCAGAACACCCGTGGGGTCTGGGCAATGGCCTTGAAGTCTCAAACTCAATTACATGGTAATTCCACTTATGTTTCTATCAATAATTTGCTAACTATGGATCTAGCAGATGCTTTTTTTCTTCTATGCCTGTTGAAAAGAAAAGAAAACCAGAAGGGTTTCACTTTCAACTGGCAGGACTAGAAATAAGCTTTGCTGCCCCCATGGAGCTACACTAACTCCTGGGCTCTGTGTTGTAATTGAGTTCAGCCTCCATGTTCGCTTTTCCCTCCCACAGACTCTCATACTTATCCTTGACACTGATGATGATTCGCACGAAGTAGTGGAATGGGAAGAAAGTGAGGGAGATCTTTGAGGTCAACAGAAGCTGTTTCTTCTCAAGGGTTCATCACTCGGGGCTAAAATCCTGGAAAACCAAAAGCCACCAAGGCCACCCCAAGCCAGTAGTTTTCCAGAAAACTCAAAGAATGAATTTCACAGACAACTTAAGGGTGGGGATTAGAAAGGATTTTTTTTTAATAGAAGAGAGCTCAAGACAAAGGAAGCAAGCAGTGCTCCTTTATAGCAAGAGGGGAATCCCAAGAAAGGTTGCCACTAAGGTCTCTGTTAGTAAGGCTTTGCAGGGTTGAGGCATGGTGAGATCAGTTGATCAGGGCAATTGGCCTCCCCGTGAGATGTTCATAAGTTTCTCCATTCTGGTGGGTGTACTGGATTTTGGGGCACACCTTCAGGACCAATAGCTTCCAGGCAGCTCAGCTCCTTAGGTTGCTATTTGTCTTCGTTTTATTCCCTATTGCTCTGATAAAAAACATCCTGCCAAAAGAAACTGATGGCGAAAAGTTTATTTTGGCCCAAGATTCTGAGTTACATACAGTCTACCATTGCAGGATGGTCAAGGCAACAGGAACCCGAAGCAGCTAGTTACATCCAGTTAAGAGGGGAGAGAGAATAAATGTGTACTTTCCTGTGCTCAGCTCGCTTTCTCCCATTTTATATCATTAATTCATGACCCCAAATTAGGGGGTGGTGTTGCACACATTTAGGCTATGTCTTTCCCCATGATTTAGCCTAATAAAGACAATCCCTTCCATGCGTCTTATGGCCGGCCACCTGACCTAGACAGGCCCTCACTGAGACTCTTCTCCTGGTGATTCTAGAGTGTGTCAACCTGACAAAATGGACAGTCACATTAGATAAAGGAGGAGAAAGGTAAGACACCAGAATGAACCAACGCTTTTGACATTGCCGGCCTGCAGCCAGGACAGAACTACTGAAAGAACAGTCCCAGCTTCTGGCCAAGACTGAGCTGCTTGCCAAGAACAGGAAGCAGAGCTGCCCTTTTCCAAGTCCCTCTCTAAACTGCCTGACCCGTTTCTTTCTCCTTTTTTCATCAGTAGCAATCACGCTGGACCTGGGGGCAGGGCCTCAATGTCACAGGTGCGGGACGTCTCCCCAAATGCTACTTCAGTGAAGATTTAGGGTGTCAGGAAGTCATGTCTAAGATGAAAGGTGAATCGTTGTATCTCACCCTTCCTACAGAAAGTGGGGCATGGGGCTGGCAGGCGCTGTGCCCAGTGGGAGCAGAGAAAACGCTGCAGCAGGTCTCGACTCGTCGACGTGCCACTTGGGCCATAGGAGCCTGCAGATCCAGTTGTGCTAGACGTGGTACCGGCAGATGGAGAGGCCACTTCATCTTTGGCAGGCACATAGAAGTGAATCACAGAGCCAACTCAGCATTTGGAAGAAAGCCCTGCCCTCTCTGTGGAAACTACTCCGTGTTTAGTTGGATGTTGGATGTTGACCAGAACTGAACCCTTAGATATCACTTTACTATGTGGTCTGAATTCGGTGGCAAATCACATTGGTAGTAAATAATGTTGATAGGATCTGACTGCACATCTGTGGTTTTCTTCATCACGCCCACAGTTCCAGAATAGTGGGGGAAGGTATTCAGAGAACAGTTAAAAGAAGGGAATCCTATAAAATATCTGACAAGGCTGGAGTGATGGCTCAGCTGTTAAAAGAGCTTGGTGTTCTTGCAGAAGCCCTGGGATTGCCTCCCAGCACCCACCATGGTGGCTCACAACCACCTGTGACTCCAGTTCCAAAGGATCCAAAGCCCTCTTCTGACTTCCTTGGGCACTGCACCCACAGAATACACATACACACATGCAGACAAACACTCATACACATGAAAGAGAAATGAAGCCGGGCAGTGGTGGCACACACCTTTAATCCCAGCACTCGGGAGGCAGAGCCAGGCGCATCTCTGTGAGTTCAAGGCCAGCCTGGTCTACAGAGTGAGATCCAGGACAGGCACCAAAACTACACAGAGAAACCCTGTCTCGAAAAGAAGAAAAAAAAAGAGAGAGAGAGAGAGAGAGAGAGAGAGAGAGAGAGAAACGAGTCTTAAGAAAAAAGCACTCTTCAGAACTGTCAAGAAGCAATTGGAGAAACCATTATAGCCAGAGGCAGTCTAGGGGCACAGCAACTAAATATGCAATGGTATCCTTGTAACACAAAACGATTTTTCAGTTATACAAGGGAAGTCTGAATAAACAGTGAACTTTATGTGTAAATATTTGTTCATTGAGGATAGCAAACATACCATGCTAACATGAACATTAACCAGAGTCATCTTGCTGGCCCAAGTCTGTTGTATTTTTAAAACTCAAACTCAAATCACCATGTCATAAAATGTTAAAACCAAAACTTTCTAAAATAGTGAAGCATATCCACTTGTATCATTCTTGTCTGTGTCATTTAAATTTCTTACTTATTTTTGGCTCTTTGAGATAGGACTTTTTGGAGCCCAGTCTGGACTCAAACTCATGGTGTAGCTCAAGGGTGACCTGGAGCTAAATGTCCTGCCTCCACCTCCCAAGTGCTAGAATTACAGGTGTCCACCAAGACACCCCGCTCAGAACTTAAATGCTAATTATTTCATCTGCATCTCACTTTTTAAATTTCTATGTGGGTGTGTTCTGTACTACTGCTCATACATATGTGTAGAAGTGTGTATGTGATTCTTCAGCATGGTTGTTGAGGACAGGTTTATTTTTAACCAATGTTATAAAACTTAGTTGTATATGTATTTGACTGAAAAACTAAATTAATTTTTTAGAGTTCATCATGAGAAGGCCAAGGCCAGCAAGGCAGCTCAGCAGGTAAGGGTACTTGCCATCAAACTGATGACCTGAGTTCAACCCCTGGACCCACATGATGGAAAGAGAGAACCAGCTCCTCTGACCTCCACATGTACTCCCACATGCTTATTTTCACACACATGTTATAAATGCAATTTTAAAGTATTTTAAAATTCCATAAACTGTGATAACCACAAGCCTATTCTTTTGCCAAAGTGAATAAATAAATAATAATATAAAAATACTGTGATCTTAAGTAAAAGCCCATATAGCAACACTGCTAGAGTTGACCCCAATTGCATGAACTGTTATGTGATATGATTATTTAATTTGAAAGTGCTCGGTAGCTGGTCCTGAAATCACCTTCAGTTAATGCAGCTACTTGTAAAAGCTAATGTGCAAAAAGCTAAATGCAGCTAATGTGTAAAAGAACTTCAGTTTTTTTTTTCATTGAGGTTTTCAACCCTTAGTTATAATTACCGTTCCCACATTACACTGCTAGGCCATTATACTGTTCTCATTGTTGGCTTTTAATTCTCCTTAACTAACTTAGTAAAAGTTGGATACATACATACCCTCCTCACGCCTTCTCCACATCATAAACTCTTACAGCAAAGTTAAAGCTCTATTCTAGTCTACGGACTTCCCCAAAGCCACAGCAATGAAAAAATAGATCTGAAGTGTATTCTGTACATCAACGACTAAAGTTTTGAGCAGGAAGGTACTTTTTAGTTTATTCTTGTTTCACAGATTGGTGTACAATACTCAGCCTCAACAGGAAGCAATGTTAGTTTCAGTTAGAAATTAACCACTATAGAAATACCCACTCATTAATTCAAAAGACCCCCCTCCATTTTCAGCATTATGGAATGTTCATGTAAAAAGTAATTAAAAAAAACATATGATTAGATGATGAACAAACAAAACTTGTGCCTTTGCAGTTCTGAGACTGAAATAAACCATACAGAAAAAGAAAAAAAGAAGAAAATGTCCAGTTTAAAAAAAATACCTTGCAATAGTACTAGTTCACCTGGAAACCCCAAAACATCCCCAAGAGTCTTTACTGGGAGAAGTATGGGTCATAATAAAGTTTGTTTTATTGTGAAAATGAAACTTTCATCGATGAAGAGATGAGAGAAAATGATACCATTATAATCCATGGCCTTGGGGTTCTAGAAAGATTAAACCAGTCTACTTCAACAGAATTTTGTCCTAGAAATTATCCAGGCAGAAGACAGTCTTGATTTCTGTGCCGTGGACTGAATTGTGTCTCCCCAAATTCCTATGCTCAAGTCCTGACCCTTGGTGTGACTGCTGAGGGGCAGGGCTGTGTGAGGAGATGATGGAGTTTAGCGGAGGGTTGGAGGTATGGGAGTGCAGGGACTCTATAGGACAAGGCTGGTGCTCTTCCAGGAGACAAGGACACCAGAGCTTAGTCTGTCTGCCCAGGGAGGACACAGCAAAGTGGCAGCCGCTTGAAAGCCAAGAAAAAAGCCCCTGCTGTCAGCTTGGTCTCAGTTCCAGGCCACAGAACCGAGGGCTGTCTTTACAGCAACTCAAGCCAGTTCAAGTTGTATCATGTTGTTCCTCGCACTTACCTTTTAAGACAAGACACATGTTTCTTGTGGCAAGGAAATTCGTGACTCATACCATGCACTAGAACTCTGAAGAAGCTAGAGGTGCAAATTTTAGACATTTCCCAAGTAAATATGGGTAAGATTTGTGATGCTTACAGGAACCTTAACCTTCTCAAGAAGTTTAGGATTAGGTCACATGTCCTCATGTGACCCAATCCCACCACCCTACTCTTCCAACATCTCCACTGATGATAAGGTAAGTTGTCAGTCTTAGCTCTTAAAAATCATACCAAGATATTTCTAAGAATGTAACATAAGCATTGTGGATCTTACACTAATTTGTCCATGTATTTACTCCTTCCTTGATCCAGAACCTTGGAATGATATTTGATTGAATTTTTTTTTCAGAAGAAAAGAATATACAGTTGTATCAACAGTTGCATCTCATAGCATTATTTTCAAAGCCTCTGGCAGCTAGAATCCAACAGGTACCAAAGCCTAGCCTTGAGACTTTGTCTTAGATGTGGGTATTTTGGTGTTTACATGAAATACCTTGACTAATAGTCTATTAAATGTACTTTAGAATGGGACAGTGAACATAATGTGTAGCAGAAATAGAACTGTGTGACTTTGGGGAAGCATTTTAACCTCTCAGCTTCCAATTTTCAGCCTTTAATTTCACTTACACATGGCTTGATTTTGAGATTGTCTATGGAACAAACCATAGTGTGAAGTAAGACATGCTGGTGGCGTCACCTGGGTGACAGACTTATGACAAGGCTGTGTCTCTTTCTAGCACTGAGGATTGATATTGAACTTAAATAAATCTTATGACACTTCCCAGAAATGGGCATGATTGATTCTAAAACTGAACTTTGTAAGGATGGCTTCTAATTCATTGCTTTCAACTAATTTGAAAATCTAAAACTGTTAAAGTCATATAATGATAAATTCCTATGACATTTTGCGGAAATATGTGTATATGTGTGTATACATATGAGTAGTGTGCATCCCTATGTGTATCTGTAGAAGCCAGAAGTTGAAATCAAAAGTCTTCCTTTAACATGGCTCACCTTATTTTTTGACGCTAGGACCTTTCACTGGCTCACTAATTGGCTTGTGTGGTGGTTTGAATGATAACAGCCCCATAGGCTCAGATATGTGAATGCTTGGTTCCCAGGTAGGTTGAACTGTTTGGGAAGGATTAGGAGGTGTGGCTTTGTTAGAGTAACTGTGTCACTGTGGGTGGGCTCTGAAGTTTCAAAAGCCATTCAGTCCCTAAGTAGCTCTCTCTGCCTCGTGCTCACAAATCGGCAGGTAAGTTTTCAGCTACTGCTCCAGCACCATTCCCAACTGCTGACATGCTGCCCTCTATGATGGCCATGTGCTCTACCCTTTGAACCATCAGCCTCAAATTAAACCCCCTCCTTTATAAGTTGCCTTGATCATGGTGTTTTGTCACAGCAATAGAAAAGTAACAGCTAGGCTGGCTGGACAGTGGACCCCTGGGATCCTCCTGTCTCTGCCTCCCAGAACTGGGATTACAGGCGCACAACACCATGCTAGGTCACACAATTTTTTTTAATGTTTATTCATTTTTGCCTGCATGTAGATCTGTACCACATCTGTGTCTGGTGCCATCTGGAGGCCAGCAGAGAGTATTGGATTCCCCTGGAACTGGGGTTACAAATGGTCTTGACCCTCCGTGTTGGCTCTAGGAATCAGCTTGGGTTCTATCTGAGAGCAGCGGGTGCTCTGAACCATTGAGCTACCCCTCCAGACCCTGCCTAGCTTTTTACCTGGGTGCTGAAGATGGGAACCCAGGCCTTCATGATTGTGTAGTCGGCACGTTACCCACTGAACCATCTTCCTGCCCCCAACTGCTGTATTTTTGGCATGGAATTCAGAAATTCAAAGAACTGATTTTGTTAAAACAAACCTCCATTTGCAACTGTTTGTGAATTTCTTCGTACTTATGTCTCTCAACCTCGCAAATAGGGATAGAATTGTCATTAAACCCCATCTGTTTCCAAAAACAACTATCATTCATCAGCAAATTTTCAGAGAGATGTATTCAATAAAATGTTGTTATGTGTGTACAACAATTTTCAAAATTTGCAATATGTTGTTTTGGTTAAGTTTCCACTATTAATTATTATAATAAGTAAAACTTTCAAGTAATTTTAAGTAATAATAAAAGATTTCCAAACAAAGATACCAACATTTACTTATAATACCATATAAACTATATGTCTTAAAATTAAGCATCTAGGGATATCCATAGAATTTTTAGCAGACAATCAATGATTATACTTATGATATCCTAAGGTTAGCAGTAGGTCTACGTTCTTACTCATTTGCAAATGACCAGACATTTACAAAGTTCATTCTGTGTGTCAGAAACTACTGGCAACCCAGTTTGTGTACACACAGAGTGAACATGAGCCTCTCTCCTGCTGTTGTGTGTTGTAGGGGGTTATTATTAATAAAGTATGGTTCCATTGCCCTATCAGTAATTGAATATATACTCCCTCAAAGAGAATAGGAGACAGCTTATTCTGAGTCAAATATGAGTGACCATGTCCTGAAAACCAAGCTCATGTGCCCCAAATTACATGCTAGAAGCATGTAAGTGGTTACATGAACTCTTATAATCAAAACAAAAAGGTAGGGCATGGGAAGATACCTCAGTTGGTAATATGTTTGACATGTAAGTGAGAGGATTTGAGTTCAGTCCCCAGAACCCATGTAAAAAGATAGGCATGGAGGTGCATGCTGATAATTCCTGTAATAGGGTTTCGGTGGCAGACTCAGATGAATCCCTGGGACTTGCTGCCTGTCCGGCCTAATCAGAAAGTCCACATCCCAGTGGGGTTCTGTCTCAAAATAAATAAATAAACAAACAAATAAATAAGCTGGGCAGTTCTTTGGGAAGTACATCTGAAGCTGACTTCACACACACACACACACACACACACACACACACACACACACACACACATATTTCATAAGTCAATCCATTTCCCAAATATCCTAGAGGCAGGTTGCAGCAAAGCAGGCTCTCAGCAATAGGTCTCAGATGCTGCTGATAACACTCTTAGTTTTTGACCTGGTGGAAGCAGTGGCCTGCTGGGTTAGCATAGCTGAGGTTTTACCTGGTAGTTGAAAGAATGTTAAGTTGGACACAGGTAGACAATGAATGGCTATTCAGGGAACTACAGACAGCCTGTTACAATTTGGTCTGGATCTGGGATATTCCAACTCTGCGCAGTCATGAAATTCTACTTAGTCAATTAGACTTGTAGAAACTTTAACAAAGGCATGGCTCCCTTTGTTGGGCAAGCATCACATCTTCGCTTGGGAAAGCCAAATGTTGCTCTGTGTCCCACAGCACCGGGAATGCTCAGTCCTAGGACGTGATAAAAGTGAGTAGCCAGGAAAGCAGTCCTCAGGGGAAGGAAATCACTGTCAGCCATTAAGAAGTCCTTGAGCTGGCAGTGGTGGTGCACACCTTTAATCCCAGCATCCAGGAGGCAGAGGCAGGTGGATCTCGTGAGTCCTAGGCCAGCCAGAGATACCCAGTGATCATAGTCACATTTTGACCATCATGACCTGGGGGCTTTTTCCTTCCTTCCTCCCTCCCTCCCTCCTTCCCTCCCTCCCTCCCTTCCTTCCTTTTTTTCTTGCTTGCTTCTCTGGCATTAGTTTTACATGGATTTGGAGACATCATACCTAAAGCTAAAATGTTGAAGATGTAGAATGGCCTACAAGGTGAAGGAAGACATGGGAAACAGATATGCTAATCACCATCCTCCAAAGGTCATAGTGTTTACCTGAGTGGCTACCACTTTCTCCCATGTCTATAGTGGTTTATATTCTGTGAAATATTTTATGGATGCTTAGAGTGTTTGAAATAATGTATTATAATTTTAGGTTTTCTCCTGGGCAGTTTGATTTTTATAGCCATAACCTCATGCAGCGTGTCTGCTTATAATTTTAGTGAAGCTTGATCTTAATGTCCAAATTACTGAAACTGTTATTTGTGACTAATAGTTTCATTTTTTTTCCTATTATTTTGGTACTACACCAAATTTTTTAGGTAAATGCATATTCACATTACAAAAAATGTCAGATAATAATACACTGTCATTTTAAATTCCTTCCTAATGAAAATTTCTTTCCTACCTACCAATTATTAGTGATAGACTAGACTTGTGGGGTGCCAGGATTCTATTGGTTTTGTGAGCACAACAAAATCTTATTTCTTGTTTTAAAATCACAAAGGAAATAAGAATCTAACAGGGATATTTTTGTTAAATCGCCCACCTATCTATTGGCAAAATATGACCATTGCTTTGTATGAAGTTTGCATGAGAAATGACCCAGGCATTTGACCCCTTGGTCCCCAGGTGGCGGTGTTGTTTGGGGAGGTGCAGGTGGAGCAGGTGCAGCAGGTGGAGCAGCCTTGCTGGAGGAGGTGGGAGAAGTCAGTGGAAGCAGGCTTGAGATGACAGGCCTCCTGCCTCTTCCAGTTCTTTCTGCCTGCTGTTGAAAAGATGAGCTTCCTGCCCCAGCCACTAGGCCTGCTTCCTGTCACTCAGATCCATAAACCCAAACAAACGCATCTGTAAGTTGCCTTCACCACGGTGCTTTCCAATCTCAGCAACTCAGAAGGAACCAATATGCGCATTATTTTCCAAGCCCAGCTACCTGTACCGTGGGCCACTGTCCCGCCTGCCAGCTCCCAAATAATGATACGGGGACTTTTCATTAGTTATGAAAGCTCAGCCAATAGCTTAGGCTTGTTCCTAACTAGCTCTTACAACTTAAATTAGCCTATTTATATTAATCTACATTTTGTCATGTGGCATTACCTCTCTTCCATCTTATACCTCTGTTTCCTCTCTGTTGTCTCCTGGAACACCCTATGTGCCTAGCTTATTCCTCCTCTTCCTCTCTCTCCGAGAAATCCCACCTATACCTCCTGCCTACCTATTGGCTACTCAGCTCTTTATTACACCAATCACAGCAAATACATCTTCACACAGTGCACAAATATCCCACAACACACTTTGAAGGTTCATTTAATTGGCAAACGTGGGCTCTTGAGTTATATAGTTGTTTGGATTACAATTTTCTCCTTTTTTGAAATAGCATGTTCTCTAAACCTCCTATTTTTGAACATGAGTCCCTTTCTAAGCCATGGTCTTCTTTATTATATTCAGCAGATTTAGTCTGCCCTGAAATCCCTAGCCCACTGCCTGTTTCTCCAGAGAGGTCTTTCTGGCTCTGACAACTGGCCAGTTGTGGTGGTTTGAGTGAGAACGTCCCTCAGGTGTCTGAACTCTTGACCCCCAGCTGGTAATGCTGTCTGGGGACATTTAGGAGGTGTGTCCTTGATGGAGGAAGTGTGTCACTGGGGATGGGCTTTGAGAGGTTAAGGACTCACACAATGTGTAATCGACTTTCTCTGGGCTTGTGGTTCAAGATGTGAGCAGTTGACTTCCTGCTCTAGCCTCCGTGTCTCTACTCTGCCATCATGGACTCTTACTTACCCTTTGGAATGGTAAATCAAAATAAACCCATCCTTCTGTAAATTGCTTGGTCATGGTGTTCTATGGCAGAAACAGAAAAGTAATAAACCAATTTTGATTAAAAATTTGTATTATCATTGGAGATTTTTTTAAATGATTTGAATAAATTTTTGGGTATCTCAAATAAGAAATAATAGAGTTGAAGTAGGGTAGGCAGAAATATGAGCACACCAAAGGATTTCCCAGTACCTTTATTTTGTTGTATCTTAATGTTTTAATCACCAACTCTAACATAGTAATCCAATTGGTTGAACCTATTTAATATTCTTCCTTTTTTCTTAGCAAGAAAGAGTGTTATTGTTTTGGGCACTGAGTTTAGATTTAAAGTCCAGTTACCCCCAAGTGGAAATCTTTTTGGAAGATTTAAAGTAGTTCTCTGCCCATGTAAAAGCTGGCTCTCCCCCCCCCAAATTGTACTTAATGAGAAATTTGTAATGGTAGTGAAAAGAATGATTCTTTTTATGATGTGAAGATGAGTTGGGTGTGGTACATCTTTAATCCCAGCACCAGGGAGGCAGGGGCAGGCAGTTGTGTGAGTTCAGGTCAGCCTGATCTATAGAGCAAGTTCTAGGACAAGCAGGACTACACAGAAAACCTGCCCCTAAAAAATAAAAATAAAAAGAACTAGAACATGAAGGCATATTCAGTTCATTCCAGAGTAAATGAAGGTCAGGGACACACTAAAAGTTCTACACAATAGGACAGATGTTAACAAATAGATTTAAATATCTATCTACTAAAATAGTCCACTATTACTGTGGAATTTATCAGGAATGCCCCAAGGAGGCATAGTTCTTTCTAATAGAAATTGTTCTACTGCTAAGAATTGGCTTTTGAGGGCTGGAGAGATGGCTCAGAGGATAAGAGCACTGACTGCTCTTCTAGTGCTCTTCTAGAGGTCCTGAGTTCAATTCCCAGCAATCACATGGTGGCTCACAACCATCTGTAATGAGATCTGGTGCCCTCTGCTGGCCTGCAGTCATACATGCTGTATAATTATAAATAAATAAATTTTAAAAAAAAGAAGAAGAAGGAGAAGGAGAAGGAGAAGAAGAATTGGCTTTGATAAGGGAAGACTTCAACCCAACGGGAAGATATAAAAAAAAAAAATGTAGCATTTGAATAAAATCTAGTCATCAAATCAAGCAGACCATTCAGTACAAGGATAAAACAGAATTCCTGTTCCCTAAGCCAGTTGTTATTGTTATTGTTGTTGAAATGTAAGCACTTGGTGTTGTAGGTAGGAAGTGTGTTGGCTTCTTTTAGTCAACTTGACACAAGCTAGACTCATCAGAGAGGAGGGACCCTCAATTGAGAAAAGACCTCCCCATAACGTCTGACAGTAGGCAAGCCTGTAGGGCATTTTTTAATTAGTGATTGACATGGGAGGGCCCAGCCCATTGTGGGTGGTACCACCCCTGGGAAAAGTGCAGGCTGTATAAGAAAGACTGAGCAAGCCAGTATGCAGCTCTCTTCCATGGCTTCTGCATCAGCTTCTGCCCCCAGGATCCTGCCCTCCTTGAGTTCCTGTTCTGACTTCCTCCAATGATGGACTATGATCTGGAAGTGTAAGGCAAATAAACCCTTTCCTCCCCGACTTGCTTTTGGTTATGGGGTGTCATCACAGCAATAGTAACCCTAAGACAGGAAGTTAGGTTTTAGTGTGATGTTAATGTTTAATTTTGATCTAAGGAATTTCTAATAACTTTCAAATACACACACACACACACACACACACACACACACACACACACACACTGAGATAAAGTCTCACTATGTAGCCCTGGCTGTCCTGGATCTGGCTATGTAAATCAGGTTAGCCTCAAACTCAGAGTTCTGCCTGCGACATCTTCCAAGGTGCCAGGATCAGAGGTGTGTGTAACATGAATCTTAAAAGGTCTTATTAATAGAATCAAACCTGGAGCCTGTTATTAGGGTGAACGCTGGAAGATCAGAGAAGCAGAATAAGTCACAGCTCCTCAACTTGCCAACTTCCTCAACTTGCCAATTCCTCAGCTGATCCTGTTTCCTCAGACTGGAAGCCTCTGAGTCCTCATCCAGAATGAATCTCAGCTGAACCGTTGCTCAAAAGCCTAAAAGCTTAACCAGCTCTATCTAGTTCCTGGTCCTCACGCCTTATATACCTTTCTGCTTTCTGCCATCACTTCCTGGGATTAAAGGCGTGAGTCACCATGCCTGGCTATTTCCAATGTGGCCTTGAACTCACAGAGATCCATGCCTCCAGAAGGTTAGGATTCAACGTGTGAGTGCCACCATTTTCTAGCCTCTGTATCTAGTGGCTGTTCTGTTCTCTGACCCCAGATAAGTTTATTAGGGTGCACAATATTTTGGGGAACACAGTATCATCACAGGTGTGCACCTCCACAAATAGCTAAGTACACGCTCTTTAAGTTTTACCTTCTGCCCAGCGATGGGGCGCACACCTTTAATCCCAGCACTCCGGAGGCAGAGGTAGGTGGATCTCTGTGAGTTCGAGGCCAGCCTGGGCTACAGAGTGAGTTCCAGGACAGGCTCCAAAGCTACACAGAGAAACCCTGTCTCGAAAGAAAAAAAAAAAAGTTTTATCTTCCACAAACCTTATGAAATACTTTTGTCTTCTGGTTTTGCCCTCACATTTCGTTTTGCATTTGTAAAACTCCTTTGTTTTAGAACAAAATCTCATTTTATCATACAAAATTCCTTCTCACACAGAAGCATTTTCCTTTCCCCAAAAACATAAATTCCTTCTCACACAGAAGCATTTTCCTTTCCCCAAAAACATATTCAGCACCGACGACTTTCGTCTCTGCTTTATGCTTCATGTGCCCTTTCTGCCTTCAATTTTTTTTTTTTTTTTTTACAAAATCTATGACTTAACAAGGTGAAACAACTTTGTTTCAGTGACCCCCAGGAGCCTGTGTCTGAAAACACAGGTAGAATATGCTGACAGTCCTGAACATTTTCTCTTACCAGCACATTGAGATGAACTATTCGTTAAAGGTTCAAATCTCATTACCATGAACAGCTGGGAGCAAAGTAACCAAAACCTGGCAACTCTGCCTTCATCCTGTGCCAGGGCCCTTGTGCTGGGTCAGGTGACACTTGTATTGGAGTGTCTGGTCACTCAGTGTCTGTCCATCCGGCCCATTTAATCCCGGTTCAGAGATGAAGGCTCACATCTTTGGACCCCAAACTGAAGTCACCTTGGATTCTTGAGACAGCGGAGTCTCTCAACCCAGACCACCCCCCATATACAGCCAATTATCCACAAGGGCAGGCTGCACCCTGTAGCCGGAGTTTTCCTGCCTTGCCCAGAGTCAGGACAAATCTTTGTCACCCGCCAGTCCCACAGCCGCTCAGACCCAACCAAGTAAACACAGAGACTTTATATTGCTTACAAACTGTATGGCCGTGGCAGGCTTCTTGCTAACTTTTCTTATATCTTTAAGTAACCCATTCTTGCTAACTTTTCTTATATCTTTAAGTAACCCATTCTACTTCTTATACACAACTAGTATCTTTACTTCTTATGAGCTTATTACTACTCTATACCTCGCCCCGTGGCTGGTGGCTTATCGGCGTCTTCACATGCTGCTGGTCATGGCAGCGGCTGCAGTGTCTCTGGTCATTGCGGCGGCTGCAGCGTCTCTGGTCATGGCGGCGGCTGCAGCGTCTCTTCTGCTTTCTGTCTTTTATTTCTCTCTCTGCTAGTCCGCTATCTTTCCTGCTAGCCACGGCTGATCAGGTTTTATTTATTAACCAATCAGAACAACTTGACATACAGACCATCCCCCAGCACAGCCAAGTGCAGACCATCTCAAACACTGCACTCAGGCCATGGTCTAATCATCCTCTATACGGACCTGCTGGGTAACGCACAAGAACCAAGAAGGCTCCACAGGACATACAAATATCCACAGCAGCACCATCATCAATGATCTCCCGAGAACCAGTTTTATCCCATCAAATAATAGAGTTTTTAAGATAGCCTTGTGACACCAGAGCTAAGAGTCCTCAAGGGGCCTACACCTAGCTTAATTCTGTGTGTCTCTTGTTCCTCCTCTCAATCCCTTTTCTGTTAAAGTTCAAAGCTCCTGTCGGCACCTGGAGACAGACAGGTGATGGGACCCTCCCATCTGTCCCCTCACCCCACGGTCACATTGACCAATCTCTCCCTTGGCCACTCAGCATGCCTCGTCTCTTGAATGTGCGTGTTGGGAAGGGTGGCTGAGCCCATTCTGTGGGAGCTGCCAGAGCCAGGACTCTGGCCCACCTTAAATATGGACAGAACAGAAAGGAGAAAGGAGCAGAAATGTCGGATGAGCGCCGTTAACCCCCTTTCTCTGCTGTCCGGTCCACCCGCACGTGAGAGCTCACAGCTGCACACTCCTGCTGATAACCAAGCAGTTCCGGTGGAGGTGAGCTTGGCGGACGCCAGTCTCGTCTCGTTTTTCTAAGATGGTCTGAGAATTCCTGGTCACTTCCCTGTCAGCACTTGGGAAGTTGAGTCCGGTTCTCAGGAGATGACCGCTTCTGCTCCAGCATGCAGCCTCACCCTCAGAAATCATTGCCTTCATCCACGTAAGGCTCTCTTCTGTGGGCTTTCACAGTTCCTGTGATCCAAGGCCACCGAGGAGGAAGGGGTAAGGACCCGTGGTTCCAGCCAAAGTGAAGCAGACAGACATAAAATAAAGCCAAAGCTGTGACTCCCATCGGCTTTCAGTGAGCTGTGGGTCCAAGAGGGGAACGGACGCTTTTTAGTAGAAGAGGCTCCTGCAGGCCAGTTCTGTCCCTCCCCAAGGCGAAAGAAATGACAAACCGTTGCCTTTTGTGAATTCCACATGGGAGGGTGGGACTTCCTTCCTCTTATGTCAGTGACAAAGCACACTGCATCAGAGGTCTGGACCCGTATTTGTAAAATAACAACTGTACCTAACGTTTGCCTAGGATTTTCTAGTTCACAAAGCGTCTTTAATACACTGCCCCACTCTGTTCAGACCTGAACTTGTCAGACTCTCTGGCGGTAGGCCTACTTATCTTTCCTGTTTATCTACAAGGCTGTGCGCAGTTTTACAGAATGTGTTGGGCTTAACATACCTTTGACTTCACTGGTCACTGCAATTTCCTTGAATAAATTATTCTTCGGAGTACAGACGGCCTCTTTGTGAGTGTGTCCAATCACGGACACTAGGTGGCATCCTAAGTCCCTCTCCTGGGCTGGTTTCTAAAAACCCAGCTGTCCTCCATGTACAGCCTGGAGCTTTAGTAGAGTCCAGGGCAACGAAACAGGGACAAAACTTCTCTTTCTGTATAGAAAGAACCTAGAAGTTCATTTTTCTAGTTTCCTACCATGAAACAAGTGCTAGAGGAATAAAAATCCTTCACAAAAACTGCCAGCGCTAATCGAGTTAAGAGGCTCAATCCGAAGAATAGACTTTCTTGAAGAAAGTCTATTTGCTGCCCTGTGTGAACCTCACCAGATTGCTGGGGTGACCAAGTGAAGACACTTGGAAGTGTGAAACTAAAACCCCAAATTCCCTGGTGATAAAAATACCCCGACAAAGCGACTTAAGGAAGGGTTTATGCTGGCTTTCAGTTCCAGGGTACGATTCATCAGGGCAGGGAAGTCATAGCCACAGGAGGCAGCTGGCTACATGGTACCTATCCACAATCAAGGAGAGAGTAATGGATACAGGCACTCGGCTACTCTCTTCCCCTTGATACATCCCAGTATCCCAGCCCAGAGATGGTGCTATCTTCCTCCCTCAACTAAGCCAGTCAAGGTAATTTCCTCACCCGCATGCAAGAGGCACACCTCCCAGGTGATCCTAGGTCCCTTCAAGTTTACAATTGAGGCTAACCGCTGTCTTAGTTAGGGTTTCTATTGCTGGGATGAAACACCATGACCAAAAAGCAAGTTGGGGAGTGTGGTCGTTCAATATTATGTAATTGGCTCCCATAAGCTCATAGGGAGTGGCACTATTAGGAGGTGTGGCTTCGTCGGAGTAGGTGTGGCCTTGTTGGAGGACGTGTGTCACTGTGGGGGCAGGCTTTGAGGTCTCCTATGCTCAAGATACCACCCAATGTCACAGTCAACTTCCTGTTGCCTACTCATCAAGATGTAGCCAGCACCATGTCTGCCTGCATTGGTCCACCATGCTCCCAGTCATGATGTATAATGGACTCTGAAATGTAAGCTGCCACGTCAATTAAAGGTTTTCCTTAGTAAGAGTAGCCTTGGTCTCAGTGTCTCTTCACAGCAATAGAAACTCTAAGACAGGGAGGAAAGGGTTTATTCAGCTTACACTTCCTCATCATAGTCCATCATTAAAGGAAGTCAGGACAGGAACTCAAGCAGGGCAAGATCCTGGAGGCAGGAGCCGATACAGAGGCCACGAAGGGGAGCTGCTTACTGGCTTGCTTCCCGTGGCTTGCTCAGCCTGCTTTCTTATAAGACCCAGGAACACCAGCCCAGGGATGGCACCACCCACCATGGGCCGGGCCCTCCCCCATTGATCACTAATTAAGACAATGCCTTACAGCTGGATCGTATGGAGGCATCTCCTCAACTTCCTCTCTGATGACTCTAGCTTGTGCCAAGTTGACACACAAACCAGTCAGTACAACCACTAAGGCTTCCCTGCCTCTCCTGTTTCCCCTCTAATTCTATGTCCCATGCTTCCATCTGCCAGCCTTCAAATGACCGTGCTGCTTTCGTTATTACTGACGTAACATTCTGTGCTCTACATTTTAAGCTACAACTTCTACCACTCTCTATTAGTGAAAAATAATTTCTATGTATTGATTTTAAACACAGACCAATAAAACTGCTTTGTCACTATTGGCTTCCCATTGGTCTCTCTGCTAACATGGGGTACCTTGATAAGGACTGGATCATTCAGTTGGCATATCCAGCATTGTTCCTATAGTAACGATATGTGCTTCTTCATTTGATATTAATTAAAGCTTATTGGTGAAATTATTAAGGCCACTCCACGTAGTTAAAAGGGAGGTTTATTTTGTGGGGTAACTCACAAATGAAGGAATAGGTTACAGGGGCTGGGGAAGACGTAGCACAGTCCGGCGGTGTTCTCCAGAGAACTCTGCTCAGTCTACCTCTAGCGTCCAGGATCCAGGAACCAAGAGAAGGCAGCGCATCCAGCTCTCAGGTCTTCAGGGTCCTCTCTTGGCCTCGCCTTATAGGCGTGACAGTTACTGAAGCCTCAATGGGGGTTGGAACTTCTAGATAAAAGCTGGAATGGCTACCCACTACAAAAGCTATTGAACTTTTCCTTCTAATAGCAGTTCATTCGGGAGAGTATCTTATGACTGTTACCCTACCAGACATCCAGAACCACCAGGGCTACAGCCCTCAGATATCATCATAATTGTGGTTAATCCCTTCCCAAAGCTTTGGAAACTCTGGGTGAACGTGATTCTGTGCCTAAGCTGAACATTTTGCAAATGAAAGATGTTTTTAGTAGGAGAGAGAACATTCTCTGGTACAAAGTGGGAACTGCAAGAAGGAAAATGTATTTTCAGCACAGGACTGTGAGAATTGGAAGATACTTTCTCAACTTGATATAAGTGTTACATAAATACACTTGGAGTTTTCAAAGGAAGAATACTAATCTTGGTTCACTCATTAGATACTTTATTTATCCTGCCATGCTCAAAGGGGAACACAACTCTCTCTCTTATTCTTCTGTTATACAAGGCATTCTGACAGCTTCCCTTCCCTCCATTCCTCCCAGTTCCCCATCCACCTCCCCTCTCCCCCAGATTCACTCCCCCCAGTATTCTCCTTGCCCAGGAAAGAGCAGGCTTCCCAAGGACATCAACAGAACATGGCACAAGATACAATAAAACCAGGCACAAACCTTCACATCAAGGCTGGGTGAGGCAAACAGGTAGGAGGAAAGAGTCCTCAAGAGCAGGCAAAAGAGTCAGAGACACCCCTACTCCCACTGTCAGGAGTCCCACAAAAATACAAAGCCAGCAACCATAACATATATGCCGAGGATCTAGTGCAGACCATGGAGGCTCCATGACTGCTGCTTCAGTCTCTGAGAGCCCCATGAGCCCTGCTTCTTAGCTGCTTCTTTGGACTATGATCTCCTGGTGTCCTTGAATCCTCTGGCTCCCACAGTTCCTCCTCCCTCTCCTCTACAGGGTTCCCTGAGCTTTGAGGGGAGGGACCTGATGGAGATCTCCAACCTGGTCTCTCTTTCTGCCTAATGTTTGGCTGTGGGTCTCTGCATTTGCTGCCATCAGCTGCCTGAGGAAGCCTCTTTGATGACCAATGGGCAAGGCACCCATCTATGAGTATAGTAGAACATTATTGGGAATCATTTCATTTATTTATTTATTTATATTTATTTATTTATTCATATTTATATTTATTTATTTATTTATTTATTTATTTATTTATGTATTTATTTATTTATTTTTGGCATGTCATGCTTGGTTCTACCCCAGGTCCCTGGGCTAGCCAGCCTCTGGTTCCTGGTCATCCAGGCAGTGTTGGGTATGGGCTCCCTCTTGTGGCATGGGCCTCAAATTAGACCAGTTATTGGTTGGCCACTCCCACCAGTTCTGTGGCACCCTTAAGGCAGCACATCTTGCAGCCAGGACAGGTTGTAAGTCCAAGGTTTTGTGTTAGGACTGGTGTCCCAGGGCCACCACTGGAGGAAGCCTTGTCTGGTGACAGAAGATGGGTCACTCAGGCTCTGTGTCCCCCATTACTCCGAGTCCTCACCAGGGCCACCCTTGTAGATTCCAGAGAGTTTCCACTGCACTAGGTTTCCATATCACCCCGCAAATGCTTTCCAAATCTAGTCATCCCTCCCTGTACTCTCTCCCTCCATCCCTCCCTTACAGCCTGGTCCCTCCTATTCCTATCCCCACCTGCCCTCAGTCAACCCACAGAATTTATTCTACTTCCCCTTCCCAGGGAGTCCTTGCATCCCCCCATAGAGCCCTCCTTTTTACTTAGCTGTTATGGAATATTATTTTAAGATGTGTTACATTTCACTTGTTTATGCTGTGGGCTATTTGTTTAATGATGCAAAGATGTGTTGCATTCTTTTCTTGTTGCATTTGTTTAACTCTGTGAAGCTGTGTTATTTTTCCTGTCTAAAGCACCTGGTTGGTCTAATAAAGAGCTGAACAGCCAATAGGTAGGCAGGGGTGGCAGGCAGAGAGAATAAATAGGAGGAGAAATCTGGGAAGAGAAGATCAAGGAGAGGCAAAAGAAGGAGAAGGAGAGAAGGATTTCACGGACCAGCCACCCAGCTACACAGCAAACCACAGAGTAAGAAGTAAGGAAAGGTTTATAGAAGAGAGAAATATAAAAGCCCAAAGGCAAAAGGTAAATGGGATCCTTTAAGTTATGAAAAGCTGGCTAGAAACAAGCCAAGCTAAGGTCAGGCATTCATAAGTAAGAATACATCTCCATGTATTTATTTGGGAGTTGGGTGGTGGGCTACCCAAAAAGCAATGAGTTAAAAAAAACAAAAAACAAAAAACAAAAAACAAAAAAAAAACAGCAACACTTAGCCTCTCTGGGTCTGTGGATTGTATAGCATAATTATCCTTTCCTTAACAGCTAATATCTACTTGCAAGTGAGTACATATCATGTTTGTCTTTCTGGGTCTGGGTTACCTCACTCAGTATGATTCCTTTTAGTTTTATCCATTTGCCTGCAAATTTCATGGTGTCTTTTTTTTTTTAATAGCTGAGTAATACTCCATTGTGTAAGTGTACCACATTTTCTTTATCCATTTCTTCAATCATTCTTTGGTTGAGAGCTATCTGTATCCAGTTTCTGGCTATTATAAATAAAGCTGCTATGAATGAACATAGTTGAGCAAGTGTCCTTGTGGTAGGCTGGAGTGTTCTTTGGGTATATGCATGCCCAAGAGTGGTATTGCTGGGTCTTGAGGTAGGTTGATTCCCATGTTGATTTCCATAGTGGCTGTACAACTTTCCACTCCCACCAGCAATGGAGAGATGTGTTTCCTTTGCTCCATATCCTTGCCAGCATGAGCTGTCACTTGTGGTTTTGATCTTAGCCATTCTTAACAGATCTAAGATGGAATATCAATGTAGTTTTGATTTTAATTTCCCTGATGGTTAAGGATGTTGAACATTTCTTTAGGTGTTTCTCAGCCATTTAAGATTCTTCAGCTGTGAATTCTCTGTTCAGATATGTCCCCCATTTTTTAATTCGATTGCTTCATTTTTTGCTATCTAGTTTCTTGAGTTCTTTATATATTTTGGACATGAGACCTTTATTGGACATGGAGTTGGTAAAAATCTTTTTCCATTCTGTAGGCTGCTGCTTTGTCTAGATGATGATATCCTGTTGTGGATAATCTTTTTATACACTGTAAACATGTGGCTCTGCCTAAGGCACCTTCTGATTGGTTTGATAAAGAGCTGAATGGCCAATAGCTAGGCAGGAGAGAATAGGTAGGATTCCTGGGGAGAGAAACTGTGGACACAAGAGAGGAGGAGAGACGCAGCAAAACACAGAACAAGGCAGACATACAGAATGGGAGTGAAGTAAAAGCTATGTGGCAGAACATAGATTAATGAAAACAGGTTAATCTAAGTTACAAGAGCTAGTTCAGAACAAGCCTAAGCTAAAGCTTTCTTAATTAATAATAAGTCTCCATGTCATTATTTGTGGGCTGGCAGCCCAGAGGAGAAACTACTACTGCAGTATCCTTTGCTGTGCAGAAGCTTTTCAGTTTCATGAGGTTTCATTTAGTAATTGCTGATCTTCAGTGCCTGTGCTACCAGTGATCTGTCCAGGGAGTTGTCCCCTGTGCTAATGTGTTCACGGCTATTCTCCACTTTCTTTTCTATCAGGCTCAGTGTATTTTGGTTTTCTGTAGAGGTCTTTGATCCACTTGGACTTGAGTTTGTGCAGGATAATAAATATGGATATATTTGCATTCTTCTCTATGCAGACATCCAGGTAGACCAGGGGCAATATCTTCCTCATTGACGTGAGTGTGTGTGTGTGTGTGTGTGTGTGTGTGTGTGTGTGTTGTATGTGTGTAAAAATGAATACATATTGAAGAATAGATTGTGAGAATATGAACTTAAATTTTAGAATATTGTGGTAGTTTGAATGCCATTAGCCTCCATGAGTTCATAGGGAGTAGCACTATTAAGAGGTATAGCTTCACTGGAGTAGTTATGGCCTTCTTGGAGGAAATATGTCACTATGGGGGTGGGCTTTCAGGTCTCATCTATGTTCAAGCCACGCCCAGTGTCTCAATCTACTTCCTGTTGCCTTCTGATCAAAATGTAGCCAGCACCATGTCTGTCTGCATGCCACCATGCTCCCCACCATGATAATAATGGACTGAACTCTGAACTGCCAACTGTAAGCTGCCATCTCTTAAATTAAATGTTTTCCTTTATGGAGTTGCCATGGTCATGGTGTCTCTTCACAGCAATGGAAACCCTAACTAAGACAAATATAAAACAGCCTCAAGCTTTCATTTTTGTTTGTTCCTCACTTTCATTTTAAATAAGTTTTTTTTTGTGTGTGTGTGTGTGTGTGAAGATGCAAGCAGGCTCAGTATAATCAAAAGACAGAGAACAGAGGCATGCCTCTTCTGCAGGATACAAATGTATCTTAGTCTCAAACACACATTTTACCATGTCTGCAAAGAACTTTCATTCATTTAGTATTCATCAATTATGTAATAAAATGAGTTCACTGCTTTGTAACAACCTATTCAAAGCAATGGTATTGGAATTATTATGTGCATGCATATTTTTGTGAATATTTGTACATTTTCATGTGTGTGCCGGTACATGTGGAGAGCAGAAGTCAATGTCAGGTATCTTTCTGAAGCACACAGGGGTCTTTCTAGAAAGGATCTTGAATTAAACCTGGAGGTCACCGATTCATTTAACCTGGATACCCAACAAGTTCCAGGGATTTCCCTGTCACTGCACCCCAGTACTGAAATTACAGGTGTGAGCAGTTGTGCGTGGCTCTTTTCAATGTAGCTGCTGAGGGTTGAGTTCGGATCCTCATTCTTTCAGAGCAAACGCCATACTGAGTGAACCACCTCCTCAGCCCTGAAATTATTCCTCCATTCTATTAATGAACTCTTGAACAGTTGTCGAGGGAGTAGACATTTGGAAAAAGTCAAGAAGGATCCTAAAAAGTAGCTTTCATGCCACGAAAGAGTAGAAAGACAACCCATAAAATGGTAGAAAATCTGTATCTGATAAGAAGGTGTATCCAGACTACGTTAATAATGTTTTCACTTCAACAATAAAAAAAAAAAAAAGTTTTAAAAAAATGAGTAAAGGGGCAGAACAGACATTTCACCAGAAAAATAACAAATGGCCAATAAATACAAGAAAAAGTATTCAGAATCCTAGTCATTAGGGAAATGCAAGTAAAATCAGAACCAAGACGAGATACACCTTTACACTTGTTAGGCTGTCTAAAGGAGACAGTCACAAGTGTGGGTGTGTGCAGCTTCCTTTCTGCTGCTGTAATTAAAAGCACCCAAATCAAAAGGAACATGGGGGGCATAGGGTTTATCTGGCTTATAATTACAGCCTATCACTGCAGGGAAATTCAGAGGTGGGAGCTTGAGACAGATGAGACAGCGTCTGTCCACATCTGTCACCATCACTTCCACAGTCAAGAGTAGAAAGAAATGGATGCACCCCTGCAGTCTGCTCTATCTGCCTGCCGGCCTTATTCTCACTTATACATGTATTTCAGGGCCTGACCTGGGGGAAATGCAGCCCACGGTGGACTGGGACTTCATACATCAAATGGCAGTCAAGACAATCCCCCAAAGACATGCCTAGAACCAGCTGTTCAAGATGACTCACCAATTGTCTCTTTCTAGGTGATGACAGGTTGTGCCAGGCTGACGGAACCAACCAGCACAGTGAGGATGTGGAAAAATGGAAGCCCTCATACACTGATACTGTAAAGCTAAAACGACACAGCTGTTTTGGAAAGAAAGGTATTTGGAAGTTCCTCTAGATGTTAAAAGCATCATACAACCCAACAATTCTGCTCCTAGGCACAGACTTTAAAATATTGAAAACAATGTACACGAGAAGTTACACACAGATATTCATGGAAACACTTGAAATAACAACCAAATAGTGGAAGCCGCTCAACTGCCCACCAACTGCTGAACAGATCAATAAAACATGGTATGTCACACAAGAGATCTGTCCATTAAAAGCAGTAAAGCACTGATTCATGTCAATGCAAACACAATCCCTGAAACTTGATTTGTAAAGGAAATCAGTTATGAAAGGCCATACTGAATGATCCTCCCTACATGAAATATCCAGAATAGACAGATCTATTAGATAGGAGGTAGATCTATGCTTGCCAGAGGATCAGGATAAATCAGGGATAGATAATACTGAGTTATCACTCATGGATATAAGATTACTTTTTGTGGTAGTTAACATGTTCTAAAATTAGATAGCAATGGCAGTTCTAAAGCTTTATGAATTCACTAAAATCTACTGGATTATATACATCACAAAATTGAATTTATCAGCATACAATCTAACACTACAGCTGTTATTCTTAAATCCCTTCAAATTTTTAAGTAGGAAACAATATCTAGCAAATAATAATCTTTATCTGTATTGTTGGCACCCCAAACAGAAGCCTAGAAGAAAACGTGTACCACAGTTTTAGAGCATCCTTGAACATCTGTGGCATACCCTTTTCAGCACCATGGACAGATCCTCCAAGAGCTGCCATACTTTAGGAACAAGCAAGTGAATGGCTAACCAAGGTCTGCTATAGTTTTCTAAAAGTGACACTTCTATTATAGTTTTGTTATTACTAGCACTTCTATATGTTATGGTATTCATGATTGACTTATGTACATTTTGTGAGCACCTGCATAGAAACACAGTATCTGCTATACTACCTTGTTAATGTATTTATTTAACAAACATATGTAACTGACTCATTACCTCTATTAGGGTCATTTTCTCATCCAAAACATGGTGAATACTTGCATACACATATAACTCATATTACTTATGATCAATGAAGTGTTTTTATTACTGAATTCCTGAACAAGTCATTAGGCAATTTATTTTCTTTAGGAAATCATCTATGACAGTAGAAGCCCAGACCTGTATCCTGGATGTACTCAAGGATTAAGATCGACTCAACTGAAACCCTTTGTGGCCAGAATGAGATTCTTGAGCATGCTTCAGATTGATGCAATTTCTCAAGAAATGGACTAGTTTCTAGAGGACATGAAGAAAATTGCCAACTGTGCATCTGATCTTTTATTCTCTGGAATTTGGACCCAATCTGCAAATTCCACTCCCTTACACATAATTCTATGTGATCATTACTGTCAACAAAGTTTAAGAGGTATGCCGATTCTACTCCCATAAAATGTTGTTTATAATTCTGTAAGATTTATCACTTCAAAATGAGAAACTGTATGTAAGGAAGACAGGTACCTCAGCAGTTAAATGTGTTCTCTGAGCTTGCTACTCTTGCATAGGACCTAAGATACTTTCCCACCACCTAAAATGGGGCAGCTCACAATAGACTATAACACTTGCTCCAGGATACCTAATGCCCTTTTCTGGTTGCCATGGGCACTTGTATGATGTGTACACACACACACACACACACACACACACACAACAACACACATGCACACACAAATTGAATCTTAAGAAAGGAAGAAATTGTATATTAAAGTTCTATAAATAAAGAGAAAAAACTGTGTAAAATTATGTAATGTCTCTGACCTTCACAATCCCACCCATGCAGTTAGGTAGAGAAATGGACAAGATGGTCTTCAGTGAGCTAACTAAATGTTTACAATCCCCCTACCCCAGTGGTGGTTTGACAGGTATGGCCCCCAGACTCATGTGTTTGAATGCTTGGTCCATAGGGAGTGGCGCTCTTAGGAGGTGTGACCTTGATGGAGTAGGTGTGGCCTTGCTGGGGGAAGTGTGTCACTGTGGGGGTAGGCTTTGAAATCTCAGCCACTCTCTTCCTGCTGCCTGTGTATCAAGATGTAGAACTCTCAGCTCTTTCTCCAGTACCATGTCTGTGTGAATGCCACCATGTTTCCTGCCATGATGATAATGGACTAAACCTCTGAAACTATAAGCCAGCCCCAATTAAATGTTTCCTTTCTAAGAGTTGCTGTGGTTATGGTGTCTCTTCACAGCAATAAAACCTAAAGACAGAGACTGAGGTATTGCTGTGATAGGCCTGACCATGCTTTTGTTTGGAGAAACATGGACTTGAAGTTTGGACTCGAAAAGCAATTCAACCCTTTGAGTGGGGCTTAATGGGCCATCCTAGTAGGAACATGGGAGACGGTGGTGCTGAGCGTGATTTGAACTGCGGGTGCCTGAATCAAGAGGCACCTTGATCAAGAATGTTAGTATGTGGCTTAGAGACTATTCTTGTGATATTTTGGTGAAGAATGTGGCTGTTTTATGCCCTTGTCTGAAAAAAATCTGCCTGAGCCTAAATTGAAGAGTTTTGTATTAATTCAGTTGGCAGAGGAAATCTCACAACAGCATATTGACTTTGTCATGTGGTTATTAGTGTTCATGCTTATACAGATTGATAAGGAAAAGGAGCAAGCTGAGCTAGGAGAACGCCTCGAACTGTACATTTTGTATTTCTCCTAACTAACTTGTTCCTTTTCCTTATCAATCTGCATAAGCAACAAAATGTATAGTTCAAGGAGAAAGGGGGCACTAGGAAGTGGAATGAGGATAAATCCTGTGTTCTCAGAGATAAAGAAATTAAAGAAAAGTCTGATGTTAAAAGGAATAAAGGAAGTGGTGACCTCAGGGCAAGATCCAACTTGTGAAAAGGAATTAAAGAAAAGCACAAAGCCAGGTGTGGCTGTAATTCCAGCACTTCAGAGGCAGAGGCAGGCCGATCTCTGAGTTCAAGGCTAACCTGGTCTACAGAGAGAGTTCCAAGACAGCCAAGCTTAGGCAGTGAGGGAAACCATCTAAAATAGAAAGCTAATGAAGATGTAACTGAATGAGGGGGCCATGTTCCAGCCCCAGCAATAAGCAGAACTTGGCAGCTTTGGCCACATGGTTCTGGCTTTAGAGTCAAGGCTAGAAGAAAGGGATTATGAAATCTCCCTCTACAACTAAGGAAAGCTGCTGAGACCAGACATGTACTGGGGTGTTCCTACATGGAGGCCTAGAAAGGCCATTGTGTGAAGCTGTGAAGGTGAAGCCTAGAATGCCTTGGATAATCTAAAGTTTCGAGATGCCAGAGCTGCTGGGAAGAGCTAAGGGAGTGGAACCAGCCTAAGAGAAAGAAGTGTGTTGCAGTCAACAAAGATGAATGGAGTTGATGATCTGAAGAGCATTTTGAAATCAGACATAGAGATACAGTTTGGAGTTTGTCCAGCTGATTTTTAGTCTTGCTTTGGTCCAGTATTTCCTCACTATGCTCCCTTTTGGAATTCTAAATTTGTCCTGTGCCACCATAGGTTAGAAGTATGTGATCTGCATTTTCATTTGGATTTTACAGGGGATTACAGTTAAGAGATTGCATGAATCTCAGAAGAGACTGGATTTTGGACTTTTAAGCAAATTTGAGACTGTGACAGACTATGGGGACTTGAAGTTGGACTGAATGCATTTCTGCATTATGTTATGGCTACAAACCTAGGGCGGCCTATAGTTGTTTGTTATTTACTCTTTACTCTTTTGGCTTTTTGGGGGGCCCACCACCCAGCTCCCAAATAATTCACAAGGGGGTGTATTCTTTCTTATGAATGCCCAGCCTTAGCTTGGCTTGATGCTAGCCAGCTTTTAACTTAAATTATCCCATCTACCTTTTGCCTCTGGGCTTTTTCCTTTTCTTACTTCTGTATATCTTTCTGTGGCTGGCTGTGTGGCTGTGTGGCTGGCCCCTAGCACCCTCCTCTCCTTTTCTTGCTCCTTCTATTTATCCTTTCTACCTGCTAGCCCTGCCTATCCTTTCTCCTGCCTTGCTATCAGCTGTTCAGCTCTTTATTAGACCAATTAAGTGTTTTAGACAGGCAAAGTAACACAGCTTCACAGAGTTAAACAAATGCAACATAAAAGAATGCACTACGCCGGGCGTTGGTGGCGCACGCCTTTAATCCCAGCACTCGGGAGGCAGAGCCAGGCGGATCTCTGTGAGTTCGAGGCCAGCCTGGGCTACCAAGTGAGCTCCAGGAAAGGCGCAAAGCTACACAGAGAAACCCTGTCTCGAAAAACCAAAAAAAAAAAAGAATGCACTACATCTTTGCACTATTAAACAAATGTTCCACAGCATAAACAAATGTAACACATGTTAAAATAATATTCCACAACAGTGGCCAGAGTGTGAAGTGTGGTAGTTTGAATAGGAATGGCCCCATTGACTCATGTATTTGAATACTTGGCCTATAAGGAGTTGCACTATTAGGACTATGGCCTTGTTAGAGTAGATGAGGCCTTGTTGGAGAAAGTGTACC